>NC_056578.1:17762162-18070287 GCF_018340385.1 Cyprinus carpio
ATAAATTATAATGAAAATATATGCATATTAGTAAAACCTACCAGAACTATGAGTAGCATTTCTGTTAAGATAATCAGCCTCAGTTTCTTTTGTTGGTGGAGAGATTGTAATGTGTGCAATATATTGCTCCAAAAACTCTAGGGAATCCTTTCAAAAGATCAAAACATCTGTTTAGCAACTTTTAATATCGATCATGATTGATGGTGAATTAGTGTATTAATCCATTACCAGCTATTTTAGAGAAGCCCTCTTTTATGGCCACAGTGGGCAAATGTCAAGGGAACCCAATAAAAGTGTTAATGTATAATCTCTGGAGGGCGATAACGAATTGTTCGGCAAACTGTATTTTTGCTGAGCTTCTCAGCATCGCCCACCTCATACATGTCCCACTTGCAAAGAAACGCAAAGCAATGCAAATCATTTGCGGGACAGTGTTCGGGTTTTTAGTATGGGGCTCAGGGAGTAGGGAGCAATGAACACTGTGTAGGGACCATGTCACTGGGAACACAGTTCATGCAAGCAACTCACTTCTAACGAGCTGGTTATCTGAATCAGGTGTGTTAAGAGAGAGACGTGCGAAATATGTAGAACTGGGGGGCGCGAGGACTGGAATTGAGAACCGCTGAGTTAGAGGTTTCACAAAACCCGCCCTCTAAAGACATCTCAGCAAATCAAAATAATCCTCAACCGGATGGCGCCTCAAAATCTGATTAGTTAAAATTGCATCCAGTGAATGGCCAAATTCGTCTTTGCTGTTTAGAGAGTGTATAGACATTTTAGGGAACCTATTTCAGTGATATCTATAAAAAGATAAGTAGAAACATTTTCTGTGTTCACAGTATATGTAATACACATAACAACACATTCCTGTTTTTGTGACACAGGCTCAAATATTGTCTTCCTGCCAACAGAGGATTATGCATGGTGGAATATGCGTTTTAAGTCCATGCCATCAATTTGTTAACAAGCAGGGCACCCTATAGTCATCATACATTATAGGCCATTATGTTAATGCCAACGTACTGTACACAACGAGGTTACTGACATTCCACATCAGTAGTAGAATGCAAATAAGCAAATAAAGTTAAATGAGTAAAAAAAAATAAAACAGCTGGCCCTGAGAGTCCACCACTGCTTTTTAATATGGTAAATATTTCTTTATTTGATCACACATCTTTTCAAGAAGTGCACTGAATAATTTGAATGCTGTCAATCACATTGTAACTGCTTAAGCAGGTATTTGGTAAATGGGTTGTAGTTTGCAGAAATCTGAACACTATAGCTAATTTTGTATTTAAAAAAAGGAAAGAAATTGAAGTAAATTTAAAAAAAATGTGAATCATGATCATTATCCACACATTATAGGGATAAATTGCTAGGTGTGAATTAAAATGTACATTTTATTAAGAAGGGCACTTGATACAAAAATACAAGATTACAATGCAAGTCCAGACATTTCTGAGACTCCCATTATTTGGGCTTGCTCTGATTATTTGAACATAAGAAACTCTCTCCTCAACGGCTGAACACAAATCATTATGTACTGTATAGTTGATATGCCCTTTCAAGAACATAATGGAGTTTGGGATGAAACATTAAAGAATCAAAGTCTCCAGATCTACACAATGACAGATACTCTCTCGACAAAAAAAAACAAAATCAGGATGCAATGTCGGTCACAGCACCAGCCACTGGTTAATTGCCTTTAGGTTCCACCTTCTCATTTGCCTTTTTTTGCTTCTGCTGCATGATTTCAGCATCTCTGAAATACAAAAAAACAAATCACATTCAGTATGATGCACTTGGTAATTAACTATATCCATTTGTTGTTTTTCTCTTTAGATATTGTACCTTTGCTTGCGGGCAGCTGCTGAGAGGCCATCCTCATTTCTCTTCCCTTTGGTATGGTCATTGTTCTTCTTCGCATTCTTCTGACGGGCAAGCTCACGCTGATTTCCCCCTGCAGGACAAGAGATCACATCAGTCTTAATGGCTTATTCATGCTTTACTGCCTTGCATATACAAAGATTGCACACAGGATAAAACAGGAACTAACAAGATGCCACTCCGTTTAAAACTCCAGTCTGCAGCTGGCAAATCTATTCAGTGTCAGGAAGTGTATTTTTAAAGTAAGGAACGTTGATGCTGTACCGTTCAACATGTAAACCCTAATCTGAGTACAGTATGATCATCACAGTCATGTGAGGCAGTGAGGCAACGTGGCAAAGAGGGCGCCAGAGAGCTTTCAAAACAATAACAACATCCGCACGACACACTGAGAAAACATCGACAAAATCACAAAATGAACAACTTCCCGATCTTATGAAGCATTTTGTCCACCCTTCCATAAAGAATTTCGCCGGGTGACACTTCTTATAAAAACAATTTTGACAATATCATTTAAGTTAGCTAATGTGAAACGTTAACTTTCCACACAAAAACTAACTTTTAGTTAACATAAAGAAAACGTTTTCCGTGTCGTAGTGTATATAATAAACAATTAATAACCGCTTACGTCACCATAAAGCAGCATTTAGCCTTGTTTAGCAGGTTAATCTTGTGATTTAAGTTCGTGGACTCTACACAGAATAAGCTAGCTGGCTAACTTAGCTAGCTAGTTAGCCTGGTATCGTACCGCTCCTGTAATCGGCTTTCTATTAAAGTACTTCCATTAATAATAGTAGAAGCTGAGATCATGTCATCAGAATGAATAAAAATCAATACCCACTAGTCATGATTGCGCTTTTGTTGTCGCCGGAGCGCAAAGCTCAGCCAGGCGTCGCCTCCTGTACTAACGATAGCTGGCAGACCCGAGTCGATTCTGAAGCTTTACGACAATACAATGTCTGAATACAGCAGCGCGTGTTATTATTATTTTTTATTATTTTTTTTTTTTTTTGCAGAAATAAAATTTAATACAAAAGAAACAAATAATACATAACGAAGAACATAAAACAGAATATACGAGTGAATACGGAGGAAAGATAAAACAAATTAATAAAAAAATAACAAATTACAATGTATTTAAAAACCGTTCTATAATACGAGATGTCTTCAGAGCTTTTTTATTAGAGGAGACTTTTTGAAGTGATGATAATAGTAAGTGTAGATTAGAAGCAAATATTTTGCAGCTGGGTTTAAATTTAAGGCACCTAGCTTTGTGGATATGGTATAAACCCATCATACAAATATGGTTTAAGACATCATCTAACTCCTTGTTCTCAAGAGAAGAGAACCTTACTGATGGAAATACTACAGAGCTGGTGGAATACAAGAAATAAGGAAGCTGCGGCATATGAAGGTGTTTTTACTAAGTATTTTGTATATGCGTGTATTTACTTTTGTATATGCTTAATTAATATATATATATTAATGGCTGCATTCCAGTCTATGTTTTTTTTTCAAGGAACAATAACACACAATGTTATCAAGAAAACAACATTAAAATAAGAGAAGAAGAAAAAAGAAAAGAAAGAAGGACAAATTACAACAAACAAAAACAGTTGCCACCAGGTGGAGGAAAGTATAGCCTTAAAAAAAAAACTAAAAAAAAAAAAAAAAAAAAGATATACAAACACCTATCAAATTAATATATTCATATTCATTAATATAATAAGTTCACAAACTTTCAAAGTTCTTACAGATTTCTTATTCACAGAGTCTCTGATACTGTCAATATATATACTTATTTCAGTCAACAAAACCATAAAACTGTTTTTTTTATTATTATTATCATTATTGGTAAATTTACACTTAGGCTATGAGTGTGAAATTTGGTCAATAGAATAAGTAAATTAATTAAGTATAAGTACTGTTTCTCTTGGTCAGGATAGTCTGTAATCCCAAAGAGTACATTTTCCCATAGAAGTGAAAAAGGTCTTAAACTCTGAATATTTTCACTAATAAATTATTGAACCTTACACCATAGTGTAGATGAGTATGTACAGTGCCAAAGTAAGTGCAAGGCAGTTTCCTCGTATTCATTATAAAAAATACAATTTACATTTATTCCTTTTTAATTTTTTTGTAAAATAATGATTTGCTGGATAAATTTTACAAATAAGCTTATAAGAAACTTCTTTAATCTTATTTCTAAGATGATATTTCTGTGGTAACAACAACAGTTTTCTCCAGCAAATCATTTTTCCGTTCAATAAAGAGACCCAATGTGACAAAACATAAAGGTTCTTTTGGAAAAGAGTACGGATAGCTCTTTTATTATTTTTGGGATTTACTGAAAAACACATTTTTACCAATGTAAGTTTTAGTAACATCAAAAGACACTGAATCAGGACCTGAAGGGATTGAACTAATACCATTGGTAACTGGCATTTTACAAGAAAGGAATTCATCATAAGAAAAGAGTGTTCCTTCTTTATTATATAACTGACTAACCAATTTAATATCGTTGTTAAACCAGTTCCTAAAGAAAAGAGATTTATGTTTGTAAAGAATGTTTCTATTATTCCAGATGAAATAGCGATGCGGAGAAAGATTATGCTTATATATTAATGACCAAGATAGGAGGACTTGTTTGTGGAAGGCAGATAACTTAATTACACATGAAAACAAAGAATTCCAGTCTATGGTTCCAGTTCACGTTTTCATGCCCTTCAATCGCGAACTTCCCTGCGTCTCGTTTACTCGGACGTACGTCATTGGTCACGTTGCATGAGTGCCCACTACTGGCGGAACCACTGATCTTTTATTTTGTAATGAAAATGAAATATCCGGTGTATTATCGTCGCTTACTTCATTGCCAATACTTATATTGACACATGGCGGAATAAGGGAATATCTGATGTCCTCTCTCACCGGTCATGAGGAGGTGTAGAGTGACCGTGTCAGTGTGAGATGTCTACTGGTTGTCTTATTCTTCACAGATTTGATCATGTCGGCGCGCCAAGGGGAAGTGGGTGATCTGGGCAGCAAGAGTAAAGAGCAGCTCTTGGAGATGCTGTCGAGACAAGAAAAGTTACTGTCTAATAAGTAAGTGATTTCCCCCCTACTTTTCCCCATTTTATTTTAGCCTGAATATATATAGTTAATGATGTGTATAGCTAAATTGGGATTTAAGATTACGTAAGTTATATGTAATATAAATGAAATTGTTGCTTTGTTAAAGTGATTAATCAATTGTGTGCAACATGGTCACTGTTATTTTCCCGTTTATTACTGTGAAGCATTCTGTATTGTATAAAATGCTGTATAAATAAATACGATTAAATATGATCTGTACTTTTACAATCTCTTCAGGAGATTCATTCAGACCCTTCCAGATAAGGGAAAGAAGATTGCCGGCTTTGTGGAGAAAGTGCACCTTGCACTTGGACATGTGGAGGAGGAGGAGAGAAAACAAGCAAGTTTAATCTCTCTCCGGATAGAGTTTCAGAGTAAATATCAGCATGCCCTTGCCAAGCGAAGCACAGAGACGCATTTGGACTCCAATTTGGACATGATTATCCCATCCCATGACAGAAACAAAGCCAATGTCAATATCGATGCGGCTAACATAAAAGAAAATGGTGGTTTGTTGGGCCAAGAGGAGTCTTTGTCATCCCAGCCGGAGGCTGCTGAAACACTAGAAACAGCCGGTGGGAATTCAGCAGCCTCACTGATGAAAGAGCTTGTGGTGGCATTTGGACAAGTAACTCTTGATGAAAGTAACAATGGCTCCAACCAAGACACCATTAAAACCCTGCTTCCTAGTAAGCAACAGAAGAAACCACATTACATAGAAGTTCTGGAGAAGACAGAGAAAAGTGTGAATATGAGGAAGCCCAGATTCAAACCAAACCAGTGAGTGGAACTACACGGTCATTGCATGGCTTTGTTTTTTGTTTGTTTTGAAAATAAGATGAAATTTAATACATTAAAAGGGACAGTTCACACAAAAGTGAAATTTTGGTCATCGTTAGAAGATCAAAAATTGTCTTAAAGAGGCACTGTAAAATGAATCTGAATTAATCAAGTGGTTAAATCCAAGTCTTGCAAAGAGCTAAGATTGCTTCATAGGTTTTTATTTCCATCTAAACAATGATTGATACACATAGAGCACATTACATATGGAAAGCATGGAAGCTCACATGTGCATGCATGATGTACAAGAACGAATGAGGTTTGTTCTACCGTGTGATGCACACACAAGCTTACATGTTTACTAGGTGTGATGCGCTCTACATACGTGTTTATAGGTGAATAAAAGCCCAATTTAAATCTGTTCATATAAAGTGATTATATCTCTTCACAGCACATGGATTACCTGGACTTTCAATGGGGGTTCAGAAACCTCTCAAGTTATATTAAAAATATCTTAATTTGTGTTTTGAAGATGAACCAAAGTTTTACAGGGTTGGAACGACATGAGGGTGTAAGTCACGTTGGATAAAATTGTTTGTGTTTTATTTAGGTTAGCTGTAAAATCTGAGTCTTCATCACCTAGTCTGGCCTCTGGCAGCATCACACCACTTACAGCAGAGGCCAGAAGACAACGAGACCGAAAACACCTGGATGACATCACTGCGGCTAAGCTTTCACCCCTGCACCACAGTCCTGCCCAGCTGCTGTCATTAGAGGAGTCAGCTGACCTTCTGCAAGAGCAGACAAGAAAACACCTGGTAGGTTGAAGATGTCTTGCTTATAGCAGACCCAGAGAAATTAAGAAGAAACTTGAATGACCAAAGTGATAAATGACATTTCAAAGCGTCTGAGGTCTCAAAAAATCACAAAAGCTTCAACTATTCAAGCTTCAACACCCACAAAAGCTTCAACTATTGTTGAGATGTTGAGAGGAAGTACTACTTGAATACTCCTGGCAGAGAGTACAAAACCTATAAATGTTAGGGTCACACTTGTGTGTGGATGTTTCTACCTCATTCTGTATTCATTATTCATGTAGTACATTCATGTAATTGCGTATACTGTTCATTTCAGGAGTTGCAGGCCAAACAAGCTGCCCAGAAGCTGGCAGATGGTCTGAGTTTCAAGACGGAGAATTACAACCCAGAAGGAGGCCCACTGGCATCCTACAGAGAGGAGCATGATGATGGGGCCCAGCTTTCCTCAGAGGAGGACTGATTGTGGGGCCCTAGAGGGAGGGCAATGGCTTGTTAATGTGTTTGGCCCCTTGCCCTGGACCAGATCTAGGCCTAGAGCCCATGCTTCAGGACCCTGGAGAGAGGCTTTCAGCCCAAGGACAAGAGAAGAGCTCTTCATGAACTGCACTGACAATGTCTTAGATTCTGCCTTTGAAGATACATAACAGCAGGTTGAATCAAGTTGAGAATTATTGTGTGAAAACTGACCGTTTTTGCATGTGGAAATGTTTCTGTTCAACAGTAACAGATTATTTTGGCAAACTAATGCCAAAAACCTGATACCTCGGCAGGTCCACACCTGTTGTCTTGTATAGAATAATATAATTACTTATACTTACCAGCCATACCTTCAAGGGTGTAGTTCATGTGTTATTATGAAGATAGTAATAGAATATTTTTGTATTATCTTTCTTAATGTTTATTTAAAAACCCCTCTGAACTGACAATTTTTAGCTTGTGATTGGTTCTTTGAATCGGATAACAGAAACCGCAGTTTCATAAACTAAAGGTGGAAGCACTTAATGTTTTGTCACTTGAGTGCAACAGCCTGGGAAATGTCTGTCTCCCTCCCTTTTTGCAGCATTGTTTTGATAAGCGCCCCACTGGTTTGATTGGAATGAGTCCGCTGTCGTTTGAAGGGAGGGATGTTGTTATCAGTGCAGAAATCTGTGACATGCCTCAGATGATTAATATATGTAATGTGAAATATCGAGGCTTGAAGGAATTAAAACCAATTGGTGGAGTACATCTGGATTTTATTTAGATCATGTTACTGCATGATGTGGCAATGCATTCTGGGATGGCAAGAGATAGACAGACGTGACATATGGTAAATGCAAAGCCATCAGCACTAATAAAAATTCTTAAAATTCACACCTTTAACCTCTCCGGATATAAACAACATAGTTCCTTTACATATTATTCAGGAATCTTTATATTTAAATGGAGAAAAAGGATCTTGAAGAGGGAGGAAATCCAAATCTGTGCTGGTCTGCAGTTGATGACCTGTGATAACCTCTAGTAATTGTTTCTGCCCATGATGTGAACTGCTGCCTCAGAAAAAAGATCCTAACACATCTGGCAGGTTAGTGTTTAGACTCCAGAGGGCCTTATCCAGACGTCTCGTGATAAATATGTCAGACTTGTCCAGAAAGAATCTCCTCTCTATGTGGTATTAATTAAGTCTACCTTGCATACAGAGGAAAAAAGACTGTTATCAATTACACACTAGATTCCTGTGCTGATCAGATTTGCTAGTGAGTACATAGATATGCTTGAGTTGGACTTTAAGCATGCGTCCTGACAGTGTCTTTTTTTAAGTTGTTTTTTTTTGCTGCAGTTTTTGCTTTCCACATACCCCCACACCCATCGTCTCGGATCAATAAATGTCTAATGGAGTCATCTGTAAGTGTTTTTCATCTACTGCAAGTGTGAAATCATACCCTGAGAGAATGGGCAATTTTTTTGAGCTGTGGACAGGATGAAATAATGCTGTTTTTTGCTGATATAAATACATTTTAATGCAGTGGAGAATATGAATTAATTATGCAGGGTAGAATGAAGTTGCAATAATGCATTTCTCTACTCACTTGTTACTTCATCTTTTTTAAAGGCATTTTGATTCATCACTGCTTTGAGACATAAATCTGTCATTGTTCTTCTCCCTAGTCCTGTCTCTGTCTACTCTAGATCCAGTTTCACAGTGAATCTGACCTCTAATGAGACTCAGAGCAGGTCCTATACTCTAATGCAGACATTTCTGGCTCCCTTTGTCCGAGATCTTTGAAGGCCCTATTATCTAATCTGATATGTAGCTCTTGTACTTCTGTTGTAATGAAACAAACTTAAATATTCTGTTTAATGTTGTATATTTTTATTTTTAATGTTTTTGTTGAATAATATTTAAAGTTATAGACTCATTTAAGTTATATATCTTATAGGGGCCTACTGAAAGTTTGTCGAGGCCCCCTAGTGGGACCCCTGGTTGAGAATGACTTTAAATTTAGGTTAGATTACATTAAACTTTGCCATTGTGCAAAGAAAAAGTACAGAGACAGTGAAATGTAGTGTAATTAATATCACTTATCATCAGAAGAACACACCGGGTGCCGCTCCTGTCAGCTAAGAACAGGAGGAGGTTACAATTCACACAGGCTCACCAAAATCGGACAATAGAAGATTGGAAAAATGTTGCCTCGTCTGATGAGTCTCGATTTCTGCTGCGACATTCAGATGGCAAGCCGAAATTGTTTCCTTGAATAGACAGCAGATGGCAGCAGTGCTTCTGTATTTCACATGCTAAACAAAACCCTCCATTTCAATCATTTAGACTGAGGGGCTTCGTATTTTCCCTGAAGAGGTTTTTAATGCAATTATTCTCAACTATCAGATATTTCTTATTTTGGTATTTAGTGCAATTTACTGATGTGAAGCTCACTTAGATGATTCAGCATTGTTTTGTCACCATTAGTGGCTCCAGCTTTTTGCCACTTCTTTCAATAGCTAAATCATCTTGAAAGTATTATGGGTAATTTGATACACATGTATGCTGAAATTGTAGTTGTATGTTTAGCTCAGAGCTCTAATAACTATATAATATCGGCCTGAGTGGGGATTACACCTGCAGAAGATAATGTTTATTCTCTAGACGATCCAGAACTCTGCCAGATCTGGAAGAAAATTCTATAGTTTCAAATAATAGTCCACATGTGCTTAAACAAACTGTTGCTCTAAGAAGTTACATAACAATTATGTGATAGCTGGTCCATCTCAAAAGCACGGAGCAAGAGAGATGAGGAGATTAATAACCGCCAAAAAACTGCCAGCATTCTGCTCAGCCACTGTCTGGCCTGGCACGGCTGTAAAGCCTGTCAAAAACTCATCACGGTGAGGAAGCCGCCTCAGCAGGGATGCTTCGAGCTGCCAGGGCATGGTGGGGGAAGAAAATGGAGCCACTTGCCCAGCAGCATGTGATCATAATGAGGAGGAAAATTCCCATTCTTGTATCCAGATTAATGTAACAACAACAATGTGCTTTTGTCCAACTTTTTTTTTTCTCCCCCAGTCTAACCCTTCCCCAGCAGTACTGCAAGCATAGGGTTACTCGGTACAGTTTCTTTGCTGGTTATAATGCATCTCTTGGGTGGGATTTTGCATAAATGTACTTGCATATTGTGTGAGTTTCTGGTTCTTTTGCAAGCCAGAGCAAAATCAATTTTGGTTACCAGGCACCCGAATACCATCTCCAAGCAGTGAGACTCTTTATCTGTCTACATGTGTTCATGAGGTCAGTCTCAAGCTGACCGCTGATGAATGCAGTGTAATGCTGTTTTTAATTATTTCCACGCTATTCAAGTGAAATCATGCTTCCTCATTTCTGAATGCACCAATTGACAAGCACCAGGAGTGTGAATTAGCAGCTACTCAGGGAATACTGCCAGACGTTACAAACGGAGTATGCTAACTTCATTTAAAGGGTCATGAAATACAATCGGCGACATGTCAAATATTCTCATTGCCTACTTTACAGTATTGCAGGTGCAAAAAAGGGCAAACCGTTGAGGGTGAAAAACATACTTTGGACTTGATTAGATCTAGGTTATGTCATTTTATTCCAGAATATATTTATTTATTTTTTTCCCCAATGGCCATTCTCTTTATATTATAAAACTCCAGCACGACTTTGATTTGCTTAACAGGCTTTTGGTCATACAACAGAAGTAAAAGCGTGCAGTTAAAACAAGGCAGTTCTTCTCAGCCCAGCTCATAACAATTACAAAGCCTTGATATGGACCCATAGCCTTGTTTATGTGCTGTAATGTTGTCTGCATGCCAAGACAACCATGAGTGCTGGGAGCCCTGGTGTTTCTGATTGGAGCTATGTGTTGACTTTGCTAGTCTGCAGGCTGGCTTAATAGACTACAAGGTTTGTGTGTGTGTGTGTGTGTGTGTGTGTGTGTGTGTGTGTGTTTGTGCGTCTGTTTGTGCACCTCTTAATTTGTTTATTTACATAAGCATTCTCCCCACAATCCCTCTGTCATGAAATCCGGAGCTTCATCTCCTCAAAAGGAAAACATATTTTTCTAATGAGGAAAGAGATGCTGTCCATGCCCATAATGATCTTAAGATGTGGAAAACTGACTGTATTAAAATACAATAATTCGATTTAATTTGCTTTTAACTCACTTCTTCCTCTGGGTTGTCTTTTTTTCAGTCAGTATCATAACCTTTGACCTCAAGTGGCCTGATTCTAACGTAACACTTAGCCAGCATTCAAATGAGCGGAATGGAGAGAAACACCTCCTTATTATGACCTGAGGAGTGATTCAGCAGGGTGGAGTTCATCGGGCCCTTTAACTACATTTCAACAGGATGTTTGTCTTCTTGTGCTTTTCTGTTCGGTGCCAATGTTAAACGAAACATAATTGTGCACAGGACCGTGACAGTTGTTGAAATGTATCACAAATTGGCAATCGCTCATCGCCTCGAGATGGTAATGCTGTCTTTTACAGGTGTCACAGTTTAGAGTAATATAAAGCAGAGCAAGAAACAGAGGAAACTTTCCTTATCCTTCTCTTGCTCCTTTACCATTGAAAATTTATTTTGCCCTTCATTCTTTTTTCTTTCCCTTCCCTTTGTTTCCTCTCATCAGATTTCACATGCAGCGTGGGACCTCTTCACAGATGGTGTCGCTCACATGAACGGTGCCCTGTTCAATATCAGATTCGTTCAGTGTGGATACTCATGCATGGCTTTTCCAGAGAGGGAGGAACCCTGCAAAAGTGACAGGTCATTTGACGCCCCCTGCTGATCTCATGTCTCATCATGCTTTGATAAGCATTGTGAGTTTCAGAGGCAGGAAGAGAAACAACACACAAAGTGACTTGCTCTGCAGGACTTAAAGGTTGGAGTGTTTTTTTTCCTCAGACTTTTTTGACCCCCTTCAGGAAGAGAAATATGTCACCACAGACAGTTCTTGAAGTAGCTTTAATGGCCAAACATAATCCTGGACATTCATTAGTTACAGGACATTCTTTGAACATTAATAATGCTTTGTTCCCTTGAGAGCATCTTTTTCAAAAGCTCCCACACAGTGCCCTACTCATATTTTGACAGGTTTGCATGCAGTAAATTTCTGGAGATAGTCATTTCACAAAGATGATACAGTTCCCATTGATGTTATATTCATTATCTGCTTAAAATACCCCCTCTTGTATTCTCTCCCTTTTTCTCCTCATTACTTCCCAAAAATAATCACAAACATGTGATACCCAGACAGACTGCATAAAAGCACCTCACAGCAAAGGCTCTTCTCAGTGTCAGAACTGTCTTTGGTTATCTTGTGCTTTCAGCTCAAGCTTTGACAGCTCCAGCGTGTTCTTCCACTTACTTGCCTCCTGGTTTCTTCAGCTTAACCGCTTCTTATTCCTTAAAGAAGACTGGAAACAAATTAAAGAAGCATTTTAGAATAAATCATGAGACTTAGCAATAAGGCCCAGTTCAGTAACACTTATAAATAGAGAAAATAGAGAACCAGCGCAAACAATATATGCATTAAAAATAATAACTCTGAGGTCCTGAGACAGGAAATTATGCCGTTAGAAAGATCTCAGCAGAGCAAATTGGCATCTCAAACATCTGCACTCTACCCATACTCATCTGATGTAAGGAACAGTTTAAGCCTTAACCACATCTTTACTTAATCACCATTTGAGTCATTACTGGTATTTTTGGCTTTAATTGAAATGATCCATTCAGCTGTTGAGATTGTCAGCGTGTCAGCTTGAGCACATTGAACCAAAGTGATGAAACCTTTGGATTAACTGAACAGGCACACGGCTATGACGACGGAGGAGTCATTTGTCTTCCCATTAAGCTAATGTGCTGTCCCTGTTCAGCCACATATCACTGAGGCTGCATAGGGGAGCTCTCGAAGGAGGTGGCTCAGCTGAATTGTAGCCAAGCTTATTCTCTTACCTTAACCTTGCCAGGCCATATGAAAGAACATCTGAGCAGCTCCATGCCAGAACAAAATGCTTTGGCTTCTCACTGAGGTAATAAAGTAATTGTTTGGTCACCATAGCTTAAACAAGGCCCCCTGAAATGGCCTTTTCTCTTGGCCATTCTCTTGGCTTTTTCTCTTGAGTTTCTCTCTACCCAACTTTCCCTTGTCTCTCTCTCTCTCTCCCCAAATATCGTTACTCAACATATGATTTTTAAACTCTTTATTTAATTGTTAACTATAAGCTCACCCCTCGCTATTTTGAAAGCATAGGCATTGCTCAATATGTTTATTATAATTATTCCTGTATATTTTCATGTGCGCACACATATAGATTCCTGTGATATGAACTGTGAATAACTCAGTGCTGTGTGTCAATGTGTGCCCAGTGCTTTTGCGACTGGGGCCGAACACATTAAGTAATGGACTTAACACTTTTCTCTCTCAGGAGTTTATATATACTGTATGTTTGTGTTGTTGAGGAGTGTGTGTCCAGTGCAGAGCTTTGTTAAATAATAATCTCCCACTGTTAATGTGACTCCTCGCAGTCTGCCCAGAAAAACACATCCCGCAGTGAGAGAAAGGCTTTCCTGCGCAACCATGGCCGATACACCCAGCTCTGGGTCACAGAGGTCTGAGTGACATCATCAGAACTGGACAGCTCAGTGCCAAGAGCTGAGCAAAACTTCTTTGCCGACTGAAGCAGTTTTTGAGAAAGTTAACTGTTGCTGGAATGGACTGATCATTCTGATCTAGTCAAACAGCTATGTTAATTATTTACTTTTTAGGGACATTCTAGTTCTCCTTTTTTATGTTAATTGTCAGTTTTGTAATCTGGTATCAGGCCTTGTCCACCTTTTCAGTAGTAATCAGTTACTTAAAGGGATAGTTAATTCTGTCATCATTTACTCACCCTCATTTCATTTCAAACCTGTATAACTTGTTATCTTTGTGGAACTCAAAAACTGAATTTTGAGAAATGTTTCAACTGTTTTTGCCCATATAATGAGTCAGTGGGGTAAATTATGACTTTTCATTTTGGATAAACTATCCATTTAAAGTAACATTAAAAAAGACAAGAAGAATAGAAGATGAGTCATTACTCCCCTTGGAAGAACTACGTGAAGCACATTAAAGTTAAACCATGCGATACACACTTGTGATACTCTCAGCAGCTGTTTAGATATGTTTTAGGCATCTTTTCTGAGTCATTGGACTATGGATCTGATTCTTAGTGCAGAAAGCGAACTTTATTTTCTATCTGCTGCAAGAGTAAGACAGTGGTGTTGATGTGACAATAGTATCAAGTCAATATGGTTTTAAAGGCACAATATGTAATTTTTCGCCACTAGAGGCCAGTTATTCAAAATAAACAAAGACCCAGGTAGCGTAGTTTGTGACTGAGTATGGAATCATGGGAGTTGTGGTCTTCATCCACAACCGATGCAATCCAACGGGACTCAGGCAGAAATCATGTTCATGGATGAGCTCATGATTTATTAACACAGTAGAATGAAGCAGGGTGAGGCTGAAACAACATGACACAATGACACTATGGACACGGTCCATGTCACTAGTTAAAATTGCTTATTTCTCTGGATTTAAACATTCTTTGAAACATTTGGGATAATGTAAGTACACAAGTCAGCAAAATATATAACACTGTTCTAGTGGTTTTTGGATATTTTAATAAAAAAAATCTTACATATTGTGCCTTTAAATGTTCCTAAACTGAGGTGTGCTCTATAATCTTCATTGTCAAGTACATCTATTGCTGTTGCTTTTCTTTCATTGTCTCATCACAAAAGAAAAATATCCTCCATAAACCTCAAGCTAAACACTCTCTTCCTGTCCTGTTTGCCAAACTTCGCTGTTTTCTGTCATTTCCCCCCTCTTCATAACCACAGAATTCCTCTTCTTTGGTAAAACAAGACTCGATTCACTTGTTTGCGTATCAGTAAATAGCTTCCATATGCTTGGCTGCAAATACATCCCTCCGACATCATTTCCAGTGCATTTCATAGTAGGATTTTATGTGAATTCCTCATGTTTGTGTACATCACTTTGTCACTATAAACAGTTGCTGTTTAATAATGATTGTTTTCAAGTAGGTTTCCCAAAGTCCGTGTTCACACTTTTCAGAGGAACCAATTTACCAATCAATTACTTATAGTTGTCTCTGCATATTGTGGGATATAAGTATTTAGTTAGGCATAAAAGTATATTAACTAATGTTAAATGTTTTTTAATTTATTTTATTTTTTATCAAAAGACATTTATAATGTTCAAATGTTTTAAAAGATTAAATAAATGCTGATCTTTTGAATTATCTATTAATCTGAATATTCTGGGGAAAAACAGTTTACACAAAAATATTAAGCAGCAATGTTTTTGAAACTTATAATAATTAGATTTTTTTTCTTAAGCACCGAATCGGCATATTAGAATAATTTCAGAAGGATCATGTGACATTGAAGACCTGAGTAATGGCTGCTGAAATGATAGCCATCACAGGAATAAATTACACTTTAAAATATTGTTTTTAATTGCAGCCTTAAGACGCTTCCTTCAAAAACATTAACAAATCTTACTGACCCCAAACTTCAACAACCCAAGAAAAATGTACTTCAGACAGGAAGAGTTATCATAATTTAAAGCATAACGCATCCTCATAATCATTGATATACTAAATGGAGTGTGTGTCCAGTGCAGAGCTTTGTTAAATATGAATCTAAAAAATTAAATAATAATTAATACACTTGTCATTTTTTCTAGTACATGGGTAATTGAAAGCATTTAAATATCCTTTCTTCTGTTGCACTAGACTGTTTTTGCATCAGACTGAGCAAATGAACCCTGAGAAAGAGAGACTGACCAGAAAGTTGACCTTTCCATAATTTGTACTTTTTGTCTAGTCACGACTTAGTTCCTTCAAAGCACACAGTATGCTGTCCTCTTGTGTTTGAAAATCTTTGGTCCAAATGCTCTTTTGGGTTTAGGTCTGGCTGGGTGCAACATGTCCCGGGCTGAAATAGAGTTTTTGTCTTTTCTCCCCTTATCTCCCATCCTGCTGCCTGTGTACTACGGAGGCATTCATCATTGCAGGGCAGCAGTATTTACGAGCCTTCCCTCTCTTTATTAATCTCTCCCAGCTGCCCATGCCTCGGCGCTACACGGCTCGCTCGCACTAAACACCTTCAGGGGCGACCAGCATCTTCAACATGTGGACCGGAAACAGGCCTTTTAATCCAGCACACCACAAATAAACCCCATTAAAAAAGGAAAGGGTTGTGTTTTAATTTTTTGTGCTGAAAGATAGATTTACATGGATTTAATTGTTGTGTTTACTGCGCTCGTTTCAGGGCTTTTATAGTGAAAGGTGACTCCGTCTCTTGGATGAGACTGGGATGGTAAAGGCTGCTAACTAGCCCCTAATGATCAGTCAAAGCAGTTGGATGTCCGGTGGACTGAAATAACTGTTTTCTCATCTCTTTAAGCAGAGCTGTGTATAAGCTGGAGGTGCTTTCATGTGAATTAATTCTTTGTGGCACTCTTTCAGCGCTTTCATGCGAACGGGCAGAATATGAATGTTTTACTGAAGTCTAGAGATTCTTCTCATTTCTCGCTCACTCTCTCCCTCCATGCACGCACGCTCTCATCGCATGGCAAGAGTCCCACACTCACAATCAGCTCGGACTCTGCTTGTTTTACTGGGCTCCCCCCGCCACCTCCTTCTTTCCTTTCCCTCTCTTCCTTCCTTTCCCAGAAATGACACTGTCAGATTTTGAAACATCTTTCTCCGTTGGCACTTGTTTTGCGTTTCCTCTGTGTCTATCTGTTTCTCTTTTGAGAGGACCACACAGAGGGATGACATGCATGAGGTTCGTCCGTACTGGGTGGCCTGAAAGCCTGGAAAACACGGGGTGACAGGATCGGTCTTCAATCAGCACAAGAACTAATGCGCGTGGACGGTGCAAAACCAGTCTCTTGGAGACCCTGGGAGGAAAAACGAAAACCTGGATAATTGCTGTGCAAAGTAGCAGATATGCTTTAGGTCTTTGGCAGTACCCAAGGCTGAAGCTCCCCGAACAACCTGTCTGATGCACCTCAAATGCATCAGCCAAGAAAAGAAAAGCAAAGAGACTTTATCCTCCACATTATGTGCTGAAAGCCATTCTGAATTGTCAGACTTCATGTTGATTCAGTCTTATCTCAGGGGACAGGGAGACTATTCTCATTCAAATGAAGCCGCCTCTGGGAGGCTAGTCACTGCACTTGCTGTCACTTTATAAGCCTCAGTCCCTCCAGCATCCAAAACTTTTAAGTAGAT
Source organism: Cyprinus carpio (assembly GCF_018340385.1). Taxonomy (NCBI): domain Eukaryota; kingdom Metazoa; phylum Chordata; class Actinopteri; order Cypriniformes; family Cyprinidae; genus Cyprinus; species Cyprinus carpio. The sequence continues at coordinate 17,779,591 of NC_056578.1, forward strand.
AGTTGGTGCACAACGGCTACAGTAAGGACACACAATAAATGGAGGCTGAATGGATAAAGCTCAAAAAAGTAAAGTTTCATGGAAAGTATGATATACTATTTTGCTTGGACTTGCTGTGCTTTGTGGAGCATGCCATTGAAAATACACCCAATTTCCTGGTTCTTTTGAATGTATGTTTTGATTAACAGATGCGATTCTCATTCGTTCTGCAGTATCGGGCAGTATGAGTGATACTTGGTTGATTATTCTGAGTATCGGTTTCACCTCATGGGCTTGATCAGAGTCTATTAGAGCATACTGAATTCTTTTTCTATTCCCTCAGTTGTGATCACTTCCTCATGAAGCCTGTTACACCAGTGTTAAATCTTTATATTCTTTTTTACTCTTACATCTCCAACTTCTCAAAGATATATTTCGTTACATTGACTGCAGGGTTGGGCAAAATTTGAAGTTGAAGAATTGGTTTCCCTTCTAGAATTTGGTTGGTATTTGAATCTCAGTGGCCACACCCTCTAGGAAGTTGAATCAGAATTTGAATTTGAATTACAGGACGAGTAATTAAATGAATTAAGAGAAATTCATGTATTAAATATAAAGAAGCACAGAAACAAACGTCAAGGCTTTAAATGTCTTAAACTTTCAGACAAGGATTTGTCAAGCCAAAACCTTCCTTTTCTATTTAATAATTATTGAATCTAAAACACCATTTAACCCTAGGAACTTTCATCGTATGGTCAATAAACACCGAGTCATTCTTCAGAACATCTTCTGTGTTCTAGAAGACCATGTCAAGAGCAAATTAATTTCGCCGCTCAAGTTGCACAATTAGCGCTTCCTTGTTAATTTAACAAAACAACTGATTTACACTGACCCCTTCATGAGTTGTTATGCACCTGGTAAATAAATGCACAACAGGGCAAGTTCATTCCAATGAATGCATGTAAATGGCGCATTAAGGTTCTGCAAGCTCAAAGCTCTGTATGTTTATATTAAGGGGCTTCAGTTTTAGGAAACATCAGGTCTCACTGCTGGCAAACGCAAGAGATCAGACTCTCAGTCAACAGTCTTTTCCATCATTGGATGAACAGCAAAGATGTTCTATCACTCACTGCTCTACATATCAGCACTTCAACGTTTGTTTTCCTGCTCTATCTCTGCTCTGGGCCCCCTTCTTCAAATGAAGATGTCCTATTGTAAACTTAGCTTTTGCCCTCATTCATTATCATCACATTGTCAGAGATGGGAAATCATGGGTAATGTTATTTTGGGGATGAAAGAATGAAAAACACTGTCAAATCCAATTTCCTCAGCTTTGTCATCCCGCAGATGTACATCGAGGCGAATGGTACAGATAGCACAGCTGTGAATCATAAGAGCTGAAAATATAAACTGTTTAGTAGTAGAATGAATCTGATGCTCTTTCTGTCAAGATTGTGCCATTACATTCACATGAAATCATTTCAGCTCAAATCCCAAGGACGATCTGCTGGAAGAGGGAAGGTTTTAATACCACTCTCTTGCTTGTGTAAGTGTGATGGATGTGCGCTTGGCTGTTGAGGCATGCAACAGGAGGTTTTCACCCTGAGGTGTATGGAACTTCTTCAAGCCTGAGCAAACCATCGCCAGGAGATATTGAGGAACCAAATGGAATTCAGTTCATTTTAGTTTAATGTTTGCAGGAATTTCGTGTTACAGAATCACAAGTATTCTCAATTTTCTGCCAAATATTTTTCAGCTTCATCACAGGAAATCACCAAGCCACCTATCAGTGAGAAGATCTGAGGAAAGCTGCCAATAGTGAGCTCAGCCTCTCGGTTTGAACATGTAACACAGGATATCAATGCTCAAGATAATAGACAATAAGTCTGTTTATAAGCACAAATGACCACTTATTGTTTGTGCATGTAAACATAATTATTTTGAAGAACATTGAGGTTCAAAACAACACTGGATCCCATAAACATTCATTATATGTACACTTACATTTACATTTACATTTATGCATTTAGCAGACACTTTTATCCAAAGTGGCTTATAGTGTATTCAGGCTATACATTTTTTTTTTTTACCAGTATGTGTATGTATGACATTAAAAAAAATGAAAGTATCACATAGGTTTGGAGCGACATGAGGGTGACTAAATATTGACAGCATTTTAATTTTTACGTGAACTGTCCCCTTAATAGTTCTATTTTGCAAATTACGAATGGGTTTTAGCAAGAGCAAGGTCTTGTCAGTTTTTAGTGATTTGTTCAGTGATTCATTATTCATATTCAATTTACACGTTTTGCTCACTTATTTTAACAAGAAGGCTGAATTCACGATGATCTTCTTTGTTTCAGGGTGTGGAAATGCTCAAAACAGCTACGGTTGCTATCGCGGGGGGACGGAAAGCACAATTAGAGGGCTCTCAGGCAGCTGTGTGAGTTTTCTGTGCTCCGCTGGGAGATCCCTTGGCCTGCCGAGCTCCAAACAAACACCACGTTTTCGTCCTTTGCAGGGTGAGTCATGGGGTTTGCTGGGATATGATCAGGAGGAGACGTGGAAATGAGGAAATGAGTTGATGCTTTCATGCCCCTGAATTCAAAATTACCAAAGTGCCTTCACTGCCAGTGTAGGGTGTCTTCAAAGAGCACAGAAATGAAAACACAGATTATACCATCTATGACTCAAAATCAACATTTGTGTTCTCTTCTGGTAATTCCTCCCTATTGTTTTTCATCACACAGCTGTAATATTTAAAGAGCACAGGTGTAAAGAGCTTTGTTTAGGATTTCATAGAGCCCAGCAGTTGACAGCTGGATTGCCCCTGTTCCCCACCCTGATACTTATGCTCAATTATCACAACTTCATTTAATTGGCCCAATAAAACAATCCAGCTGCATAAACATGTAACAGAGGGTGTGAGATTTAGAGCAGGGATTTCTCCCTCGCCATGGATATACGGCCGTCTGCCAACGCAAATGAATCATTTCACACTGTGACATGGTGGTTAAAAGGTGGCTGAAGTAGAGCGCAGCTCCGCGGCACCTTGCTGGGACAACGTGTTGCTTTCTTATGCATCCATCACGCAGTAAACGACCCTCTTCCCAAATGGCTGCCACATAGACTTTGTGATGCCCCATTTGGGGTGCTTTCATGGAGGGTTCTGCTGTTGATCTGCCCATGTGGGGTGTGAGGATGGGGGCTTAACGTTAAGGTGATATGGGGGAGGGTCTCTGAAAGCCGTGATAGAGTAATTATATGAACTGGCCATTTCAATAGCTGTGAAGAAGAGCTGGTGAGCTCAATATCTATGTCTACCTTATTTATATGCTTTGTTTTAAAGCAAACTCTGATGGTGGAGCCCAAATTGAATGCACCTTAAGATAATCTAATAATTATGATCCTTGCATAAGATTATTATATTAACCTTAAATAAATATGATGTTTTGAGTTACTGCACGATCTGCATACTCAGAGTCCAACATACTCATGTTCATACTCAAGTATCCTGTCTCTTGAGAGGTGTAATTACAGAGTTTGGACATATTTTTCTGTTCTGCTCAATGTCCATCCTCACTCAAGGCTTTGACACATGTAGTGGCTCTTTCCTTCATCCCAATAGACTGACCCACCAGTCATACAATCATAGCTGATTAGTTTTAAAACTACCCAGAAAGCTTGTTTCCAACTTGGCCAGACTGGAAACAATCCTTCATATTACAGACGTGATAATACAGACTAAACTTGTAGTAGGAGTATAAGAGCTGTATTTAAATGTATTTATATAAATATGGATGTATATATACACTACAATGCAGAAGTTTAGGGTCGGTAAGAAGTTGTAATGTTTTTTAAAGAAATCTCATATGCTTACCAAGACTTAATTTATTTGATAAAAAGTACAATAAAAACAGTAATATTATGAAAAGGCGTTACAATTTAACCATTTTCTCAACATTTCTTATTATCTGGATCTATGTAATGCTTTGCTAAATGATGGAAAGGTAGTTTGTGTGTGTGTGTGTGTGTGTGTGCCCGCGTGTGTGTGCAGGAGTGTGTGTGTGTGTGTACCAACCTGTTTCCTACATTATGTGGACCAAATGTCCCCACAAAGGTAGTAATACTGGGCTTTTATATATATATATATATATATATATATATATATATATATAAATATTATATATATTATATATCATACAGAATGATTTTTTTTTTTTTGGTCTAAAAAAATCTAAAATAGCAGAAAGTTTTGTGTGAGGGGTAGGTTTAGGGGAAAGAAAATACAGTTTGTTTACACCTGTGGGATGTCCCCATAATACATGGAAATCAAATGTGTTTTTTGTGTGTGTACATATGGTCCTTTAAGATACACATAACAGCACCTACCAGAAGTTATGGTCTAGCTGGACGGTTACACAAAACATTATTATTTACGACCCCGGTGGTGATACAGGAATAGGTTCAAGTCCCTTTCCATCTGTGTCCAATTCTGGGCTAATGCTATCATCACCTGTTTCCATGTGCCTCAAAAACATCTGGACAACATTAAAACATACACACACAAGGTGCATTTTGTTGACTCTGTGTTTGTGCATGTATTGGCACATGCACAAGCACAAGCATTTGGCTCACATTTGTAAATTAAGCTAAAACAACAAATTAAGATCAAAGAATGCATGAAAAATTCCTGATTTCAAAAATCGATGCATTTAATTTTTGAGATACCAGACTTTTTTGGAAAGCTTTGAGCTTGTGTAGATTTATTGCTTTGTTAAAAAACAAAAACAAATTATAACTCATCTGGCCCTATCTCTAGTGATCACATATCAGACACTTATGATCTAGTTTTAACATTGTGTTTCTAAAGTCTATGTGTATCAAATTGTAATACCTTTCTCATTAAAATACAGTTTGTTTCACAAATAAGAATCTGTTAATAATTCATGTAAAAAAAACCAAGAACTAAATAAGGTTTGGTCTGTGAATCACTTATAATTAATGCATCTGTTTCCTGATTTTAAATGCACAAGGGGAAGGTGCCCTTATTGACAGGGTACTTTTTTTATTTTAAAATATGCATTTGGGACCACAACACAGCTACATCGCATTTTTTAACTGTGGTACATGGATTGCCCAGAGATGGGAAGTGCTCTGTTAGGAAACTTCTCCCCAAAACAGACTGGATGGACTCACTTTATCCATTTGTGTTCCTCCCATGCAGCAGCTGTGCAGCTGGTTCTAGCTGGGAAATGAACACAGTACGTCTGCGGTCAGGAGGGACCTCAGTCCAGGCCCTCCCATGTTCATGTAAGGAAGCTATAATGTCATGCAGTTGGGGCCATATTATTGTTGCATTAGGCTTGAGGAGTGATGTCAGAGGAAAGAGGAAACTAGCTAACTCCCAACTAAGGGAGTAGAGGTCCGACTGAAGCTGGCTGAAGCCTAACATGCTTCAAGTATTTTTCTTTTTCACTGGCCCTTCATTTTGTTTTGCTAATTAGTCATGCAACAACGGGCGTAAAGTTTTAGAAATAGAAGGTTCTAAAGTAGAAAAACTGAAATAGCATTTTCTAGTAAATTGTACTTAAATATCTTAATTTTTTTTTTTTTACAGTGTTCACTGGTATTTGACAGACTGTGCACATTACTGATTTTTTTTCCGGAAACTCTTATTGCGGTCTTTTATCAGGAGATAGGTCTCCAGTTAACAATTAAAACTAGGGGAAAAGATTGAGAAACTGAAGAGCTCTCCTATGGGATTTGTCTTTCCTGAGGCAATGAAACCAACTGCAAGAGATTTTAAAGCAGTTCAAACACTACTGTGTTATTCTTACTAATATGGCTGAAGGGGAGAAAGTGTCTCCCTCTGGAGGAGGAGCTTGTAAAGGGTGCTGCAGTTCTCCAGTTCCCACCAGCTTAGCTTTCTCCGCTTATCTTGATGAAGACAAATTAACACATTCTAGCGTCTAATATTGCAATCTCATTTTATAAATGTGACATGCATTAGTTTTATCAACTATTTGGCAAAGTGTAGAAAATCCATAGTTATTTAGAGAAGATTAATTGGATTGGAAACGTATGCCAGCGCCTATCTGAGAGATAATACACAAATGTTTAATTCATCCCCTAGTTCAGTAGATGGGAAGGTTATACGGATCTATTTGACCATAAATCCTCTAAAAGACCATAGGCTAATGGTCAGTGAATGATATTTATCAGACTCCATAAGTGCTTCATCTAATAAATGTATGTCTCTGAGGAAAGATATTGGAATTCCGATCATGATGGATGCCACCTTTGCCATTTAACCTTGGGCATAGTCCAAGCTGGTTGAAATTAGGATCCCAAAGGAGAAACAATCATTGTCATCATTCTCACATTGTGAACAAAGAGACATTTTGTAAGTGTGTGAGAAAGTTAATGTTCATCTGAATTCACTATGCACTACCAGAGTCATAAAAATGAAAATACACCCTTAAGAATCACACATAAAGTCTGTAATAATGCCATTTATTGATTTATCATGTTTTTCTAACTAAAAAGCAGCAATTTTACACTACTGTCATGTAGAAATATCGGTGTGAACTTGGTACACTGTAATCATATGAGACTCCAGAGAATTATAAATACTGTTAAACAGACTCCTAAGGAGGGAAGGGTCGATGACACCATTGTGCAACAACGTCAAATGGATTAAACAATCCTTGTAAGGCCTTTCGCCTGCAACCTTCCAACACTTTCCTGTGTTGATTGGTTCACACTTGAAAACATGCAACACTGTTTTTGAGGTGAAACAAACCACTTTTGTTCTTCAGTTGTTGTCACATACTAGCGCATAAGGAAATGGTTCAGAATAATTTCCACACGATCCACAGGAAGGCCAACTATCACTGTAGTGGTCTTTCTGTGTTCTAGTTCAAAGCTCTGTGCTGTCCTTTTCTGCTCTTCCAGATCCAGACCAGTGATGTGTAAAGTAGCAGTATTTTCATCAAGCGTATTGTTCTGACTAAAGTTGCTGCTGGGAAAATCCATTGTGACTGTTTATCTTTGGGAATGCAACTTCTAAGGTAGTTGCACTACTGGGTGCTTCTTTTATCTGGCTTATATTGCTCATAGCTGAAGAGCTCTTAGCAAACAATCTCTGACTCAGTCTGTTCTCACCCTGTTTGACATAAATCTGAATAGATTTAAAACTCAGAGTCATATGAAAAATGCAACAACTGAAGCAGAAATCCATCTTGCAAAGGATCTCTGTACAGGGATTTTTTCCCCCTCTTTTACTAATGATTTTTTTTTTTCTCAGTCATAACTTTCCCATCATAAATCTGTAACAAGACAACCAGAAAATCACCTTCAAGAGAAGACTGAGTAAAACATTTTAATGATGAAATTACTCTACACCTTAACTTCTATATTCATAGTACATAATTCTTTAAACCTAACAATAAATGGGCATCAATGAAGGATCATTTGTTGAAAATACACACCAAAGATTTTTTTTCTTCTTTTTTTTTTTCATTTTGAGGTAAATCATTTTTGTTTACATTGGTCAAGACATCGACAAAGTTATACAAAGTAAAACAAACAATGAAATGAAAAATAAAAATACAAAGCAATTACACAAATTTTAGAATTAATACTCATTCAAAGAAAACAGTTTTTTTTTCTGAGACAGACAGCTTCAGTGGTCTTAGTAAAAACTAATATGCCTACTAGATTTCTACCCAGTGGAAAGGCAAGTTAATTATGAGGTTTGAGAATGGCACCCCTCAGACACAATAGACCTCCTTTGGCCATGTGGTCTCAGAGAGAGTGTTCGTAGTCTGTTAGTGTCTGCACATTGCTGGTGCAGTGGTCAAAAGCGTAGCCCTCTTTCACCATGACTCCGAGTGCTTAAGTATGGTTAGTGGAGCTGGCGAAAGGAGGTCACAGCAGGAATGGGTGTAGGTGATTAATTGTGGCGGTGGATGTGGAGCTGCTAGTGGACGCGGGATGGAAATGAAGGGTGGTTCATGATAACAGCCTATGAGGATGCAGGAGGAGAGGTGCTCCAATGCAGAAGTGTTGGGTGGTTACCAAAGGATAATGGCTAGTGGTTAACCTCAGAGGAAGACTTCCCGCTGTTAGGAACGTACATATTTGTGCTTTAGGATTTCTTCCCTGACATCTTCATTGTAATGGTTTTCACCTCTGTATACTCTTTCAGTCCGATCTCACCCCTGGAAGATGGAGAACAATGATGTTAATGAAAACACAAATGTATGCGATTGTGATGTCATTTTGTTTGTAAATGCACTTACAGTTCACGACCATTGCCAGACATTTTAAATCCTCCAAAAGGACACTGGCAACTCAGGGCATTATAACAGTTGATCCTGCACAACAAAAAAATACATTTCACAATTTTAGCGATTGGGATTTCAGTTCATTCGCCTCACACAAAATTACAGATCATGTTCTATTATGCTCTTTTACAATGTCTTGATTTTGTTTTGGGGGTGTACTAGAACAGGCTCTTATACTAGGTTGTTCGAAAAACATATATTTTTTCACATATTTTACATTATTACAACACCTTTCTCCCCAGTCTGGCATGAGCGGCTGGAATAGTTCCTGCATCAAATGAAAGCCTGCCTTCTGAAATATGAAATGCGCTGTGATTGGTTAGCTGGACCAGTGTGTGTTGTGATTGGCAGCACCCGCCTGGTCGGGGAATGTCATGCCCCTTGCCATACCCACCTGCTATGAGCTTCAGTGTAAATATTGCATCAAAATCAAATCAATTTGAGCACGATTTAAACCCAGAAGATTGTAACCACTCTAAGTTCGTCTGTCTTGAGAAAGCTAGCGTATTTCCGACATAGTGATAACACTCGTTGCCTCTAGTGCAGCTCATCCAGGTCTCTTCCCATTCGTCGATCTTTGTAATATCACAAATCCCGGAAAATATGTGTTGTAGTCTAAACGAGTCATTTGTTGTAGTTTTTGAAAAGTGATTTCTGTTAAATAAAATATCTCCTTTTGAATTGGACTTTGAGCTTTGTAACTTTGCAGATCTTTTTTATGATCAAACAGCAACATTACAGACTAACTAATTTTGTGAAAAAGTGAAAAAGCATAATAGCACCCCTTTAAATCACTGGATTTAAATAAATGTGACTACACTGCAAAAACTTATTTTCATGCTCAGATTTTTTGTTTTACAGTACAAATATCTGAACATGCTTAAATTATCCCCTTAGTACTCCTGTAAAATTTGCCTAAAACGCCTAGAAAAGGCATACCCAAAGTAAATTGCATGCTTTTCTTGAACCATTTGGAGTAAATGCATGGTTTTGGTCTCTTTTGGAAAGTGATACTCTGAGGTTTATTCCTAAACAGAAGAAACCTCACAATCACTGTAAGTCTTAGTGGTACTGAGTAATACAACTTTGAACGCACTGAAATATTTAAAAACATTCTGCCTAATTATTATTATTTTTTTTGTAAACAGATTTCTGCAGATGACTATAGCTGGGAGCTATTAGCTGAAAAACAAAATGGTTAACAATGGTTTGCATCATTCACAAGAATCTCAGCTTTCCAAAGATATGTGACATGTTTTGTGTCACAAACACGTTAAGAAGAAAATTTACTATTAAGTCTTGTTTCTACCAATGGGGTAAGAAAAATAAATTAAGTTGAAACTGAAAACAAGCATGAAGTCATTTAATTTTGATAAATCTTTTAGAAAACAAGACTGTATGTCTTATGCCATTTTGCTTCTCAATTAAATGTATCTTGATTTAAGAATGTTTGGATATTTCAATGAAATACAAGACAAAAAATAATTTCTTTAAAAATAAATTTTTGCAGTGCGCACATTAAGATGTGCATATAACTCAATGATATTAGGGCCCAAAACAAAACAAGTGGATAGCGATTGTGTTTTATTTTGTGAGAGGATCTGTTGATGTGATATAACTCTTACCAGACAGTGCCGGCCTGCAGAGCTGCAGAGACAGTCATGGCCTTGTTGAGGTCTGTGGTAAAGACCGCTGCTGCCAGACCATATTCTGTGTCGTTAGCTCTCTCAATCACTTCTTCAATAGTTTTAAACTTCATGATCTGCTGAACTGGCCCAAATATCTAAAACAAAGTTGTTGTTTTTTTAATTATTATAATACTTTGACTCAGTATTTGAACATTTGAAATTAGATTCATTATTCAGAGATCAAGAAAGCTTACCTCCTCCTTGGCAATGCGCATGTGGTCCTGTACATCAGAAAAGACTGTGGGCTCCACAAAGAAGCCTTTAGAAGGGGGGGCTTTGCCTCCACACTCCAGTTTAGCTCCCTCAGTGATGCCGCTCTGAATCAGCTCCAGTACACGACTCTGCTGCTCCGCACTCACCTGTCACAGCCAACACAGAGATGATCAACTATTGAATCCTGTGTCTTTATTTATTCAGACAATTGGAACAGGCATAGACATTTTAAAAATAACAAATTGTCTAGATTATGCAGATAATATAATGTCTTGTTTGATTATTAATGTTTTATTGTACAGATTTTTGCTCACATTTTGTTTAATAATATAGGTAATGACATGCATTTTGAGCTAATATTGTAAGATATTATTGTAAAAATATTCCTTTATATATATATATATATATATATATATATATATATATATATATATATATATATATATATATATATATATATATATATATATATGTATATATAAATATATATATTATACACTACCATGCAAACGTTTGGAGTTCTTAAGATTTTTAATGTTTAATGTTAATAAAAGAAGTCTCTTATGCTCTAAGGCTGCATTTATTTGATTACAAAATATAGTAAAAACAGTAATACTGTTAAACATTATTACAAAATTAAAAATGTTTTCTATTTTAATATAATTACAAATTTATTGTATTCATGCAAGTCATTACTCCAGTCTTCAGTGTCACATGATCCTTCAGAAATCATTGTAATATGCTAATGTGCTGCTCAAGAAACATTTCTTATTATTTTCATGTTATTATTATTTTTGTGGAAATAAAAAGGAACAGCATTTATTGGGAAGAGAAGCCTTTCCTGTCTCTTTTAATCAATTTAATGCATCCTTGCTGAATAAAAGTACATATAAAAGTACATTTAAGTTTTTGATTACTTTTTATTTTTTTGCTTTAAAAAAAATTTACACAGTAAATACATATTAATTATTTATGACATTTAAGCAATTAACTGGCTCTTACCTGAGGTCCCTGCTCAATGGTTGGGTCAAAGGGATTTCCCACTGTCCTTCTCCGTGCTCTCTCAACACTCCTTCGCACAAACTCATCATAAATGGGCTCCTCCACGAAGATACGGGAACCAGCAGTGCAGCATTGACCATTATTGAAGAAAACACCTTGATGGGCCTGTTCTACTGCCAGCTCAACTGAGAAAGAGAGAGAAAACACATTATTAAACATCTGCCAGCAGTGCACTATTGTTTAAATAAAATAAATAACAGCCCAAACAACAGGTGATAAATGAGGAATGTATCCCCTACATTGCAGTAAGTCATTTATTAATAGACTTGGAGCCATAAATTTCTAGTTAGGCAGCTGTAACAAATTTCTCTCCTGTTCTTCTGGTGTGTCTGCTGTTTATGCATGCATACACTTGAGTATGTGGATCTGCATGGGATAATGGACACCTGGGAAAAGGGTGGCAGGCTGTGGCATTTGAAGGGTTAATGGGAGCCAGCAGATTTACGACTGTGGTGTGATGCGTCCAGGCAGGGTCCATTCAGCTGATTTACGGGGGGCCGTGCTCACGGCTGCTGAAAACATTTAAAAGCTCTGACTTCTGCCTTGGTTTGGTGGGATACTTCAAGACAATAAGGATTAAGGGTTTAGGAAGTGACATAAGTTCATTTGCATGAATATGGGCCTCTCAAAAACATAAGACACCTTTTTTTTGCCCAGACGCAGCTCTAAAAGATGAAGGTCTTTGATGTCAAGTGACAGAGAGAGTTTCTGGAGTAGCACCTGTGCACAAACTGTTGCAGCGGGACAACAGGAGGCCAGCCGTAAAACAGCGTCTGAATACTTACAATCAGCATCTGCAAAAATGATGTTGGGACTCTTTCCCCCGAGCTCTAGCGTGACTCTCTTCAGATTGCTCTTTCCTGCTGCTTCTTGGATCAGCTTGCCTACCTGTGGAGAAAGAGAAGAGCCACTTTAATCAGCAGGACTTCACAGAGGAGCCTTACTAAATCTCAACATCAGTGGGATGCTGTCATTAATAAATCCTGCTGCATGAGAAGCCCCTCTTCAGCAAGGCAACCAGCACCAGCACCATTATCAGGCCCATGATATTCAGCCCACATATCTTAAATATCTGTGCATACGGTGGCGGCCAGAGAGAATGGAATGTCCAACACACAACAGTATCTGTGGGTTAATCGAGAACAGGAAGAACTGACCGCAGGTTTGTGTATGATGCTCAACACTGTTTGGAGCCACAAAATAACAGTGAAACAAGACCCTTGAATTGCATTCATCGGCTTTGTTAGTGCATAAATGAAAGCACATGTAGTGATTATTGGTCTGGTTTTGGTTTCTCTGAGCTTAAGGAGCATGTTTCTTTTTAACAGCAGTCTACTGTTTCATCATTCCTTTGCTGCTCTTCTCTGAATCTGATCTCTTCCAACTGTATTTCACACTTCTTTTCACCTAAAGTTTCACATTTGCAGTGGACTGGCTCTCATCTTACAGGCTGTTCAGGCCTGTGTAAGCACTGAAGACATTGCACAGCTGCTGTCCGTGGCGTTGCTTCACATCACAGAGAACATTATGCTCACGTCAAACTATTCTTTTCTAACTGCACGTATGTGTGTGTGTGAGAAAGACCGTCTCACTCTTCACAGCCAGCTCAGCGCTTAACAATAAACAAACATTTGTACATTTTTCCTTTCCGCAAAACATACTTACTGACAGTGAATATTTTCTCTATCTGTTTTCCATCAGATAGCGGAAAGAGAAAAGGAGAGGGGAGAAGGCGAAGGGAAAACAATCCTCCTCAGTTTCCTCTGACACTCTTGCTCAGTGGAAAAATGGAAGCTGGGCTCTTTGCGCGAATGTAAATGCTTTCCTCTAACAGATACTAAACCTATATGAGTGTTGGACTCAGTTTTGGAGGCTACTTTAGTTTTTCAAGCAACAAGATCATCATAATTTGAAGTAGTTATGCTGTAGTAAAGCTATTCTTTTAAAAAAAGTGGTCAGCTACAATATAAGCTACTAACATTGAAGCTACTTAAGGTGGCAGTGCCTTTTTAAATATACACAACTGCTGCTAAATAGTTTGGGGTCGGTAAGAATTTTTGTTTTTGTTTTTGCAAGAAGAGTATATTTAAGTATTATTCAGTGTCACCAAGACTGAATTTATTTGATCAAAAATACTGTAAAAAATGTAATATTATTACAGTTTAAAATAATTGTTTTCTATTTCAATACATTTTAAAATGCTATTTATTTTTATGATGGCAAAGCTGAATTTTCGAGTTATTACTCCAGTCTTCAGTGTAACATGATCCTTCAGAAATCATGCTAATATGCTAATATTACCACAGTTTAAAACTGTTGTGCTGCTTAATACTGTTGTGGAAACTGATAAATAGAAAGATAAAAAAAAAAACAGCATTTATTTGAAATACATTTTTTTATAAAAGTCTTTGAATGTTACTTTTGATTAATTACATGCATCATTAAAAGTATTAATTTATTTGTAAAAAAAAAAAAATCATGATTATGTAGTGTATAACTATCCAATGATAGCCTATAATTCATAATTCACACTTTTTTCTGATTTTGAATGAATAAATGCATAATATCTTGACTTGAACTGATACATTTACACTAAATACAAATATAGTATTCACTAAGGTATATAAAAATGGTTATAAAAAGTGTGTGGGTGGGTCTAAAATTGCTGAACTAAAAATTTGTGTAGTGCTAATTCATTGGAAACAGTTGTTTAAAAACAGCTGAGCTGTTGTCACATAATGTCAAGTTATGTGACCAGTGCCGCAGTGTTTAGTTACTTCTGGTTTGTCTGCAGTCATGACCTTAATTTGTGTATACTACTACTACTACTGCTCCTTATTGTTATAGTTATTATTATTAATAATAATAAATAATAATACAAAATAATAATAAATGTATAACATGTTTGAAACCACTTTAAAATTTGGTTGAATGTGCTTTTTGCTTCGTTTAAGATGAAAAAGAAATCACACTGCACACTTGTCACAAAGGGGCTATACTCCACAAATAGCAGCAATGGGCAAGTCATACACCACGCACCAGAATGCCTCACTCCACCCCCCGGCTCAGTCCTCCCTTATACACTCGGCTGAAGTGACTCAGAGTCTGTGTATGTACACACACACACACACAGCATGAGAGATCTGGGCTGCCTAATCAAGTCCAGATTATGGCTCAGCAACACCCACAGCAGCGGTGCTGACGGGAGGGGAAGAGAAAACCCCTGTGTGGCTGCTGCCAGTGAAGAGGAAGGGCGAGAGGGTGGGGTGTATAGTGATTCCTGTTTCCTGTGAAAGTCAGTCACTGGACGTGTGGGTGAAGACGGGTGGGTTGGGACCGTTTTCAGTGTGATGCTATGATCATCTGAGGATTTGTGTGGCCTGTTGATGTTTTTTTTCTCAGTCACTCCATTCTTGTTTTATCAATGACATTTTGATTTAAAGGAAAGAAATAGTCATCGCAGTCATCAAAATATCCGAGAACTGGGAAATTACTTAACTGTCATTTCGCAACAAAAAGAAACATCTGTTGCATTTCAACAAGTGCTTTTCAAGGAGACAAGCTTAGTTTGTTTTCTGTTGAAACAACATTTCTGTTTGTGTGAGAAGTCTTATGTACACATACAGACCCACATACGCACACAATTCTCTGTTTCTTTAACAATAAAGATAAACACCAAGTACATTTACACTACCGTTCAAAAGTTTGAGGTCGGTAAGTGTTTGTAATATTTTTGAAATAATTCTTTTTTGCACACCCAGGCTGCATTTATTTGATCAAAAACACAGTGAAACATTTATATTGTGAAATATTACAATTTAACATATGTGTTTTTTAGAAAATGCAATATTTATTTATTTATTTTAAGCAATTATTTGAAATATAATTTTTTGGTCACATTGTAAATGTCTTTACTGTCATTTTTGATCAGTTCATGTATTCTTGCTAAATAATTAATTTCTTTAAAATAATTTACTGACCCCAAACTTTCGAACGGCAGTGTACATGTACTTTCAAAGTTCAGTAAATAACTGAAATCATTACAGTTTGGTTTTTGCAAAGCCAGACTAACAGACCCAGATAACGTGGTTGTATGTATCAAGTGCTTTTTTCAGAAGACAGGTAATTTGTGTATTTAATTTATTAATTTATTCTTGGACAGACAGATTGCTTAGACTGTTGCTCCACTACGTAAAAACCTGCTGTAACTCGATTATAACCAGGCATGTAAACTCACTTTTCCGGTGAAGCTAATGGCATCATAAGCTTTGGCTCTGTCTGTTCTAAATCTCAAAATTCACCTCAATTAATAACAAAACATGCTGCATGTGTAAGAACAGATCAAAACATACAACGAAATATTTCGATTTATGAGAGGCTGTAATTGAATAAAGGGCTTAAGGGATCTTAACAGCGTGGCAAGTGTAGCTAGAAATAATCACTGTTTAAAATACGCTGTCACAGCAGAGTTATGTCGCTGTCAGTGAGGCCTGTTTTCAAGCACTAAATTCTCTGTGCCTAACATGGTGTCTATTTTCAGTCCCTGGCTTTCTATTAAATTTATACAGTTGGCTTCAAAGACTAATTTTTCCTTTGGGGCCACAATGTAGCTGTCTAATGTCTGATGCATAGAGCTCAATAGAAAGGGTAGTCATTATACAGTATGCACGGGACACTTATAAAGTGTAAATGAACTCAGGTGTCCAACCAGACTGGCACGACATTAACAGTACATGAAGCGGGCGCATGGTGTCCATTTCTCGTTTCTGTTTCGTACTTATGACAGACCACCTGTGGATTAACATCTCATTTCCACTTCCACCTAAAATCTGTTTATTAGAAACAATTTTGGAAAGCCAGGTGGTCCGCTAAGCATTCCTGGGTGTGAGAGTGTGTAGTATGAGACTGCAGACAGACCCCCCTATAAACACAAATTCCTCAGGCTTCTCATTATAATTACCCACAGTAATGAGGTACAAATTCACTAACCCTTCACTGTCAGAAAAAAATTGCAACAATTGTACCTATAGGGGTACAGTAGCTTGTCACAAGGGGCAGTACTCTTAAAATGACAGAAGTAGGGATATGTACCCTGAAGGCCCCAATATACATCAAGTGGAATTGAAGAGCAAACTGGTGTGATGTAATATCAAACAAAATCAGGCCAGAATAGAGTTCGTTTTAGGAGTCTGAAACAGCCTGCCAAAGCTCTGGCTGGTAAATACCTTCAAGCTACCATTTGACAATTACATAAATTGTGCTCTGTTTTGAGGTGAAAATCTCCTGTGCATTTCTTCTGTTCAGTCCGTTGAGGTCAGACAAGAGTAAAGCGAAGAACAAAAAAGATTTTTGTCATGAGTATATTGGGGCCTTTAAGGTACTACTATGAACCCTTTAGGCATAAATAAGGTACAACGTTGTCCCTTTAAGGGAACTTTTGCAGTGACAAGCAGTTGCACCCTTTAAGGTACAATTTTTGCACATCCCAGTGGTTCCAAATTACTCCTACAAGTCTGCACTTTTGTCAGAAGTCTTGTGGACTTCACTGATGCCTGAATGAAGACCAAGACTGTGAGTCCACATCAAGAGCGTCATTCACGGCGGGGCCTATGACAAACCGGTGGAAAGGAGGATGAGGGAAGAGGGTGTGATTCTTCCATTCTGCTGATAGGAAAATTACCTCAGTTGATCCTGTGAACGCCACTTTGTCGATGCCCATGTGTGAAGCGATCGCGGCTCCCGCGGTTGGCCCATAGCCTGGCAAAATATTGACGACTCCCGGTGGAAACCCAGCCTGTGAAAACAGTATGAGAGGAAAAAGCGTTAGATGAGAGCTGAGCCAAGAACACCACAGGCCGTGGAGGGGGAATCCAGACCCACCCGACCTCCCTACAGGCCCTGTGGATGAGAGGATGGACAGAACATCAAAAGGAAGAGAAGAAAATGGGCCTCTTAATCCAAGAGAAAGAGAGGCAGAGCAACAAAGGTCTGGGTGCAGTGGGGAACAAATGATGAAATATCACTCATTTGCATGAATGTGTGTTGATGTTGCTTTTTTATCACTTTGTATCATTTTACTGCTGTATTATGAATGTGATGTGGACAGAATGGATACTATTTTATCCCTTCATTCAAAACAATGTTGTAAAATCATTTTGCTGTACCTCTTTGATCAGAGCACCGATGTAGAGGCAGGTGAGAGGGGTCTGCTCAGCAGGTTTCAGGACAACAGTGTTCCCGCAGCTCAGCGCTGGCCCCAATTTCCACGCTGTCATCACCAGGGGGAAGTTCCACTGTACAGACATAGGTCAGGAACTTACTGTGGGAGCTCGTTCAGACAAACTCATATCTTTGTTTCTTGAGAGCATAACTCCTTCACTAATGATTTCAGACTCCTGCACATTCATTTGGAAACCGAGTTACACAATCTTCTGTAACACTTAGGCTACTTTGTGCCTGTCATTTTCTTACAATCCTCAAAGACCTGCTAGATGGACCAGATTTTAGTGGAATATTTGGTGTGCCTTGCTGGAAATAAGTCATTTCTCATGTCATGAGGTCTATAGTGGTAAGCACGGACTTCATTTTTTTTTTCTATTTCTGTCCTTCAAGTATACCTCCCTCTCACCCTTCTTCATTATTTCTCAGTTCCTTTTTCTTTCTTTTTCTGCCTCACTGGCACAGGCCATGACCTCCTCCTGCCAGTCTGTTTGTAGCAAACCATACAGAGACTAATAAGAACCTCAAACACTTCCAGTAACATGAGTGATATATTCTAAAGCTACAGTGTAATGGAAATAGCTGCAGATCTTTTCTGCAGTATTGTAATGTACATCTGAGCGAAATGAATTAGGGTGGGGACTTGGTTCAGTCTATCGCTTGTTGACTGGATAGATGCAGATCTGAATGCAAGCTTGCAGAAAGTTTATAAAAAGGGGAAGGCAGAATACATGATTGGAGGATTCTATCAAATTTCTCCAAAAAGAAGTCTGTTGTTTCACTGGAAGACTGAGTTATGAAATTCTAATCCAAAAATAATATGCATGGATGAATCATTCACAACAAGATCAATAACATGAATTTAAAAGATAGAATTTCAACTTCATGTCAACTTTAAGGAAAGAAACTAAACCAAAAACTAAAACCTCAACAACCCTGTCATCCTCACTAAGGGCTTCAAATCCCTCCCCATTAGGACTTTGAAGATGGCAGAGAAATATTAAGCAAAGAATATTAAGGAAAATTAGGGCCAAAACACTCACAGGAACGATCTGTCCACAAACTCCAATGGGCTCATGTCTGGTAAGAGTGAAATATTCTCCATCTGTGTGACAGAAAAAAACAAAGGGAACCAGAGTATTAGTCAACACAGGGAAAATGTCAAATACACTTTATACTTATGCTTAGAAAATAAACAAAGTCTAAACAAATGAAATAAAAGGTGAAAATAAATGACAATATACAGAAAAGATCACATTAGCTGACATTTTTACTAACATTAATTTTCAGTCGAAAGAGCTTAGATAATATAACTGTATATGAATGACCCTGCTTTTGTCTTACAGCAACATGGAAAAGAGTGTGATCACTCCATCCTTCACTAAGGAAACATGCAGTTGGCCTAAAGCATCTGGACGAGAGGCATGCCAGTGATTCATCTCACTTGGTGGCCAGATAAGAGATGGCCAAAAACACACATTCTGTTTGTTTGTGCTGTAATTCTATTATGGATGAGATTGGAAATGAAATAAAGCGAATCACTGTGAGTTCCCACTATGCAAGTTTGGTTTAGCAACACAACAAAGGCCCAGTGCTGAGCTCCAGCACTGACAGGGGGATTTACAGTTCTTTTCCCCTCCATTCTTCATTTTTATTTCTCCTGCTGTGAAAATCATATAATAACAGCATGCAGCAGCATGTGTGCTTGTTTGTGTAAGATGAGAGAGTGAATATGTGGGAGACATTATCAAATACAAAAGTGACTGGAGTGTGTGCATTATATGAAGGACCGTATAGGACAGTATAAGTGTAAATATTACTGCATGAGCCAATCAGAGAGAAATAGTGACAGACAGTGCTGGAATGCACAATAATTACGGCGGACACCTCTCTTGCATATGGCCCATGTGACATGGGGGCCCTGAAGGGCGGCTTCACAATCTCCCCCGCGCACACATACTTGCACACTAATGGATGCACCGTGACATCAATGCTGCAAGTCTACTGCTGTCCCGAAGTCTCCAGGCTCCCTGCCGCGTCCCTTTCAAACAACTAAATTAGCCAGAACAGACCCCCAGTGCCCCCGTGCCCCGTAGTGCCCCCCGGCCCTGTAGCTGTCACAGTGCTCCACTGATGGCAGTACTCCACAGGAGGGCGGCCATTAGCACTCAGATTTATAACTGTTACGGGACCTCGTCTGTTTACCCTTAGTGCACCTTCATAACCCCACAACATCTCCTGCAGGCCTCAGAGAAAACACAGCTCTACCGTAGCTTAGAGATGTGGTCTCTCTGCTCAAGGTCAAACTCCCTAAAATGTCTAGGATGGGCCTGCACCAAAAGGTCTGGACAGTTTCCAGTCCAGTACTTCCATGCTCTCCAAAATATCTGCTTCTGTATTGCTGTGTCACCATCATCATACAGTTTATATCAGTGACATTATGTGATTTTGGATATATAATATACCAACCCCAATATGTGAAATTTAATAATGAATATACACTTTTTTAATGATTTTGAAAGAAATTTTTAAAAGCTCACCAAGGCTGCATTTATTTGATCAAAAATACAGTAAAAACAGTTAGATTGTGAATTAAAATTACAATTAAAAAATAAGTTTTCTATTTCTAGTAATCTAATTTATTCCTGTCACAGCTAAGCTGAATTTTCAGCACCCAGTACGCCAGTCTTCATTGTCACATGATCCTTCAGAAATCAATTTAATATATTAATTTGGTGCTTAAGAAACTTTTCTTATTATTACCAATGTTGAAAACCGTGAAACGGTGACAGATTTATTTTTAGCATTCTTTGATAAATATAAAGTTTTTAAAAAAACAGCATTTATTTCAAGTAGAAATCCTATGTAACATCATAAATGTCTTTACTATCCCTTTTGATCAATTTAATATTCCTTGCTAAATAAAAGTATTAATTTCTTTCAAAAAAATAAACCTGACCCCAAACTTTTTTTAATGGTAGTGCTCATAAACATGAAAAGGTGCACAATTACAAGTAGAAAAAATTATGTGTAAGGATTTATACATAGGGTTTTATTTTATAAAATTTTATAGGAAAAAATAAATAAAAAATTTGGTCCCCCACTCAATATTATTTACACATCATTTTAGTATTAAAAGGATGTTTTAATAAAATGACTTATTTAAGGAAAAATATATATTTAATAATGAAATTATGTTTTTAAAATGAAATGTCAAATTATTATAGTATTTATATTTTTACTGTGAGGCGAAACTTTGCATCCAAGCTAACTTTTGTGGTTACTAAAATCCTAAAAATGTCTGTAGTCTACTTTAAAGACCACCAAACTTTTGTTTTGATATCTTTTGATATCCTTAGGGTGGTAAGACAACCGCCCCACCAACCCAAGCTCCCCAATATTTTGCATGCTGCCTAATTCTATGGTTAGGATTTATGACAGGATGAGCATCAGCTTACCAGTTGGAATCGTGGAACCATGGATCTTATCTGCCCATCCAGCAAAATATCGAAAAGTTTTAATGATTCCCTGAAGGTCCACAAAGAACGAGGAGAGGAAAGGTTTCCCAGTGTCCAGAGACTCCAGGGTCTGAGAGGAGAGAAGGAAGATGAGAGTGTGGGTGTGTGATAAAAAATCAATCATAGAGATTAAACCTGACACCCCCCCACCAAGCTGCATTCAGACTAAGCATATCTAAAGCACACACTTACATCTGCTCCCCTAGGAAACATGATACTCATATAGCCATCACCGGAGACCTGCC
This sequence comes from Cyprinus carpio, assembly GCF_018340385.1. Lineage (NCBI taxonomy): Eukaryota > Metazoa > Chordata > Actinopteri > Cypriniformes > Cyprinidae > Cyprinus > Cyprinus carpio. Next base: position 17,800,866 of record NC_056578.1, read on the forward strand.
TTTGTTATCTCTATGTCAGCCAACCATGATTTCTTATCGACATGGGATTAGATTGATATAAGGAGTGATCGTAACCACATGGACATCGCATTTCTCTTTCAAAGCAATACACTCTGACACTAGTTCAGAGCTGGATAGAGAAAATCTGTTGTTTCAGTCCATTTAAGACAAAGTCTAAACTGTAACATGAAAGAGATTTACTCGAAATGGCTACAGCAGGTTTCGGAGAGAACTGCACGCACAAAGACAAACATAGCACTTTTGTTTCTGAATCTGTCTCTTTAGACACATCTCCGTGAGTGGGATGTAAAAGCAGATGTCCAGGGCGGAAGAACGCCAGAGATAAAAGCACGTCATAGAAAGGAACAATACTTCTCTTTTACGTTTCGCTCTTAACCTAAGTGATCGTTAGCGCCCAAAGGTCATGTGTTTCAACTCGGTGTTGTCATCATCATGGGTTTCAAACTTTTGCGGGGCAAATCAAAATTGTTCGAAAAACAACTCCTACGGCTCCTGTCATGAAGCTTCAGTAAGTCTGAGGCAGAGAGACAGGCCCACTCATTAGACACTTGCTTATTGTTGTGAGCGTCTTTGTCTGCTCAGATGGCTCTGTCCTGTTAAATCTGATTCTCACTCACCAAAAACTGGCACTGACTAGAATGAGACCTGATTTAAGTCCGCTGGTTCGTGAGTGAAGGTGATAGTTACGAGGGAGTCAAGACTGATGCCAACAAGAGAGCACGGGTCAGGCTTCTTGGTTCTAACTGAGCAGTACTTACAAAACCAGTAATTAAATAAATATCAAAGAAATCAAAAAACATGATGCAGGATCTTTAAAACCTACAAAAAATGTGTTACAGTTAAAGTTGTTGTAAGTGTTTATTTATAAAGGCCTATACATATATATTTTGGAATACAGTTTCTATCTGATGGATAAGACTGGAATAGTTGATCTGAGTAAAAAACAAAAAATAAATTTGTGACAGCACTACAGTCTGTAAAGAAAAAAAAAGAAAAAGAAAAGAAAAAAAAATATTGTATTGTATGTATTTTTTCTACAAAAAGGCATTTATTCATATATCTTAAAAGTTCATTTTGTAAATACACTGTTATTCATTGTTTATTCACTGTTGTTCTTAATACATGAACTAATATTAAATTATTCAACTTTAAATGTTAAAAATGTATTCAAACATGCAGAAATGAGCATTAACCTAGCTGTTAAAAGTATTGTTCATTATTGTTCATGACACCCAATGTATAGCTAATGCTGATGAATTAAACCTAAAAGTAAAAAGGCTGCATTATATCCAACACTGCATTATACCTAATATTTACATATAATTTTACATTTATTAAATAAAATTTATATTCCATGTATAGTCTCTACATTTCAATGCAAAAACAAAATAAACGTTACAACAAAAAGATAAATTAGGAAAGTTCCCCCCATACACATTTGAGTAACGGTTTAGTATTTGCATCTGGCGAGTGTTGGTTGAAGTACTCACAGCAAGGTAGGCACTGTCTCTTTCCACCAGGTCAGCGAGCTTGAACAACAGCTTCCCACGTTCAGATGCATCCATCTTCCTCCATACTGAACCCAGAGAGAAGGCCGAACGCGCAGCCTGCACGGCTTTGTCCACATCAGCCTAACAGAAAGGCAAAGAGAGGGGACCGAACAGAAAGAGATAAAGAAAGGGAGAGATAGAAACAAGAGGAGGAGAGAGAGGAAAGCGCTTAATGATAAAACCTTATCCTGTGAACAGATGTTTGTCCACCTTTGGGACAAATGAAATCCATTCATTCCGGATGAGTCTCAATGACTTCCCCAGTTGCACGTTCAGGGGGTCTTTATTTCCTGTATCCATTCTGGTTTTCCACACTTCCTGCCTGATTTACAGAGAGGAACTACAGCCTCTAGCTTGCTTAACCACATTAGACTGAACTACAGCCCCCTACTTCCCTCCATCCCTCTCTTTCAGTTCTGGGCGCTTATTCATGCTGAGTGATGGCTGAAAGTGAGAAGCACAATAGCGGTGCTGGACGACTAAATGTAGTCCAACAGAGCAATTGTGCCAAACCTGTTTCTGGCAATGCTTTGACCAATTACCAAATACACACTTTGCTGACAAACACACTAGCATGCTAAGAAACACACACACACACACACACACACACACACACCTTATCTGCTTCCTGGACGTCGCAGATCTTTTCCCCTGTGGTCGGGTTGTATGTGCTGAAGACCTTACCGCTCACAGAATCATGCCATTCATTGTTAATAAAAATCTACAGGGAGAGAAGAGAAAGAAACTGATTAGTTTTTAAAACAGTGAGGCCCCCTTTCAAAAATGAATGATTAAATAAATATATACATAAAAAACTCACTGAAAATCAGTGGTGGACAGTAACTATATATACGTTTTAGTTAAAACTGAAGAAAAAAAACTACATATTTACGTATTTCAAAAAATAATACAAGTCAGAAACAACAAAATTACTAAAACTTAAAAAAAAAGGAATAAAATAAAATCTAAATATTATTCAAAATTATAATAGTATCTCAATGATACTAAAATAACATGTTAATATATATATATATATATATATATATATATATATATATATATATATATATATATATGTATGTATATAAATTTCAAACCACATTAATTGAGATAGGATTTGTGAACGAATAATTCCTTTGAATTCTTTTATGCTGGACCTACTGAATCAGGTTCCAGAGTTCAAACCTATGAGCTCTATTCTATATGCCTTTCTTCATTTACTCATGTACATTATTTGAATATTTCATCCACCACTATTTATAACTGATGTAACGAAACAAGACAACTGTTTGCATGAGAATTAAGAATTTTAATGCAGAATATGTCAAACACCACCCATAAAATGTGCTTCTTTAGACCCAGGAGGAATTACAGTGAGTTATTTAGTAACTTCATGATGATGCACAGAATTAAGAGAGACAATCTTTCTCCCCCTGTGTGTTTCATGGTTGTACTGTGAGAGGAATCTCTGGGAACCGTGTGCTATTGCAGGGCTGCCCAATATCACTCTATTGGGAGTGATCCAGCAACTAGACAGAAAGAGGTGGGGGAAAGGGGAAAGGAGAGATAAATTCCTATCAGACACACAACACACACAAATGCGCACACAGATAGAAGTGCATAGACACACACACAAATGCAGAGATACACACAGAGACACATTTCACAACATCACTGCTCGTTTATGAGATCATAAAACACGGGCGGCACTCTGGCTCTGCTGATGCGTTAAAAGAAGCGGCCCGTAAAACAACCGCCTCAGATTCCAAAAGACGGATTTTTCAAGCTCGACAAAGAAGAAAAGAGAAATACATCTTTTTCTATGCACACAAATTGCTTTCAAAGCACACAACATACAAATAAGTGAGTGAGTGAGATTTCAATATTCAAGACTTATGCAAACAGATGGTACTTAAACTGACTTCAACAAACCGGTGAAGGATAAGGTGTTAAAGCATCTGCTGGCTCTGAGCTGAACATTTACTCAAACATAAAAAACATTTACCCTTCCTGTCATCTGCATAGAGGAAGACGTCTGCTTCAAAGTGAACCGTGGCCCTGGGCCTTCTCAAACTCTCCAACATGTTTACTAATGTAAACTTACAGGCTTAAGTACAATTTAATTGGCTGTAAACCAAGAGGTGTGTTTACTTTAGAAAACAGGTATAAAATGCCAGTTGACTCCGAGGCAGCTCAAGCTGCCTCAGTCACTCCCACTCTGTGTCTCCCCTAAAACTGGCATGAATAAATCACTCCTGGTCTGGGTAGGTATCAGTCTGTACCATGCTGATTCCTCTCCGATACATTTACTTACCTCACAGGCCTCCTGCATTAAGGGGGCTACCTTTAATCTGACTCTCATTTGGAGCACTTCATAAAAGTGTCAGTGGCCTCATCGAGCTGAGGGCCTGTTACAAAAACAGAAAGGCCCGTAGAGGAGCGAATTAGTTTTAAAATTTATAGAGGCCACTGTAGTGGAATGCCTTAAATCAGGGCCATCTGTGACAGGCCAGTGGGCTGGGGAAGAATGCAGACGGTGGGTAGCTTTATGCGCTTCGTAACCCCACACTTACGGCACCCCGGAATGGAGGAGAGGGGAATGCTGGGTGAGCAGCGGACTGGGCCACCATCTAAATCATGACTAGAAAAAGGCGACCATTAGAGGCCATTTGGCCCAGTCTTCCTGAGCTCTGGGGGCTCTCGGACTTTTGTCTCTTCCCATTGAGAAAGTTGATGAAGAGCGACAGGCCGGTGCAGTAAATCAACTCTCAAGCTTTCTTTATACTTTGGCTTTGATTAAAGAAAAGGGATAAGAACGCAAGTGCAAAAGTGCAAAAATTCATATTGATCACCGCTTCTTTGCCGTAACCCTGCTGGAGGCTTCAGAAGGGCTGTAAAGAACTTGAGTTATCGTACTTCATTACTACACTTAAGCATTATTTCAGGGAATTTGTACTTTACTGTCTAAACTGAATACTTCTTACACAATTACATCGCAAAAAAATGCTTTTTTTCTTGTTAGAAATTTAATTTTAACACCTGAAGTATACAATACAGTTCTCACAGGTCACAATGACTTAAATCTCCTAACTTTGATGTCCATTTGAGTGAATTAACAAGCCAAAATAAACTCAAATTATGCTAACTTTTACATGCTTTACAATGATTCCATTTCAGTGTAAACACAGTTATGGTCCATATTTGTCCTTGTGAAGACTTCATAAAAACATTTCAATTATAGCATTGCTAAATAGGGACTCAAGTGTAAACATGGTTGACAAAACAGAATATAAACAACTATATTCAATTGTCAAACAGCTCTAATATTTGTTGAATTTAAAGTTTAACAATTACTAATGACAGGTTTCAGGATGCTGGGTATTATTAGGACATTTTTATTAAAGAGCTGAACTTTAATAAACAAAGTTTTGAACATCACTTAAAAAAGGTGCAATATGCTCAGTTTAATACTTTCTTTCAATCCATAATATGTATTGCTTTTATTTATTTTTTTGCTTGATTTTGGCAGACAAAAGCAAAGAAACATTTCAGTTAAATGACATTAATTTTACTTACGCATTTCTTTGCTGTTGAAATTGAAAAAAAAAAAAAGATATATATATATTATTATTATTATTATTATTATATATTTTTTTTACTTAAATTCTTATAATGTATCATAAAAAATATAGTAGAGTTTGTTTGAGGAACAGTGCTGGAAGAACTTTCAAACTTGAGTTTGCCAAGCTGTGACAACTAGATTTTGTTTACAACAGCAGGGGGCCAGAAAATGTATTTTCTTGTAAACAAAACAGCCACTTGATGCAGTACACAAACAGAAAGAGAAACACTGCCAGTTCATCCTACACTAACACATTGTACTACAGGCTGTTACGAAATAAGACAGAGTGCGGATAGGTTGAGATTTTACATGCAGGCCACAGCACAAGACAGCTGCAAACATTTAGAATCACTCCATGTTTTTTTTTATTCAAGCTGTCAGTCTCACGGTGCTGACTTCGCTCGTCTGCAAAGCTAATTAGATGGTGAGATATGCAGTGCCTATCATAAACAGATTGTGGAAGATGGACCCACAGCGTAGGATGACAGCATCACTAGGCTTATGCTCCTTATTGCTGGGATTCTTTATCACCAGCATTACTTCACACAGGAAAGAGGGTTATCGGCCACAAAAGCAAGAGGTTGACTTCGTTCCTCTGGGAGAGAAAAGAGTCTTTTTTGGGGGGTGGGGGGGGGGTGGGCTCGAATGACTCTAGCAGTTGTAGAATGCTGATCCGTTTCTCATCTGCCCCAGCAAGCTCTCTGGAGGTTTCGCACAACTGCAGGAGGAAGCGGAGCAGGAATGAGGACAGAGGATGCCAAAGCTCATGCAACAGCCAGCGAAACATCTGTTTGGCCGCCAGCACCTTCTAATGGCTCAGACACATGAGGGATATTTAATGGCAAACAGTTCTAGGCCATTGTAAATAGATTCTCTTTTCTATGTGTGCTTTATCTGTGTTTTCATGGAACAGGCCAGGATTCCAGAGCCAGACGGATCCTAACAGGGCACCTGCAGCCCGGGTCTCAGTCTGCACAGGAAGTTTCATATCCTTTCTAGAGCAGCTCACTTTCACTCTGTAACTGGACACACTTCAGGATGTTGATAATTACTGATGTTACAGGAGAAGAGGGAGCTTAAAACATGGAAAAGAGACTGCATGTCATGTTCTCACTCTCTCTTTTCTGTAATATAATTCATTGCAATTACCACAACTGAGATGTCAAATTGTGCAACATATGTTACTCTACAGTGCAGGTTGACAGAGACACCCCCTACCGTCAATCTTAGTAAGCATTACATACTAAAAAGGTAAAAATCTTAGTCTAAATCTTAGTCTTAACTTTCAATAAGGTTCAACTTATTAACATTAGTTAATGTAGATATCATGAACTAACAATAAACATTATTTAGTATTTATTAAACTTGATTAACGTTAATTTCTACATTTATAATTTTAAAATGTCTTAAGATTTAAAAATTAACAATAGTTAAAATGTATTTTGGACAATGAACAATAGCATATGTATTGTATTTATTTAGTATGAATTTATTATATTTATGTAGTATATGATTTAGAATTATGAATACCATATTTGTTAAAGATTAATTATTATATATTATCTAGATTAATAAATGCTGTAAAAAAATTCATTGTTCAACCTCAAGTCCTTTCTTTTTTAATGTTTCACAGAAGAAGGAATATCATACAGGTTTGGAATAACATGAGGGAGAGTAATGAGGATTATGACAGTATTTGCAGATTTCTGTGAACTATTCCTTTAACAAACTGAATCATAAAGTGTTACCCGCTTAAATTCTGTTAATCTTTTAACAACAAAAAATATTAATAAATTGTAATACATTTGTTTAGCATATCTGTGCTTAAATTTAGAAAAAGTAGCTAGAACAAACATGCTATTACTAATAATACAAAGACAAATCAAGCTTTTTTTTGTTCCTGAGGGAGAAAAACAGTGCAAAGGCCAAATATAATCAATGAGGAAGATGTGAAGAAAAGATCAAGAGTAAGAATTATAAGTCAAAGCAAAAGAGGGTGAGAGAAAGAGAGTCCTCACTGTGCTGCTTACAATAAATCAAGCTTCTCAGTGTATGCTCTACTTTGGCCGCTGTTTGATGTGAAGAAATGGTGGGTTTTGAAGTGAAAAACTCCAGAGGTATGGGACAGACTCTCGTAAGTCAGGGCCACTGACCCTAACAGTGAGACACAGCCATATATTACACCCTGCTGGACAGCTTCTGGAGCAGAAAACCCCCCTGACTCCCATCTGTACTATCTCATACACTGACGGATTGATGGGGCCTACCTCATTCACTCAAGCTGTCTCCCAGATTAGCTTACAAAAGTCCTCACTTCAGCACACACTACTGTCCTGGCTGGACGCTTAAGCCCTTAAAATATAAAGACATGTCCAACAAATGGCTATCAAGTGTCTTTTTCTCCATGAAGCTCTCACTATTGAGAAACATACACGTGGACAGACAAATAGTGAAATTCTGTCATCATTTACTCACTCTTTCTTTAACAAGATATTTGGAAAAATCAAGATATTTTGGACCACACTAACTTTCATTGTATGGACAAAAAATATATTTGATCTATATTTATTGTGAAAACATTCCTCAAAATATCTTCTTTTGTGTTCCACAGAGTAAATGATGACAGATTTTTAATTTTTGAGTGAATTATTTCTTGAACAACTAAACCACATTCATTAGAAAACCCAGAATTCTATGCAAGGATTATCTATATATGATTTTTTATTGAATATAATTGATAAATTCTATTGTCTGCAAACCACATCTATTCCAAATGTGCAATTATCAGCTGTGTGGCACAGGGGAAAGCGAGAGAGCAATATCCTGTCTCCTGTTTCCTATCTTCTTCCAGGTTTTAATCTCAAGAGTCTGCTTCGCTTATGTGTTATAACTGAATGGAGTGAGCAAATCATCACCCTGCCTGCTGGAATCCAACACCTCTCTTTCAAAAAGACTCCTGGGTCCTAATCAATTACACTGATACACACACACCTATCAACATAACCTTTCCTTTCTTTTTCTCTCTTCAATCCGAAGAGAAAAAAAAAGAAGAGAAAACATCCATAACCAGCCGTCACCGGAGACAAATTTATGGCTTCCTTAGTGCCATTATCAGCCCAGTGGGCCAGCATACAGAAAAAGAGAGAAGGAGAACTCCTTCACCAGACTAGCTCTCCTGTGACCAGTCAAACACACACTCTTTATACGCTGTGTGGAGTCAAGAGGAGATTCTGTAAGACTGTAAAGTGTACTGCACCAAACAACAGGACTTTGAGAAATATCGGCATGATAAGCGGAAACTCAGTCGTAAATGTTCAATGGCAGGGCAGATAAGTTTACTATCAGTGTGTTTAATCTCAAATCTGTAACAAATACAGGTATAGTGACTGTCACACAATAAGCACAAATGTAATTGGAGGGGTGAAAAGTTTACTGGGGAGCACAAAGTCCACGCTGTAGCAATTTTACTACACTGTACAAGTAACAATCCTAACTATTCAGATTATTTGGATTTAGCATGTGAATAAATTAAAAACTATATAAAAATTGCAGCACTCATTATATTAAGTGCTAACCTTATAAAGAAGGCTTTCAGTAAACAAAATAATTCAAAATATAACTGTAATAGAAACATGCACAATATATTTACATATTTATAATATATTCGTATAATAAAAAGTAATAAATAAATAAATACAAAATATTACTATGACTGTGTCTAATAAAATATGTTTTGTAATGATTATTTTATTACCTAACTGAATTACTTGCCCTTGCACTACCTCTCTTTTTCACTGCTTGATATTAATTATTTCACTTTAAATGCCAGACTGGATGTGATTCAGTATTTACATTAGTATTTGACAGTGATAGAGGAATGAGATGTTAAGTATGCCCATTAATGATAACTCAGCGTCTCTGGCATAAAGCACTGCTCATTAATAGCACAGAAAACAACTTAAGGAGTCTCCATGGAGTTTCGCTAAAATGGGTTAACCTCAGACCTACACAAATAATAAAAACTTGGCTCTGCATTGGCTACATTTGAAGGAATAGTATTGACTGGGCATATTTGGACTGTTACATCAGAGGCTGTGCTGCACCAGGCACACAAAATCAAAAGTGAGAGGGGGTGGGGAAAGAGAGAAAGAGATCCAGGAGAAAGAGGGAGATGGAAAAGGGTGTGAAGAGAGTTCACATCACTAATTCCCAAATTGAAACCCCCCACACACCCATACAACCAGTACACAAATTCCTAAGGATGAATCCTTCTCACACTCCCATGTGCTTCTGAAAGCAGGTTTGCAATGAGAGCTGGAGATGCAGGGTGTGTATGTCACAGGTGTCTCCAGCTCTTGCTCTGGCTGAACTTTACTCTGTTTACCACAGTGATAATTGGCCTGCACTGCACTTTGACTTTATTCTCTCACCTCACAGCAATAAAATTATTACTGTCAAAACAGGCATCATTTAAGATATCCTTACCAACAAAACAAGAGATTTTATTTTATAATCATTTTATGGAATGATTCAGCACTTCTTTGTCATTTAGAGAGATTAATATAAGATGACTACATTAGAATTATATAATAGTGCTGAAACTTCATTACATCTGAATAAGTCCAAAATTAATGTCTAAAAATGAATGCGAAAGTCGACTTTGACATGGCATACTTTGCGTTTTTGTCATTATACTCGGCTATACTTGTTACCAGCCCTGCAATTTTTAGAGTTGTAGAAAGTTTCTGTTTTAAATCTTATGGGTTGCATCCCGGAACACTGGCATTTATGTCCAAGTGTCCATAAATTTCATACACATGATCCGGCTTAATGTAAAGTAGTTGCGTTGTGATTAGAATAATGAACATGGCATGTTGGTGATTTTATTTTTTATTTTTTTTGCCCACAACATAAAGAAAATATGAATAATTTAGATACTAAGCTGAACTATAGACTGTACCACAGAATTCAAAGGAGAGATAGGCGGATCTCTAACGCGCACCGAAATGCCTATAATTTAAAGTAAAGTCATAAATCATGACAACCTGCTCGAGGCAAAACTTCTTAACCGGTTTAAATAAGATTATTAAAAATAGCGACTCACAATTGTCACTATATCAAGACCGAGAAAACTTTCATGTTCTATGCCCCTCTATTAGATAACAGGCAGCCTATCTAGACTTTCACACTCTTTATATGGACACAAATATAGCCAGTTTATTAGATTTGAATAAAACGGAGAATCGATATAGGCCTATTTATAACAAACAGCATAAAAATTATACTGCGTCCTTAAAGAATAATCCATATAGCCAAAACTTGCTAGGCGACCAAATGCATATGCAGACTAGCCTCATGGATCAAGTCATCATCTACCGTACTTATGAGCCGCAATATCTGAAGATTAATACTGTAACATTCTGTTTAAATGTATAGGAATGAGCCTGTTATCAATGCCATGGTTGCAACACGTTGCGCTTCTTTACCAGTGATTTGTTTGCGCGCAGTCACAACAGATCAAGCGTGTCTTTTAATCGAAGTGTGCGTTTTCCGTTTAAGCAATTTTTTGATTCTTGAAAGAAGTTGTAAAAAGTCTCACGAACCTTAGTGTACTTGATTTCAGGGTTGGGTACCGGCGAGGGCACCAGATGAAGAGATGCCATGAGCGCAGCCGGGTCGTTCTTCACCTCTCCAGGCAGTTCAACTTTACTGGAGGTCATTGCGTCTCTTGAAGATTTTTTCTGCCGATTTGCGATTACTACTTTGGAATCCTTCCTGTGTTTATAACCAGGTGTCAGCCCTGGTCCATTTTTATTGGGCAGAGAATAGGGCCGTCCTCCAAATATAATTAAAATGGAACATTTACATACTCTCTCTCCCTTTCTGACCATGCTGAGTGAGAGAGATACCACCCACTCTCAAGACAACAGTATGTAGGACTATCAGGATTTATCAGGAAGAAATTCAGCTGACAGGCAGTATAGTAAACAGCACTGTAAAAATGTTTTGTCATGTAACTTGAAAACGTGTTTCATGTGGATCTAAGAACAGTTATAAGCATTAGTCTATTTAACACAGTATGAATATTAACACAGACTCGGTTTAAGGTGAAGATCTGGTTTTAAAAAATAATGTGATAACACATTAAATGACCTTATTAAAGACACCTTTCAATTGTTTCACACGAAAAAGTTCTAAATATTTCTAAGATGTCTTCCAATTCCAATTTGTTTTAAATTCCAATTTAACAAATCACGTTTTTTTTTCATAAACTTGGACAAGTTTTTTTTTTTTTTAAGTTGTTCAAAGTAGGGTAATACATTTTCCATGGTCTATCTAATCGGTAGGTATACTATAAAACACCAATCTGGTGGTCTAAAATTGTACAGTAACTAGACCACTAACCTAGGCTATCAATAAAGTGTAGCCTATTTTGCAGACCGAATATTGGCTTGGTTGAAATTAACAATAAAAGCAGACTGCAGTATTAAAAAAATAAAGGTTAGCTAGGGTTTCTCGCCACTGGGGTGCTCAAACTGTCACGTAAACGTTAAAGTTTTCTTTGGCACAGCCCGTTTGCCCCTTTCTTTCATTCTCACGAATTCTGCTGTAACATATCTATCCTGTCAGCATGTTATTCGACTATCTACATCAAGCGATCACAGGTTATTTCCTCGTCGTGCCTCCTGCAGCGTTAGCGTTTACCTCAGAATATCCAATAAACATTATAGACCATTTAAAAGGGCTTTTGACACTCTCAAAGAGGTTGTGGATTAAAGGATTACCCAACACAGACATTCGCACTTCCACTGTTGGATAAGGAAGCTTCAAAACACTGGATCGCGGCAAAAACATCTACGATTATGTCGCAGATAAATAAAACCAATAATCGCCTTCACACTTCCACGGAGGAACTTGCATGTAGTTGGAAACAACACGATTTAAGTAAAATCCTAAGCCTTATTGTTTATGCAACCATAATAATGTTAACCTCTCAGTCCTATCATAAAATATGCTATTCTGTTATTACTACATAAATAAACATATTATGTCTGTCTGTCTGTCTGTCTGAATAAATGAATGAATAAATATTAAACAATTAATTTGGGAAAATACGTAGCTACATAGAAAACTCTAACTGATTTAGTGAACTGTCTGAATGGACTGAACACATTTAGGTGTTCTGTATGATGACCTGCAAAGGCAAGGCTTGCAGTCCAAAAAGTTTTATGTCATGCACACTTAAATTGGCTACATATATAGGCCTACTAAAACTTAAACATTTTTTAATGGGCAGGCTGAGTGATAGCAGTTATCATGTGTGACATGCTAGAGCTGAGGGGTTGTTAAGATGATGAAGGGGATGGGGTGTTATAATTTGTTAGAACCCACTGGGGTGCTTTTTCTCCATCAGCACATCCCCCTCATTTCACAGCACTGACAGTGTCTGCCTCACATCAAAGACGACACCCCAGAACAAGTGACAGTGATTAATGCAAACAAAACATACCGCTACCATCCTATCGCTTCTTATTTCCACAGTCTGTACCCACAGTCACGGGACACCACCGTCAAACTCTGGCCATCCTTGATAAACTGCTATTTAATTTGTCAAATAGCGCTGCCCGGTGGACAAATATACGTATTACAAGTTGAAGTTGTGCTGCAATGTGCATCTCCGAATGAGAACTGGAAATAAAAATAAGAAATAAACAAAAATAAGAAATCCCATTGATTAGCAAACAAGTAAACTAAACATATAAAATATGTTGTATTTAGAGAATAAAATAAACCAAGACTTTGTAGGCTATTTAACTGTTGCTGTTGCTTTTGCATTGAGGATGAGTCTTCAGCCAACGTGTTGTGTGCGTATTTACTGTTCATTGTGTAGGTCTATTGGGTATTGTATATGGAGGCCGATTTAAAATATATGGTTTTTAATTTAATGTAAAAAACGCGCTCTAGAAATTTACAGAAAGCAAGAAATATAAGTTTGTATTCAAGCTGATTTCATAAAAAATCCAACAAATAAAGATTGCGCCACAATTTATTTCATATATTCTGAAATGTATATACTAAAATGAAAAGTAATATTTTGCATTTTCTTCACCTTTTAACTTTTTTAAAAGCTCCACAAAACAGCAACATTAATTAATAAAGTTAATAGTTTTTTAATGAATGACAATAGTTTTTGCATATTTTATTTTAGATTAGATCTGGAGAAAACAATTTTTTGCGTTATATTGTAGAAATGTATTTTATAGCATACTTGGTCAACTTTTAACTGCAACAACTCTTCTGTTAATACATTTAATACATAAATTACGATTTAAAAAACAAACAAACAAACAAAAACAATAAAGATTATGTGAATTTAACCGAGTCTAATATTTCTAACGTCGCTTCTGTAGAATTACATTTTCGCAAACATAGGTAATGATATTTTCTACTAGTTGCTCTGACTCTCGTATTTCTCTCAGCATGAACAGGATGGATGAAGTGTGAGCAAAGAGGAACCACCAACCTGTCATGTCAGTGAGTAGCAGGAGGGGCGGGGAAGGTTAAAGACTTAAACTCCAGCTAGATCAGCCCTTCAGCTGTCTGTCCAGACATCACATCTCAGCTGTCGAGGGAAAGTATGGAGCTCGAACACATTAGAAATTTGAGGGAGAGATGCACCGTGAGGCGGGACATCATCAGAGAGTTTCTGGCGGAATTGCTGGGGACATTCGTATTGATAGTAAGTCTTTTGCCTGTCGGGAATTCAGGGACCAAGTAAACTGAGATTAACAGTTTTATTATTGTAAATGCACTAGAATTATGATGGATATTGCAAGTTTACTTGACTGTTTTGTGTCAAAATTTTGTTTTAATAATGAATCAGTCTGTCAACTTATTTAATTCTTGTCATATGGTTGGTTTAAATGTTGATATTCTTTCATTTTAAGGAAGCACTTACCGTTTTATAAACGCGTGACCACATATAATTGTTGTCATAATAGCTATAGTCCTATGTGTGACCACATAATGATTTAGCCTAAATGCACTGCATTTGCATGCAACACCCTGTGGTCATGTGGTCTAACAAAGTGTCTCTTATTTATGCTTTTTATTGATCAGTTCTAATGGCTATTTAATTGCATATGGCTATGATATTCTGTGAAGGGCTTTATCTCAGTAACTACAAAGTTTTAGTCCAATTACGTAAACGCTCCATTTCTCTGGCAGGTCATTAAAAAAAAAAAAAAAAAAAAAATTATGTTAGTTTTAAGCACCTGATTCAAAACCTTCATTAAAAATATATATATAAAAAAACTATCCCAATAATTCAATTTTTTGCTATAGCTCTTGTATAAACAAGTGAACACAATAAAACCACACTGAAAACACATTCAGCCTAGGGTTAACTATAAAATAAAGAAATCGTCCTGTTCTTAGGAAAAAAATGTTTTTTTTTTCATGAACACCAGATGCTGTCACATGATTGATAAATGTTATACATTCATTTTTTAACTGACTAATTTTAATGTTTGTATTGTATTGAATTGTTTTGTTTCATAATAGTTTTAATGTCAGGTTTGACAGCTTATCCAATACAGAGTGAAGAGAAGTACATTTTACTTCAAAAATTTAGTACCTGAAGATTTGAGTAATATCACAATCTTTGACTTCAATTATTTAATTTAGATATTAAAACATGAAATACACTTAGGCTTTTTCTACAGTGTATTCTACTGGCGTTAATTGCATGACAAGATTCTGATTCAACATGACGGATTTTGTTGCTTTGGGTTGCCGCCCTGACCATAATGGACTGAGCTTTTGAACAAACTGTCCTACTAATTAGTTTTGAATAAGTGCTTCACAACAAGAGTGCTTTTCTTATCTTGACGGTAGCTTTTTTTCTACTAATTGTCTAAATTGTCTTCTCTCTGCCCATTTCCTGTTTGCAGCTATTTGGTTGTGGTTCAGTGGCCCAGACTATTCTCAGCAGAGAAAAACAAGGAGAAAATCTCACCATCCACTTTGGCTTTACTCTAGGGGTGATGCTGGCTGTGTACATGGCAGGAGGCGTGTCAGGTAACATGGTCACACTGGCAAATAAAGAAGTCTACTTTTAAATGATGAATGCATGAAAAATGCATTTAATAAAGAAAAGCACTAGTCTGGGACAGCTGCAGTTCAAAGGATCTTCTCATTTCAAAGGTCATATTTAGCTATCCATCAGGACTGTTTTCACTGTTGTTTGTGATCTTTGATCATGATCAACGAAACATGCAATGTTCAATCTACACACAAGCCACCTACTTGCCATATGCAACGTGACAATATCCATGATCTAAACAAACAGCCCAGTTTATTGCAGTTTATGTGCATTTATTCTCTCAAGAAATCTGGTCACAGCAGTAAAATGGCTAGTGAGGTAGAAAAAGCCTTTCATGCAGTAATAAGCCTTAGACAGCTGGATCAAATATACCCCATACAGAGTATTCCTTCTTGACCTTTGACCCTAAAGAGAGAGCGTGAAAGGTGGATTTACTTCAGACTTATGCTTACAAATGTTAGGATTAATGAACGACATAATAGAGAGGGGAAGCCTTGTGCTTATTGTATTTGATGCGCTCTGTTTCTCTGACATTCAAAAATGTACAGCAGTGATGGTAATGATAGGTCAATTACATGCTCTTAAATCTTGCATAAGGCTTGGTGTCAAGTGGAGGTGTGTGTTGAGTATGATAAACCAGATTGGACATATATGTCTGGCCTTCATTAAAACAATTCATTATGGTGAAGTGAAGCTTTTATTATAATGTGTTATAATAATGCAGATGATTCTTGGAATTTCTTTAAAAGCTTACCATTGAAGTTGCCTTGCATTAACACAGTGGGACACAAGACAGATATACCGTTACCGTACCGTTATCGTTTCTATGTAAACCACAAAAATGCAAATTTGCAAAAAAAGTGATGTCATGGGCATACATATTACGTGTCAGTCTATAGATATGCATATGTATGCAGGTAAATAGTGTTTCCTCATCATATGTTGCCAGCAGTTCCTTCCTCTCACTGTGTCACAAGAGGAGACAGAGCCATATATAAATGTATGTATGTGACGTTAAATATAGAGTTCTGCAGTAAAAGTAGTCTAAAGTGTGCTTTTGTGCATGAATAAGTTGGTTAGCCCAGCAGTCCACATGACTGTGATAATCCTACATGCTGTGATGATGACTACAGTATTGAACTAACGAGCTTTTCTGGAGCATATGTCCCAGGTGAAAGTCAGGTATTGGCACTGGCCTGTCATTTACTTACCATCATGTTTTTCCAAACTTGTATGAGTTTCTTTATTCTGTTGAACACAAAAGAAGATATTTTCAATAACCAAACAGTTGACGGTAGCCATTGACTTTCATAGTATTGTTTTTTTTTTCATTTCATTTAATTTCTTTACTTTTACTTAAAACACAAATAAACACAACAAGAGTTGACCACTGTGATTTACAAAAGAGGAAAGGTAAAATAAAAATTAAAATAATAATAATAATAATAATAATACACTAAATATAAGTTAAAATGAGACCAAGTATTATAATGAATTAAATGCAAGAGTAAAAAGATACTTATGTAACTTTTTAAAATCATATACAGAAGATGTAGATCTCTCAGATAAGGGAAAACTGTTCCATAGCCTAGGACCGGCCACTGTAAAAGCACGTACCTTTCAACTTCAGTCTTGATCTTGGATATGACAGAGTAATACTGTCTGAGTATCGCAAACATCTGGAAGACCTATTCACATTTACAAGATCTGACAAATAAGAAGGTGCCAGACCATTTAAGGACTTAAAAACAAACAGCAAAATTTTTAATTCAGCTCTATAACGCACTGGTAACCAATTAAGAGACATTAAAATTGGAGTAATGTGTTCTTTTTTACAAACTCCTGTTAAAAATCTGACTGTGGCATTTTGAACCATTTGAAGCAGTGACATGAAGGATTGGAGTAGTCCAATATACAAGGAGCTACAATAGTCCAAACATGATAAAACAAAAGCATGTATGACTCTCTCAAGATCTTTAAAAGATAGAAATGATTTAATTTTGACAGATGGAAAAACATGACTTAACTACTGAGTTAATATGTTGGTCAAACTTAAGGGAGGAATCAAAAAGAACTCCCAAATTTTTCACCATTGGTTTGATATAAGAGTTTAAATGACCACATTTAAAATGTGGTTTTCCTTTACCCACAGGGTCCAAAGACAATCGCTTCCGTCTTTTCCCTCATTTAAATGCAAAACATTTTTAGACATCCAAGATCTTACATCAGCTAAGCATGCAAGCAATGTTTCTAAACCCTTCTTGTCATTGTGTTTTAAAGGTAAACAGATTTGTGACCCTGGACCACAAAGTCTTAAGTCGCTGGTGTATAATTTTAGCAATAGCCAAAAAAAATTGTATGGGTCGAAATTATCGATTTTTTCTTGTTTGCCAAAAATTATTAGTATATTAAGTAAAGATCATGTTTCATTAAGGTATTTTGTAAATTTCCTACCGTAAATTTATCAAAACCTAATTTTTGATTATTAATATGCATTGCTAAGAACTGCCTGAGACAAATTTAAAGGGAATTTTTTTGCACCCTCAGATTCCAGATATTCAAATAGTTGTATCTCGGCCAAATATTGTCCTATACATCAATACATCAATGGAAAGCTTATTTATTCAGCTTTCAGATGATGTATACATCTCAATTTCGAAAAAAAAAATACCCTTATGACTTGTTTTGTTGTCCAGGGTCACATTTGGGTGTCATCAGCATAAAAATGAAACAACACTCCATGCTTCCTAAAAATTAAACCTAGTGGAAGCATGTACATTGAAAACATGATGGGAGACATGATTTTTTTTTTTATTCTGGTTTTTAACAAAATTGACAAAAAATATTTTACCTTAGCCAATCAGTTGCGTTTTAATGTGCAATATTGTTTGTTATGATGCTTTTTAGATTCTTCGAAAGACCCAAACAACAGGAATGGCTTCCTGCTTAATGACTATCATGGGTCAAAACTGAAATCAAGAAAAATGAGCAAATCTTTAATTTCATCAGCATTTAATAATCTACCAAATGTTTGAGAAACCGTTATGTGGGTCAGGAAAGGCCAGTGTTTTCCATTCTGAAGAGGAGTGTATAGTGCGGTCAGAGACAGTTCTGCAGGCCTGAATGCTCTTGTGTCAAAGCTGAGGTACTCCTAAGCCATGCGGTGATGTCTGAGGACTTAGCCAGATTATGTCAGACCCAATTCCCATTAACTATCTCAAATAGTTTTTGTAGCCAGTGTTTATGAGGAAAGGTCTGGATTAAAGAGAGGGAAAGTGAGAGTACATATACCTACAGTATATAGCAATTAGAGAAAGCACATCATAACTGTGAGATGAATGACACAGTGTGCTCTTTTGATTTCAATAGATGATCTGCACAACAAAAACCTCAGCATGCTTTTATGCAAACCTCAATCAATACAAAATCACCATACAAAAATGGACCACTAAAACCAATACAGATACTTTGCTGTGATCAAAAGTTTGCAGTCTCTCAACTGTTGCATCTTATTGCAGGTGGACATGTAAACCCAGCTGTTTCTCTGGCTATGGTTGTCTTGGGGAAACTCCCATTAAAGAAATTTCCTGTCTATGTGGTAGCCCAATTTCTAGGTGCCTTTGTGGGGTCTTGTGCTGTCTTCTGTCTGTACTATGGTAAGTTTTCAGTGCACTTCTATTTTTTATTTTAAGACAGACTTCTTAAAAGTTTTTAAAATGATAGTTGTTTTAGCACTGGTCGCAGTGATTGGATTGAATGAGCTCATTCTCATTAATAATTTGGTGAAAAGCATAGAAACCGATGGCGCAGACTATTACTTTCCTGTCAGTCACAACTCCAAGTTGACTCATGTACCTCACATTTCATGACATTGGTTCAGTTTTGCTTTTTAAACTGAAAGAACGAAATTACAAACATAACCTTCCCCTCAATAATAAACATAAAAAGTGATATCATTGTTTTCAGTGCAACCTGTACTGTTAACATATAAAAAAATGTGGGTTAGGGTTTCATGACCTTAGGCATGACATTAGGCATGCACACAATATACAGAGACGCACAACTCAAACTAAAATTTTTTTTTGTCTGGTTTGTTTTGATCTTTGTTAGATTAAGATAGAAATTCTATGAATCCTAATTACTATGAATTCTTATTCTAAAATCTTTCTCTAGCTGAAAGATTCTGACTAATCTTCTGTCCTTTGACTACTTATATTCTGTCCTTTGAAGCAACTAATTTAAATTTTTTTCTGCATAAAATACCTAAAAAAAAATCCATAGGTGCCTTTGCAAATTTTGCTGATGGAAAACGGATTGTAAATGGTGAAAATGCCACAGCAGGTATCTTTGCCTCATATCCACGCGAAGATCTATCATTGTTAAATGGATTAATTGATCAGGTAAGTGAAACACAGTAATTCATTATTTGAAATATCACATAATCTCACTAGTGATTATACAATAAAATTAAACAACACTCCAATGTTAAAGTGGTCATCGGATGCCAATTTTCCACAAGTTGGTATGATTCTTTGGGGTCTTCATGAAATGTCTGCAATGTACTTTGGTTAAAATTCCTCAATGGTTGTGTAAAACAAAACAGTTTTACCTTGTCAAAAACAGCTTTGTTCACAGCGACCCATTTAGGTGCATGTCTTTTTAAATTTTCATTGATTTTCAGTCAGAGTTGTGCGACACTCAATGGCTGTTTACGAATAGAAATGAAAGAGAAGTGCCGTGACCTCTCTTAAAAAACTCTAAAAATAGTTTAATCCAAAACTATTTTGTTTAATGGCAAACAAGTTGAAGGTTAGCCGATAGGCTGTCGATTCATTAAATGATAAGCTGTTTCCTCACAAAAGCAGTTTATTCAGCGTAGTGAAGCATCTCCTCCACTGACATCCATTCAAAAAATAACCCTTCCCTGCATACTGCCAAAGTGGAAGTGTTAGCATTAGCTGTTACGCTTTTTTGGATAAAGGTTGCAGGCTTTCCTTCCAGTGGCTTTAGAACAACTGTCTGAGGGTGGAAATATGCAAATACGGGACAGTCCATCAGCGGTCATGGGCGCGGCCTGAGCAATATGATGTCATACTGCTCAGAAAATCAAAAAACATGATAATTGAGACTGTTTAGGTTTTTTGGGGATTAAAAAAAGAGAAGTGAATGGATTATCATCCTTTTAGGGTGGTTGTGTCCACACACTGCTAAGACTCATTTATATGCAAACACCATGTAAAAGTGAATTTTGCATCCGATGTTCCCTTTAAAGCCTGTGCTTTGGCTTATAGACTGTTGTGTTTTAAGAGGGAAATTAAAAGGAGGAAACAGTAAATATAAATTATAAGCATATAAATCTCTGGCGGACATCTTTGAAAGCCCATTTCCATCTCAAGAATAAAAATAACTAGTTAGTTAGAATTATAACTAAAAATAACTTTAAATTTCTCAATCTGACCTTAATATTTAAACATTTATCAATTTAATTTTTGCTCTGAAGTAAAACAAGCTTCCATGAGAGAATATTTTGCATATATTTACAGGTGATTGGCACAGGTGCCCTGGTCCTTTGTATTTTAGCCATTGTAGATAACAAGAATATTGGGGCCCCTAAAGGAATGGAGCCACTGGTTATTGGTCTTAGCATCCTGGCTATTGGAGTGTCCATGGCGCTGAACTGCGGCTATCCCATCAACCCCGCCAGAGACTTGGGACCTCGGCTCTTCACTGCTATGGCAGGATGGGGACTAGATGTGTTCAGGTACAGAAAACCCCCTCTGCATTAACATTTTTTTTTCTTATTGTTTGTTCAGATTTTCTGCTTCTTTCCTTATCTGTATTATTGCTTATGCTGTAACAGGAAGGTTTTTTCAGAGGGTGTGTATAATAACACAATGCAGCTAGAACTGTTATCATGTATCTATATATATATATGTCAAAAGTGTCAACCAGCATGTGAGAAACAGAGGCACACAACCAACTAACGTACTTTTTGAAACTCTTAAGTGCAAAGGCCTTTCACCATTCTTCTGACAGAGCAAATTAATTTTTAAATGAATTTGTGTATCTCCTGCATATTTGACCAATTTTAAAAATTTACGTGAGGCAGCCTGAATTCTCCTTGCATGAATATTCAAGGTGGCACAGTCAAACACAGGATGTGTTTTATTCTTATTAAAGGAAAAAAAGTTGTCTTTTACTAAACTCTGTTTCTAGCTCTCACAATTATCTACGTCATTTTTAAAGAGAGATTTTGTTGCAGCTCTTCAACAGCGAAAAGAGTCAGAGTTTGTGCACAGTTCTACACCGAAAGGATGTGCCGAAAGTGTTGAATAAAATAACTGCCTAACATATGCAATACAATACTGCTGTTTAGAATCACACGTCAGCAGAAAAAAACCCTCCAAAACACTGTAGCCTTTGACTTCTTGATGCATAGCTGGCATATTCCAGTTTTGCATTACTGTGATATATTACGTCTATATAAGATACTTAATTCTAATTGGTCAGTTGGTCATTCAGATGTCAAATATTATTGTATATTTAGTTATTCAGCCCTTTACTTTTTTATCTTTCATTTTACAGCTACAGACACAGGATGACTTCCAGGAAGAGCTAATCACATATCAGTAGCCTACATAAGGAAATGCTTGATCTGTCTGCTTAATTTTTCTTCCAACTTGAAAACATATTAGGGGTCACCTGAGGGCAAATGGCTCTGGTGCTATAATTGCAACAAACAAGCATGTACATATAAACCGGAAGACTGAAGATTACATGAAGTGTACATTTACATGAAGATTACTTAAGTTTAGTTCAGCGAAGTGTCTGCATGCAGTGGCAATACATTTGTTTACAGTTACCTTTGCCAACCTGTTTGTAGAGAAGGTTCAAGGACAGAGAGCAGCTGTATTCTCAGTAGCCTATAAAAGGATCAAGGGATTGAGGGAGGGAAAGAGTGCTACAGGCGGGGAGCACTAGAGTGACACTAAGTACACATTACAATAAATGCGTTAGTGTCTTTAGACTCCAACACTGTTGACATCGTCCACCAGTCTGGCTGCTAAACAACACTTCAACTCAAGATACACCTGTGATGTAAAGGCATTTCCCAACCACTAATTTTTGTAACAATCATGGCTGTCCTGTCTCCTTGTGTGTCCTAAATTAGATTGAGAATACCTTTTAAAATCTAATTCAGTTTCAAATTTGAACTGAGGTTATAATATTACTTCACAGAGATATTTTGTCCCATTAATAAACATTAGATATAAATTCTCAATATGCAAATTTTTTTGAAAAAAAAAAGTATTTGGACAATTTGTGCAATATTTGGTCACTTAAAACACTTAAACATGTCTGAATGTCATTGCATGAAATCTGCATCTTTGTAGTGAAATTAATAAATTTATTGAGCAATAATGCATTATATTGATCAAAAGTGACAATAAACACATTTGATTTCTGAAGGAACATGCAACACTGAATGGCGTAATGGCAGGTGAAAACCCAGTTTTGCCATCACAGGAATAAATTGCCTAGAAAATTGTTATTAACAAAAAATATATATTTTTAAATATGCAATAATATGTAACATATAACTTTTTTACTGTATTTATAATCAAATAAATGCAACCTTTGTGAGGATAAGTGATGTTAAAAAACTTTTAAACGGTTGTGTGTGTGTGTGTGTGTGTGTGTGTGTGTGTGTGTGTATATATATATATATATATATATATATATATATATATATATATATATATATATACATATTTAAAGCAACAAACAAACAAAAACAACTTAAAAGTGATCTGTTCTTGCCAATTTGGTTGTTGTGATAGACTAATGAAAGTTTTATAAAACTCGTGTGACCGTGTTGAATTTCTTTGAATTTCAGTAAATTCCTCTTCCTGTCATTCCAGTTGGAACTCTGACTTTCCATACTCTATGTGTGGCTAATAAAATTCTAATTGAAAATTTTCTTTAGAATACTTACATTCAGAATTTTGCCCAGTCCTGACTTTATTCTCATCCGTGCCGTGCATGTGTCTTCAGGGCTGGAAATGGTTGGTGGTGGGTTCCAGTGGTGGGGCCGATGGTGGGTGGTGTGCTTGGGGCAGTGATCTACTTCCTGATGATTGAGCTGCACCACCCCGAGCCTGAGAAGAATCTTGAAGACGACAACAGCATCAAAGATAAATATGAATTGAATACCGTAAACTAGAAGGAGAGGGAAAGTATGGTATCTTTTTCTTCACCATAGGCCTCAAACAAAAAGCACTGCTATTTCTACATACTCTCCCCCTTTCTGACTTTTCTTCTAGATCTCTTTTCTGGGTCTTTTGCCAAGTAATTTCATGAAACCAAGCAGCTATGAAAGACAGCAAGTGTTGATTATCCATAATTCTAGCTTTTTTTTCCCCATGTTCTTAAAAAGTTTAACTATAGAACATTTCCAAAGATCACCATTCATTCTATCAACATATAGCGACAACAGAAACAATCAGGTATTTAATGTAAAGCATCCACAGTTTATGAGTATTTACCATAAATAATTGTCACACCCATGCCAGTAACAGATTACAGGTGCTAACAGATCCTCCACATTACCAACTCTGGAATGTATAGAGATAATCAAAATTTTTGACTGGTTTCTCAGGTTTACTTTCCCTTAAGATACAGCCAATGCAGGTTGTCATGCCTCAGCCAGAGAGAGTTGAACCACTTCAGGATAGTACCTTTAATTTTTCCTTCATTCCTTTTTCTAATCCTCCTACTAATCCTACTTATCTGAACTTTCACAGACATCTGACAACCCTATATCTTGCCATAAGCAGACAGATGTTTTTCTCTCACTGAAATGAAAGAAGAGGGTGCATTACTTTCCACTCTTTTTACTCAAAGACGAACAGGTCTCCTTGTCTGTAAACTATTAAGTCAGGATGAATCAATACATGTACTGCATGCATAACTGCTGATAAGGTAACATGCATGAGGTAACAGAATGAATGTTGCAATGCATGCTAAAAATAAATGTGCAACAAACTATTATATATAAGCTTAAGAAGAAATAAATGTGTATTTATCCGACAATGTGTCAAACCGTTGAAGAAAATAATTGCATCAGAATAAACAGGAGCAGTATTGTGTATAATATCACATAACGTGATCATTTTAATGTATCAGTCACAGCTTCAGTAGGTATTTCGTAGCTATTGTTTGTGAATTTTTTTTTTTATTTCATGTGTTTTTCCCCCCTTTTTAAAAACATTGTAATTTATTTATCAGCACTTGAATTATAAGCAGTTGTTTGTACAATTCAAAATGATTCTGTTATATATTCCAATATTTTATCTTTCAGGTTCAGATTTGTTTACTTGCTCTCTCATAAATGAAATATTTATTAATTACTCCATTCAAAATGTTGAAAATAGTATTGTCATTCTACTAATGTAGACATAATTAAATAAACATACTGTTACACATATTTCATGTATTTTTTCGTGTGAATGAGGATTAGAACACAGCAGCCACTATTTCCTATATGTCTGTATTCTATTGCATCACAGTCAGTTTAGCCCTGCCCTGAAATACACTACACATCAAACGTACCTTCTTAGATAATGGCAACGATGTTTGCCAACCTGTACACATATTACATTTGTCAATTAATTTACTTAGAGAATCATTAATTCACCTCAACATATTCGGTCTGAACAGAAGACCTGTGGATAAACCACATCAGATGTACAAAATCACTCTGCACTTGTTCCAAACCTGTATGAGTTTCTTTCTTCTGTTGAGCACAAAAGGAGATATTTTGAAGAATGTTGGTAACCAAAAAGTTGACGGTAGCCATTGACTTCCAAAGCATTTTGACTGTTTGGTCACCAACATTCTTCAAAATATCTTCTTTTGTGTTTAACAGAAGAAAGAAACAACAAGTTTGGAACAACTTGAGGGGGAGTAAATGATGACAGAATTGTCATTTTTGGGTGAACTATCCCTTAAATAGCATTAAAAATGAGGAGAAAGAACAATAAAATCAAACAATAAAATAAACAGTTCAGACCGCATTTATCTGCACAACTATCTGACCTGATTTAATCATTATCACTTTCTGACCATCAACATCAGCTCACTGAGTGCACTAAGTTTATGCATATATGCCATCCGTTTCTGCTAACTGGATTATGATATGTTCATCAGCCAACCATTCTATGAAACAACTCAATTGCAACATGTTGCATGGGTAAAATGTATAAAGTTGATTAGAATTTAGAAAATCATCAACAGCATGATCGTTGAGAAGAATTACTTAACCTATTGAATTATCTCTTAACCTACAGAATTACTATAACCTATACATAACATATTTTAATGTTGGAATCAGAGAATCAGTCGGAAACATTTTTTGAACAGAAATGAGTCTTAAATGACATCTAACAAGGATAAAATGATAAAAGAGCTTACACACACAAACCGGGTTTCATGGGGACATTCCACTGGCGTAATTTTTATATTGTACAAACTGTATTTTCTATCCCCTTCCCCTAACCCTCACAAAAAAAACATCTGCACATTTAGATTTTCAAAAATAAAAATAAAAAATGTATATGATTTATTTTACAAGCTTACTCATTGGGATCAAAAAATGTCCCCTCAAATACAAGGATTTTGGATATTGCCATCTAGGGTATACACAAACCATACATCACACACACACACACACACACACACAAAGATGCAGCTCTCTGTCCTGTTTACTCAATCGCCTTCACATTCTATGGTGTGTTATTTTATTGTATTGTTATTCTATCAACCCATCCTTCCATTCATCGTATAGACGAATAGATAGACAGACAGACAGAACACGGACACATACTTATTGTCAGCATTTTATCTAGAACTAGTTAATTAACTAGATTACAAATAAACTGGTTTGAACTGCAGCTCCCTCCCCTAACAAACATCTCCTCTAAGTAACTGTTCCTCTGGCCCAATATTTACTGATCGCTCCCCTCAGACAGTTTCAATATCTGTTTAATAATCACCTGCCTCACAGTGGTCTCTTAAAAGGAGTAAATATTTGGATGATCTGTGTGGGCTCCTGAAGTGGCCTGAACATGAAGACGCTTAGCGTCCTGCTGTCTGATCATCTCTCAACTGACTGATGGAAGGAAATTTCGGGGTAACAGAGCAGGTGAGGGTTAATTATGCTTATCTTAAAGGTGTAATCCATCTGATTTTTTTTATTATTATTTTAATTTTTTTGCAGAACACAATATTTAATACCTCCTGCTTACCTCCACACATACTATACTGTTTTTCTCTGCAAGCATATTTCCACAAAGCTTAATTGTAAACCACATTCTGTCACACCATAACATATAGTGCATGTATATCCTAGTGAATAAAGTACTTCACTGTTTCTCAGAAGATCATTTTAAAGGAGTACCCAAATATTTTGTTTACTCATCCAAATGTTGTCCCAATCCTGCATGACTTCCTGTGCAGAACACAAAAGAAGATATATTGAGTGGTCTATCAGTGTATTGGATGTATAATGCAGTGTGGTCTAAAACAGCATTGCAAGTGATTAAGTAAGGGATAATGTACATTGGCGAAATATGGTATATGAGGTAAGCAGGAGGTGCTACTGATGCTCATTGTTAAAGTAAAATATAATGGATGACATGGATTTGCAATAGCAGTCATCATGTCTCATTTAAGTCCTGGTGATGTAAATGGTTAAAGCTTGCAGTAAATAATGTTTTATAAATAAAGTGCAGGCTGTGTTTCAAAGCTTAAAAGGCTTAATACTGAAAGAGAAATAAATAACTTCACATTCACACACTGCCCTTGCTTGACATGCACATTTTTCACATGCAAATATTACATCACTGCTAAATAAGTTAAATCAAAATGTCAAGTTAAAACTTTATTTGAAGTGTATCATTATCATTTATCTCAGATAAATAAAAAACAGCAGACACTTAAAAGGAACATTTGTTTCATATTATTTCAGGTTCAGATTTTTGGAACGCTTGGGTTTTCTGACCTTTCATATCATGATAACCTGGCAGAGAGATCAATTCCTCAGTCAATGTATGCAGAGACAGAACCTAACGTCCCTTTAAAATATATGTTTGCATAGGAAAACACTAAAACAGGTGGTCAAATAGTAGGAATCTCATCTGGTTCTAGTGTTTTTACAAGACATGCATCAAAGATGTGGTAAGCTCATGGTTATAATGGTCACTTTCATGTAAAATTTTAAGTTACATGTTGATGCAATAAATGCTCTATGCAATTAAGAAATGTGACGTGCCATATCCAACTCTCAACATGCTCATTTAATCGGCAAGAGTGATGGATAAACATTTTATTTTCCTTGACTCCAGCTCAATATGATCTAAACACCCCCATCTTATTTTCATTTATAACTTTATTTCAATGCAAGGTTTTTGCATTGCTGATATAAATATAGATATAAATATCCTAGGATTACTGTATAACCTACAATGATACCACAACAATAATGAACTGTCTGTGAACTTCAGTTTTTTTGTGTGTGACCATACTAACAGACACTGAGCCTGGAGAGAGGATGAAGATGCCCTATGAACCTAAATCAGTCTTCAGGCTTTACACTGACAGCAACATAGATAATACATGCACAGTGGAGCTCTTCAAGCCTCACACACTGGATGCTTGTGGTTTCAATAGCAGTCATCCTCATGGCTGGTCGGTATGTTGAGTTCATTGATTTAATATAAAAACACATCAATAGTTCAAATGTACAAAAGCTCATGAAGACCTTGGCATTGATTGCAAGCAGCTAAGCAGAGTTATTTCGAATCTGGTAAAGGCGAAACTGACTTACTAACAAAACTAGAGAAATGTGATATGTTGCAGCAGGCTCATCAAAAAAACAAACAAAAAAAAACTCGGACGGAATGATGGAGAACTGGATTTCCAGGCTGGCATCAGCACTAAAGAGCTCAGAGGGAAGCATCAATTTAGTGATTGCAGATTGGCTGACTCTGGCACACCAGCACTACCCTATAGCTGTGCAGTACACACGCATTGTGGGACAGGACATTGCCCATCTGCTGAGATGGCTAGAGGTGAGGGTTAGTTTGGGAATACAAATATCTTTACAGTTATGGATGCAGAATTTAACACTACCATCCTTACATCTTTTATGGAACTTGACTTTCAGTAGAATGCAGAGGGGTTTGGGGTTTTTTGGGGTATTTTTTAAAATGTTTTTGAAAGAAAATGCTCTTATTTACTTGATAAAAAATCAGTAAAAGTTTACAATTACAATTAAAAATAACATTAAAAAAAAATAAATAATAATAATAATAATAATAATTTATTCCTGTGATGGCAAAGGTGAATTTTCAGCAGTCATTACTCCAGTCTTTAGTGTCACATGATCCTTCAGAAATCATCCTTGTATGCTGATTTAATGCATAAGAAACATTTCTTATTATTATCAGTGCTGTCAGGGCTAATAGCATCACAGGCAGCATTTTGACATGTAGTGTCTTCTGTAACATTACAAATGCATACTGTCAGGATTGATCATTTTAATGCATACTAGCTGAATAAATTAAATGTAGTGTGCACATCTTTGTTTGCTAATGGCAAAATTTTTTAAAAAACACTTGCAAGGCATTAATATGTGAGTGTCCCTAACAGGATTTCAAATCTCAAAGTCCCTTTGGGAAAAGTGCATTGGATTGGCTACAGCCTTGGAGCTCATATATCTGGGTTTGCTGGGAGTAACCTAGCTGTTTCTGAGAAAACCTTTGGAAGAATTACTGGTGAAACAGTCTTGTCAGCATTGTGAATGTATCATTAAACAATGGTATTATATGAATATGGAAAAAAAAAAAACTTTAAACTTGAACTTCATTCTCAGCAAATTCCTTGAACATGACAAAAACATTTATTCCTTCTTAATGTTAAATATTAACTATATATTCAGTTTAAGTTTGTCTTGTTCTTGTAGGTTTGGATCCTGCGGGTCCATTGTTTGAGGGAATGTCTCATACTGAAAGACTCTCACCTGAGGATGCTAGGTTTGTGGATGCCATCCATACATTTACCCAAGAGCACATGGGTCTCAGTGTAGGCATCAAACAGCCTGTTGCACACTTTGCCTTCTATCCCAATGGAGGATCATTTCAACCAGGGTGCCAGCTACACGTGCAAAACATTTATGCACATTTTGCCCAGTATGGGATTATGGGTGAGTTGCTTGGATTTATAAATGAATGGATAAATTCACGAAAGAGGAAGGAACAGGTTCATCCTCATATCTTAAATGTCACATTACAAGGAGAATGAGATACATTAAAAACATCGCATAACTGACACTGTGAGAATGGCTAACCAATAACAAAAGCTTTCCAGACACATAAAAGCAGCTGTCATCCTGGCAACTTAATTATTTCAAATCACTGCTCGGTTCCTCAATCCTACTGAGATATGCCTTCATGCAATTAAAAATCCCTATGGGAAAAATTGAAGCAGAAAGTCAGACCCAAAATCCTTATTTTTAACAACTACAGACTGAAACCTTCATTTGTCTTCGCAACACAATTTAAGATATTTTGGATGAAAACCGGGAGGCTTGTGACTGTCCCATTGACTGCCAAGTAAATTACACTCAAGGTCCAGAAAAGTATGAAAGACATCGTCAGAATAGCCCATCTGCCATCAGTGGTTCAATTTGAATTTTATGAAGCAACGAGAATACTTTTTGTATGCAAAGAAAACAAAAATAATGATTTTATTCAACAATTCGTCTTCTCTGTGTCCCTCCGCATCACCGTAGTGCCATTTTGGAGAATATCCGCTGAACGCAAACTGCATACGCTCTTCTGTGTCAGCCGCGACACAACGATACATTTTCTATGTGTATTTACGGTTTGATTTAAACGAAAACAGTGCATGAATGCAGCGCATTGGAGACGAATTGTTGAATAAAGTTGTTATTTTTGTTTTTAAAATTCAGATTGAGCCACTGATGGCAGATGGACTATTCTGACGATGCTTTTCATACTTTTCTGGACCTTGACAGTGTAATTTACTTGGCAGTCAATGGGACAGTCACAAGCCTCGTATTTTGGATTTTCATCCAAAATATCTTAAATTGTGTTCCGAAGACGAACAAAGCTTTTACAGGTTTGGAACAACATGGGGGTGATTAATGACAAAATGTTCATTTTGAGGTGGAGTAACCCTTTAAACCCAGGCTGCATTTGATAGATAAAAAAAGCATACAGTAAAACAGTAATACTGTGAATTACTACAATTTGAAATAGGCCTAACAGTTTTCTATTTCAATATAATTAAAATGTAATTTATTCCTGTAAAGGCAAAACTGAATTTTTCATTACTCCAGTCTTCAGTGTCACATTATCCTTCAGAAATCATTCTAATATTCTGAATTGTTGCTCAAGAATTTTTTTTTCTTATTGTTATTGGCTTATTATTAATAATAAAATTGTTGTGGTGCTTAATGTTTTTGTGGAAATCATGATGCATCAGGATTCTTTGATGAATAAAAAGTTCAAAAGAACATAATTTATTTGAAATAGAACTCTGTAACATTATAAATGTCTTTTCTGTCACTTTTGATGAATTTCATGTGTCCATGCTGAATAAAAGTTAAATGAAACAAAAATCTAACTGATCCAAAACATCTGAACCATAGTGTGGATATGGCATCACAATTTAGCCG
Source organism: Cyprinus carpio (assembly GCF_018340385.1). NCBI lineage: Eukaryota > Metazoa > Chordata > Actinopteri > Cypriniformes > Cyprinidae > Cyprinus > Cyprinus carpio. The sequence continues at coordinate 17,831,924 of NC_056578.1, forward strand.
AGCGCTACCATCACTGCTAACTCACCACAGTAAATCTAGACAGACAAGTGTGGTAAGCCAAACAAGTGAATCTATGATTATTTACTGTTTATTAGTCTTGTGTCCATCTAACTTTAGGTTTTGAGCAGACAGTGAAATGTGGCCAATGCCATGAACAAAGATTATGGCCTACAAGTGCAGCGACAACACAGCTTTCGATAAAGGCTACTGTCTGGACTGCCGAAAGAACTGCTCTAACACTTTGGGTTATGACATCAAGAAAGTCTGCACAGGCACAAGCAAGAGACTGTTTCTCAAAACCCGTTCACACATGCCATATAAATGTGAGAAACAGTTATAACAACTCAAAAAAGTGTAAAGCAGTCAATTCCTCTTATGTAAAAAGGGAGATGTTGTCTTCTAGCTGTTAAACTGCTCTCCCAAATTAAAATATTCTTAATTGCAAAAAACATATATAGGGAAATACTATTTAAATTTAAAAAGTCTTACAAATTTTTTTTTAGAAAAAATCATCAAAAAATGTTTTAAGTATGATTAATGTGGGATGTGTGAAGGTGGGATCTACAGAGAACGGTCAAAGCAATGCAAATACGTGTACATATTAGTGTTGGACTTGAAGCAGCACTGAGCATACCGATCGGTGTATGACATCAAAGTACTGTGAGAGCGATTCAAAAACACAAGCCATCTGCTCTCTAGAGCTCTTATGGTACTTTGTCATGCAACAATTGGTCTGTGCAGCGCAAACAAAGCCAAAACTTGGATATTTTAGGCAATATAGAAATCCTGGCCAGGACGTGTCCTGGGAAAATGGCACGTTTGGTCACCCTAGTTCTAATCTACCATCACTTTCCTTCTCATTAGTGTTTCACTATCAAATCAGGATTCAGTTCATCAACCAAACTGATAAAATCGAGCCCACCTTCACAGTCTCTCTAACCGGGACACGTGGGATCCACTGTATAGAGCAATACTCTAATGGAATTAGTGGGCTAAAGTCAGTAACACCACGACTTTCTTCCACATAACGCACATTGCATTCATACTAATATAAATACGAGCCTATAGTTCCTGCGCATTTTTGTTTTTCTAAATTGTGTGAAATGGCTAATAAAAATAGGTAATACAAATAGATTATGTGGTCACCATGGTGATTTGGTTTAGTCTTGACTTCTGGTCGTGAGTGACAGTGTTGGGGGTATGGGAAATCTGTTGATTGTCGAGTGCCAAATAAACACAGAGATGGAAAGGAAAAGTTCAAAGCCATCAGGTGCCCAATTTAGAAAAAAAAAGAAAAGAAGAAGAGGAGAAAAGAGCAAAAGATAAAGGTATGCAACTAGGTTCTCTCTGTATGATTATTATGGCATCCATGTCATGTCATGAATGAAGGGCTAATGTTAATTAGTGGGTATAACTCTTAAGTTTGTTAGCCTTTTTGCTATGATGATTGCTATGCTTATACAACAATAATTTGGTTTTAACTCAACAAACACAAGATCTAATTTCACCATAATATGGTGCTTTGCAACAAAACTGTTACAAGTTCAGTTATTATTTATTTCCATCAGTTGGGTTAACGTTTGGCCCTGTAATTTGCAAACAGAATTTTTCAAATCTGTGTAATTATAATTTAAATCGTGCTACTTTTCAAATTGTATTTCATAAACCAACATCTCAGACGTTATGTCAAAACGTTATGGGGTTTCATATCAAAAAATGACTTTCTGTTACAGAACAGGGCATTGATTTCTGTAGAGGACTTAAATCATGTTTATCAGGCATTTTGGGAGACACAACAAGTGAATATGGAAATAAATTATAATCAATATTCCTATGAAATATTAGATATTAAAATGTTGCCAATTATTACTCAAATTATTACACTTCTTTTTTCATTAAATGTTGCTCCAAGAACACATTAATATGCAAATTAGATACAGTGTATAGATACATTGCATTGAATGAGAATATTAATTTATGGCCATTTTACCCACATATTGCATAAAGTAAAATGGTGTATCAATTCATTATATCTTTCATAACATAGTTGAGAATCATCTTTATACAAATTTTGGTTAAAAAAATCCTGAAACCCAAAAAGTTATTGGTGATTGAAAAAAAAATCCCATTCTTTTTTGCCTATACATATAATTTCATGTCATTTTATTTTTTATACAACTGAGTCCTAGTGTCCACTACAGAGGACATAGCATAACATATGCATTTGAAATGCTCTAATGTAGGATATGTGCAACTGAGAAATATCATTTCTCTTCCACTTATGTTATGTTTTTTTTTTTTTTAGGGTGGCGCTCGAAGGTGGTCTCACCCAGGGTGTAATTCAATGTAGAACCGCCACTGAGGGAAGTATGCAATGGACTAAAATAGCATGTTGAACAAAAGCATGTGCACACAATTACTCATCCAGGAGAACAATGCTTTTTCACCAAATTGTTGTTTATAATAGGAATCTAAAAATTGAATGAGGTAAACCTGAACAATCACTTAATTGCCCCTCCATCTTTCTCAGAGTTGAAGAGATTTCAGGTAACAAGACCTTTATGTTCCTCATCACTGGATACTGACATCGGTGACCTGATGATAATGAGCTTCACCTGGGAGGGAAGCCCCATGTGGGCAAACATGTAGAGCACGGTTAAGACCATGATACCTTGGGCCAAAAGTAGCAGAGGACCACAGCTCACTGTGGGGAAGATCACAGTGAAAGCAGGACAGACCTAGAGGAAGTAAGTGTGAGAGAACACAGATAACAGTTTTCCATCACAGATGATGGAAGTGTTAAAAGCAAATCACTACAGATTCATATAGAATCAACTGCACACTCACATAGAAAAAAAAGGTAAAAGAGATGCTGACTAAAGATTAAGAGCCTGGATTCAGCATTTAATGATCTAAATGATCTTGAATGCCTCAGTATAACAGTTTTTAATCAAAATGGACAAGATGAATCGATAAATAAATAAGAGGAAAAACTAATGCAATACATCAGAAGCAGGCATGATAATAAGTTTGTAGACAATATCATATCCCAACTACTGTTAAGTAGAGAAATACAGAAAAAAAAACCCCACAAAGAATGAATTAAAGCAGACACCAAAAAGCTTCAAACTGTTCTAAACGTCGTCATGCTTCCATTTCATGTTAAATTATTATAGCGACCTCTAGTGGACATTGTAGGACATGGATAGGCTTTTTAGAAAAGTGATTAAAAAAATCATTACTACCTAGGCTGAAGCTCATAACAGTCTCTGTTCTTGTCAGAACTACGGTTTGCCCACAGACATGTATATTGAGCCTTCACAGGAGAAGGTGTTTGTGCGCTGTGAAAAGAAGAGCGAGAAGCAGCAGCAAAGGTGGAGGATGATGAAGCACAGCTAACATTTCGGGTTATGCATGTAACCATGCTTCCCTGAGAAGGAACAAGATGCGGTGTCCTCTAGCGGACACTATGGGGAATGCCAACAGCAGGACCAGTGTCTAAAGCATATGTGAAACAAATGTAATCCCATAAGGGGAACCCAGCCAATCAGGAGGGACACTACATTAAACCCTGCGTCCCAAAGTTCATACTATCCATCCTAAATAGTATGTGAGATTATAATTAGTGTGTCCCAAAGCATAGTAAGTTGAAAAGAGCATGCCAAAAGTCCCCAGCTGGTCTACTGTTTCAGGTCAATTTTTGAAGTGTGGATCCGTGCACACTCTAATGGCTAATATTACCCACAATCCATTGCACTTTGACCAATGATTCAGTTGAGAACTACAAACACGAATTAAAAGCATTAAAAAAAATGCAAACATGGTGTATGTGTGCGACTGACAGTTAAGTAGAGGTTTAGATAAAGGGGTTTGAGTTACTAATAATCAGTGGCATACTGCGGGGTTTCAGTCAGGGCCTTCAGTAAGCAACTGTAAACTACATTACATCTCACACATCTCTGTTACATCGAACGCAGCCATATGCATATAATGCATATATTATGCCGCACACTGGCTCTCAACAGCAATGACAGCTGATCAACAATTTCAACAATAGGCTAGACTAGGGTGGGTTAAATGCAGAGTAAATTTCCCTACATGGATCAGTAAAAGTAATCTGCCAATACACAGGTCACGATGCACATTCACGTCACTCTAAAATGACGACGCGCCCACATCAGCAAAACTGTACAAATACTGGAAATCCACACACCACAGTATTACCAATGCACCACGTACACCTCCAACAATGTGCATGACACAATACTCATCAAAATAATAAAGCTATAACACCAGCATTAAACACTATTTCTATTACTGTACTTCAGTGGTAAGAAATTAATCTAATTTATTGATATCCTTCCTTCAGTCAAGTAATGTTTTATTCTTTTTTTAGATCTGTGAATAAATGTCATATTTTATAAACTATACATTGTATTTAAGTTTTTTTGATCAACAATTTCAACAATAGGCTAGACTAGGAAAATATGACAATGTGCATGACACAATACTCATCACATAATAAAGTAGTCACCTGTCACTTGTAAATAAAGTGCGTGCATCTGTCATGGCATATCCCTTTACGTTGTTCGAATTAAAAAGTAAACACGGCCAACAAAATAACTTGTGCTCCGTGCTAGCTGTTAGCCACTCATAGCACTCATAGTTGCAATCTTTGAAATGGCACACAAAACCTTTGCTGGCCTTTATTAGCGAATCCAGTTTGGGTGTAGTAGGTCTTCCTTTCTCAGTTGTTTCTCTTTTGTCTGCAAAAGAGCGCCTTGAAAAAGACGTTTTTAGTAGATCGGCAACAAGATCTGATGTCATTTTCTTTTCTTTGAATTTCACTTTCATACCTTTCCCGTTTAACACTGGAGGTAGCACTGGGGCCTGGGTACATCGCTAGACCCAGAGGGCGTGCTGTCATTAGCCGCGTTTACACTGTCGGGCCAAAAGCGGGCGTGCTAGTGCGCGCCAGGGCCAGTCGCCGTCGCGTTTCCACTGTCACTTCCGGGGCTTGATCGTGCCTCGCCGGGGCTTCCTCGGGGCCAACGGCCAGGGTTTTTTGAAAACCTTGGGCCAAAGCGGGCCAGCTGGGGCTAGAGGAGTGGTTATGAACAAAGGCGGAGTTTCTCCGCGTCTGGAGAGCGTCAGAACCGCGGATCATTTCATAAAGCTAACAGCTATAACACCAGCATTAAACACTATTTCTATTACTGTACTTCAGTGGTAAGAAATTAATGTAACTTATTGATATCCTTCCTTCAGTCAAGTAATTTTTTATTCTTTTTTTTAGATCTTTGAATAAATGTCATATTTTATAAACTATACATTGTGTTTTAAGTTTTTTTGGTGCTAAAGAAATGTAAAATCTGGGTACCCCGTAATGGACAGATTTAATCTTACATGTGCTCAGATTATTTTTATTAAACAATAACAGATAAAAACAAGATTTTTTTTATAATACTGGTTAGCTTATACAGTAACTATACTGGGTCACGAATGTGGATGATTACGGACGAGCAGCGAGGTGAACATACCGGAGTAAAGAGGTTAGGGAAACGTTAGTGGAACGTTAGAATAACATTCGATAAACAACAACAAAAAGCTGGGAACCAAAAAGTAACGTTCTTGGAACGTTATTATAACGTAAGGGGAACGTTAGAATACCATGTAACTTATTTTTATTTCTGAAATAGCTTATGACTCTTATTAGTCTCCCAAAACTGACTGAATATTGTCCCATAAGACAATATTCTGAGACAATGTAGAAGCTCAACCTTCAAGCAAACATCTGTGCATTTGTGTGTTCAGTGTAGACCAGCCTGTAATGTTTAAGTGGTGTGTACGTGTCTCCAATGGGTTTTTAATTGTCCGAATAAATCTCATGAAATCCCCTCATGACAACATTAATAAAAGAGGGAAGTAACATCACATACATCATGCATATTTATTTATTTATTAATTATTTAGGTGCCCTAAGTGAGATGACACATGACCACAGTGCAGACTCAGTTTGAAAAGTTACTGGGTTCAAATCCTGACCTAACACAGGGGAAGACGTGTGGCTGGACCATTTTCAAGTCATATTTCTATGGCACTACAATATAGATGCTTTCTTCTAATTAGAACCCAAAATATATTTAGTCATATTAGTTTTTAACTCAATGCTATTTTTGCTCATAGGACAATTTATAGCCAGTCCATCCCTGGATTATGTAAAAAGTATACACAGGGTACATCACTTACTGTGATGGCTTGTTGAATACTTAATCAGTGGTGCTCTTGAAATATAGTTACAATATGCTATAAACTTAAAAAAAAAAAAAAAAAAAAAAAAAAAAACATGCATTAGTGTAGATTTGTAGAACATACAGGCAATTAATATAATTTAATTCAACACATGGACATATTTTACCAAACAGTAAAATGAGCTATTGATCAAGGCTATTTTATTAATGCATTTTAAGTACTTCAAAAAATTACAAGTTATCGCACAATACTTTTTTTTTTACAAACTATTTAGTAAAAAATTTCAAAAGTGAGTGCAAATAGAAGAAAAAACAAACAAAAACAAAGCATTGAAAGCAAAAAAAAAAAAAAAAAAAAAAAAAAAAGGCTGTATTAAACAGCGGACATTACAATCAAACAGTAGTATTAGACATTTTCTCCATCTTGTTTTTCATATTCTATCCACACACCATGCTTACATATCAGTGCACATTATTTATAAACTTAAAGCAAGACAAGCAAAAAATATTTTAAAAAAATTAAATCCTGGGCCAAATTGCCTTACAAATTCAACCAACCCACAAAATAACACAGAAATTATTAATTAATTTGAAGACAATTGCAGTCAGAGTAGTAAAGTAAAAGCAGTAAAACCCTTTCCCCGTTAACATTTACAGAGACACACAGATGAGGTGATGATTTACATCAAAAGGAGGACTTATATTCAGGAATACTCATCTTCTATGAATAAGCAAATCATACATGTTTTAAATGCACATCCTTAAAGGATGTAAGATTGCTTGAGAAGACAGACTTTAGAAACACTGGACTCTCAGTCACACTACCAGGATCCCATTCAACAAACTTAAACAGATGACAAATTATTCCTGGTCTGATGAAATACAAAAAAAAGCAAAAAATTAATAAAAGGACGTTTGTAATGCATGAAGTATTTGTAACCCCTCTGCCTTTGTTGAGACACACACAAAGACAATCAAAAGCACATTTAGAGAGAATGGAAGGATTTCTTAAAAAAAAAAGAGATGCTGGATTGCAATGATATGGTGAAATCACCATGGGCTGGTTCAGATACACTAAATAGCAACACAAGGCATACGGTTTGATTATATAGGCTGCTAGTCTGGATCTGGAATTTATTATTATTTTTTTTTTTTTAGCTATTAAAAAAGGTAATGACTGAAAACTGCCAAGAAAAAAATTATTTGTATAAATATTGATTGGTGTGTAAAAACACTCTAAAGGATCTACAGATTGCTTCTATCATCTCTCTCTCTATCCCATCCTTTCACTAAAGCACACCACCGAGATTTACTCATTTTTGTAACTGTCCACACTTTCCTGTTTACAACATCTTATTGCAAAATAAAAACCTTTTATGTATTGAAAAAAACAAATCTTTCCTGATGTTGTGCTTATTTTCTCAAGTCTGTCTCCTGTGGGACCAGTGTTACTGAACAAAGTCACAGTGACTCTAAGCAGATCAGGATTCTTATAAGAGTGACCTTTTTCAACCATCATCTCCCTTGCACACATGGAATGAAGAACTGAAGCTATTTAGTGGTTATCAGCGGGGGGTGAGGGGTGGAGGGGTGAGCACTCTGCACAAATGTGGCTTTCAGTAAAGGCCTTTCACAAATAGAAACTCTCTGTGCTGTTATTTCCTATTATATCCTGAGTGTCAGTTCAACATCCTTAATTATCATTATCCAACAGAATAAAAAAAAAATTACATGATGGGAAAAGATCCAATGTATTTTGTGATCTCTGTACAATTGCACGCAGGAGACAATGAGAAAGCTTCAGAAATAAAAGCTTTTTTTAATCCTTTTGCTTGCATTTAAAAAAAATCCCAAACATCTTAATTACATATTGGAAAACCAGTCTCTTTAAAGAGTTCAGTCAGCCTTTGTTGATTGGCAGAAATATCTGTGTGACATCCCATCATGCTCATCTCCACAGGAGGGTGGCAATCCCCCCCAAAAAAAGATAATATAAAAAATAAAAAAAAAGATAAAAAGGCAAAAGAGCAAAAAAACATTAGTGGAGAGAACAATGGTTTAATAACTTGAGAAAGAATATGAAAAGCAGAAAAAAATAGATGATTCTGTCCTCTTCCTCATGACTAGCTTCTGAATTTTTCTCTGAGCTACGCAACGAAAGCTTTGCTGGCTCCCAGAGCAGTGGTTTCTTTTTAAAATGCTTGTTTTCTTAAGTGGAGTCCTTTGAAGTCCTTTTATTTGCCAGTTTCTTAGTTTGAAGATGGGCCTTCATTGATTGATTCAGCGAACTCTTTGGAGTGAAGTGTTTCCCACTGTAGGCACTAGGAAGAACCAAGGCATTGAGGAGGCCTTCTCAGTGTCGCATCTGGCCCATCTGATAGTCCTCTCTCTGCTGGCGCTGGCGCTGTGGCTGGGTCTGTGCAGCTGGATTTCTTCTTCTCTTCAGTGTGCCTAGAGAAAGACATACAGGTATGATTAATCACCTTACGTGCAGGGGTTAAACTAGGTTTTTGGAGGTAAAGAAATTCTTCAAAATTACTGACATGACCTTGCCGAATGTTGCCTCTACCAGATTCCACCACTAAACATATATTCTGCACTTTAAATAGTTTAAGTTTTTCTACTACAGTTTTGTTTTTTTAAGGTTGTACTCTGGACTAAAATTCTGGCTTAAGCCCAAGGTTTTTACATGTATGCTAGGGTATGCATACAGTGGATCCTTGGATCGGACTTGTTTGTTCATCACATCCCACAGATGCTCAATTGGATTGAGATCTGGGGAATTTGGAGGCCAAGCCAACACCTCAAACCATTCCTGAACTATTTTTGCTTTGTGGCAGGGTGCATCATCCTGCTGAAAGAGGCCACAGCCACCAGGGGATACCTTTCCATGAAAGGGTGTACATGGTCTGCAACAATGCTTAGGCAGGTGGTACATGTCAAAGTAACATCCACATGAATGGCAGGACCCAAGGTTTCCCAGAAGAGCACTACCCAAAGCATCACACTGCTTCCGCCGGCTTGCCTTCTTCCCATAGTGTATCCTGGTGCCATGTGTTCCCCAGGTTAGCAAAGCACACTCACCTGGCCATCCACTGTGTATTCTGACATCTTTCCATCAGAACCAGTATTAACTTCTTGAGCAATTTGAGCTATAGTAGCTTGTCTGTTGAATCGCATCACATGGTCTAGCCATCACAATTTGGCCACGGTCAAACTCGCTCAAATCCTTACACTTGCCCATTTTTCCTGCTTCATTCTAACACACCAACTTTGAGGACAAAAAGTTCATTTGCTCCCTAATATATCCCACCCATTAACAGGTGCCGTGATAAAGAGATAATCAGTGTTATTCACTTCACCTGTCAGTGGTCATAATGTTATTCCTGGTGTTTCGGTTTTGGTCCTCTGGGATATATCCCTAGCTGTGGTTTAGTGGGGGGAATTCTGAACCACTTATGACAAGGTGGTGATTTAGACAGGGACCATTTGGGGTACATTACCTGGCAGTGGTCTGGGTGGGGGTAATTTAGGGTTGCTGCTAGGTGTGTGCACACTGCAGATCTTGATAAACCCAGCCATTAGCATGATGAGAGCAATGCCCATTAGAAGAACCGCCCACCAATACACCTGAAACAAAAAAATTAAAATGGGATGAGCACTGCAAGTGATAAATAATACTGGTGCGTGAACTATCACTTCTCATGTCTTTTACAGTCATTAAAGCCAGAAAAAAATGCTGAGTATTTAGGGATTCCATAAATGAGACACTCGCCACTATCCACTGTGCAATGCTCGAGTAAAGCTCAGGGTTGAAAATGGCCTTCTTAAGCCTTGCCAGAGGGCCATCAGCATCCACCAGCCTACACTTCATGAAGACATCGCAGTAACCTCTGAAGTCATTACAAGGAGAGCCAGGCTGTAAGGTGATGACTGTTTTGTTAAAGTGCTGAACCCATCTCTCTGAGCTAGTGCTGCTGCAAGTGTTGGGCTGACCTACAAAGACAAAAAAAATGAAAGAATGGGATTAGTATGATTCAAAAGAATAATGTTCATAATTTTTTTAAATACATATTTAAAACATATTATATAATATATATTTTTGTGCAATTACTTTAGGGGTACCTTTCGAAAATGTTTTATGACAATTAAACAAGTCTAGATTTGTTGGCGTCTGGACTGCATGCTTGAGAAAACTGTCAGTAATGGCATGTGTTACTCACCCTTTGTCATACAGCACACATGACACAGCTCTGTCTCATCTTTCCCCTCCTGAGTGGCACAGGTGCAAACATCTAATTTATACTTCTGACAGATAGAGCCAGAGCAAACCTAAGAGTGAAAGAAATGACATTCTCAGACAAAATGTCAACTATTACACACACATATGCACATATACAGTGAGAAATATTGGAAGTTTTCATGTGTATACATTTGGGCCAACATGAAAATTTTCTTTCGTGTCAATGTTTTGGTCAAATTGTATTACAGTTATTAAACCCAAAATGTGTTTATACATTGACATTAAATTCTTGACATTTTGAGTCTTTTTATAACATTGTCAATTCCAAAGGAGAGAAAAGGTTCTATAGGCAAGGCACAAAATGATCACATGGGTGATGATGCAGCACTTACCCCATTAAGGCAGACTTGGCTATTTGTGTGGCAGGATGTAAAGTTTTCTTTAGGCGTTGAGGTGGGGCACTGGGCAGCGTTTCCACTGCACATGCCCTCATTAGCACACTCAGACGCATCCCTGCATTTCACATCCCTTTTCTGAAATGTGCAATCTGACGTGCAGCATGGACCCTGACTAGGACTGTAAGAGAAAAGTACAAGAAAAAAGGAATGCTTTGTTGTACTTATTGAAAAAGGTGTTAAATTAATAAATTACTGCTGATAATACAGTATAGGTAATGCAACCATAACCTCTGATGTTATACAAAACAAGTCCAGAGGTTGTAGTAAAGGTGGGAAAAAAAGATATTTCAAAGAAACTACATTGTATATGACATCAAAACAATCTGTATGAGTGCCAGTCAAAGTAGACTGTTAGATGGCTGTATAATTCTAATGGCTATAAAAGGTTATAAGATGAACAGATCTTACAATGTTAAAGCCAGTAATATATTAGTAACATTTACATACTTTTATAGTATGTATTATAGAGATGTATTGATTCACTCAACTCACGATGCGATATAATTCGCGACACTGAAATCATAATACGATTTTTTTTTTAACAAAATGAGATTTAAGACAAATTATAAATGAAAAAGTATCCTTTTATTATTGCTTAGACAAAATGCTGCACATTTGTGACCCCGTCTGTGAAACCCCAGCCAAAGCTGCATAATCGAGCTAATTTTGAGATTCATTTTATAAAAATTATGAAAATATGTAATTTGTGTTTAGTGCTGTAAATGAAAGATTATATCAAGGGATTCCAGATACAGTTCTCAAATTTCATTTATAATATGATAAATGCTGAATTTTTGACACTACATGCTATTATTTTGTGCAAAATTACACTGTAGATTTGCTTCCTAAATATTGGTTTCAATCATCTCTGGGTTTACTTTAGGTGCAGAAACACCTGCTGAATCTCATATCATTCGGCTCAGAAACGTATTTTCTATCAGTAGAAACATACTGCAAACAGACCATAATATCAATCCACAAGAGCAAAAATCAGGTCAGTGCCGGGAAAAGCAAGAAAGCTGCGACTTTAGCCGGGTTCTGATTTCTGCGAGGATTTTTTTGTGGCATCACAGAAATTTCAAGAAGATTTTATTTGTTTGTTCTGCCGAGATAATCAGCTTATTTTAAGGACGCCTGACATGTGTTGAAATAATTCATTTTTGTGTAGTGCCCAATTTAGGCTACTCCAAATGTTGCCCAAAGACATTAATTAGATTATCTACTTAAATGTTATATATTAATTTATATATTAATGACATTTTCTACTGATACTTCATTTTACTAACAAGTTATACAAATCATTGAATTTACTTGGTAATTGTTGCTACACTCAAACTCTTGTGGTTCCTCCCATTCCTTTCAATGTTTTTATGCTTTCTGGACATGCACATCATAATAAGTAGACCTGTTTTACAAAACTTTAAGAATTTTCCCATAAATGTGTCATATATCACTGAAAATGGGAGAATCTCACCTTTGATGTGGTATATGGCACATAGTCAGGATAATTATGTTTCAAATGTTCAAATTTGTTGCAGTTTTAAATATAAACTTTTCTTTACATTGGAATTTCTCAAAAACTTGACTTTCTGAGTCTGAAATTAAGCAAATCTTTCACATGGCCAAACTCAGTATTAAAGATATCAAGGTTATTTTTACCCAGAATGTTCTGTACATTATGCAGGATGATTTATTGTAGAAAACAGTGAATAAAAAACAAAAAAACAAGCTTGGTTTTCACAGAGTGGGAGAAACAAACCTTTCTTTGTGAAATTGAAATGTCAAAAAACAACTAAATTGAAATTAAAAAAAAAAAACTCAAATCAAATACACAAATAAAAGAAATCTCTTCAGATATCTCTTGCCTGTGCTCTTTCCACTTAAATTCATTGAAATGAGAGGCAACCACCGTATTGTAATCACAATCCTAACATAGATGCTGCATACATGCAGGATGAGCAGTTTTTAATCTAAATTAGATTGCATCATTTTGAGATTTGAAGCAAAAACAGAATCGTCTGACTTTAGTTTTGTGAAAATGTACTACATAAAACATCTGCACGAAATCAAAATCAGCAGACGAGTTGAATGAGAATGCAAATTCACTCTGACAAAGCAGCGCTGCGCTTATGAACACTGCTTTAATATGCATTATACAGAGACGAGATGAAAAGAAAATACCATCTAAACAAAACTTTCTAAAGACAGTCATTTCCAGTATTAGAGATACATTCATATAAACTCCTACCCCCAATTGTATTGTGATTCGTTTAATGTCTCAACCGATTTGAATCTTCACATATTTGTATCGATTTTCAACTGGCTCACGGTGCATCGCTACATCCCTAATGTATTAATATTTTGAATTTGCTTTTATTTATTTTTTTCAGTTTTTATTTTAATTTGAAGTTTTAGCCATTTTGTGCATTGGTCATTTTTAGAAATATTGTTATTTTGCTTCCATTTTTATTTCACTTTTAGTTTGATTTATTTTTATAGTTCAGCTTAAACTTATTTCAGGTAGTTCAGGCAACATTTCTACTTTTCATCTAATATTTATATTTTATTTTACATAATTGTTTCGAATTACAGATAATGTTTAATTTATTTAGTGTATTTATTTTTAGTTTATTAACAATAACAACACTGGTTAAACAGACTGTTTAAGTTCTTTTTGTGTACCTGCATAGAAAGCCTCTCTTCAGTTTGCACTTCACTTCATCAGGTTGATCGGCATCATAGCAGCATTTGTCCTTGCACTGATCGCCATAGCCACAGTCACACTGTTCATTAGCTTCAACCAAACCATTACCACAGATGGGCTGTCCAGATTCTGGAAAAGAACAAAACGGTGAGAGAGAGAAAGGGAGACTGAAAAAAAGAAGGCTGGTGGAATCAGTTTTTGGAGACTTTGATGAAACATTCCTACAGAACGGCGCAATGAGCTCATTACAATGACTATCCTCCTGGAGCAATCTGAGGTTAAGTGCCTCACTCAAGGCCGCCACTGTGATAGCTCACGGTTTGTTTCTAAGCCTTAAACACTACTCCACACAAACATAATGTGACATACAAAAATATGTAAAAAAAAAAAATTAGGGCACAGTGTACTGTATTAATATGAAAGAATTTTCTGCACTTATTTTTTACAGCTTTTTTACCTGTATTTAGAATTTTGCACTACATTGCATTGTGTTTTAGGGTTAACAGAAATGTCCTAAAAAAATTACTGGATAATATCCTGGCAGAAAAAAAAAACTGGATTTTTTACAGTGGATTCTTGTAGGAGGTTAAAACCTCACCAACAAAGCAGATGGATCTCTTCTTCTCCAGCACTTGGCTGATGTTAAGAATGCTGCAGATGGAGAACTTGTTGTTGTTGAACTTGTCTCCTGATGTGGCTCTGGCATACATGATGTAGTTGCCTTTTTCTTTCTGGTCCTGAGTCTTAGACTCTCCCGGAGTGCAATCACTTCCTGAGTCATGCTGGAAGACAGAGAAAGAAGACAGGTGTAATCAGTAAAAAGCGTACAGACACACTTGTGGGGAAGTCGTGGCCTGACGGTTAGAGTGTTGGACTTGCAATCCAAGGCTTGCGAGTTCGAGTCTCGGGCCGGCAGGAATTGTAGGTGGGGGGAGTAAATGTATAGCGCTCTCTCCACCTTCAATAACATGACTGAGTTGCCCTTGAGCAAGGCACTGAACCCCCAACTGCTCCCAGGGCACAGCAGCATAAATGGCTGCCCACTGCTCCGGGTGTGTGTTCACGGTGTGTGTGTGTTCACTGCTGTGTGTGTGCACTTTGGATGGGTTAAAAGCAGAGCACAAATTCCGGGTATGGGTCACCATACTTGGCTGTATGTCACATCACTATCACTATTTTTTTTTTTTAAATATTCACTATCCCAGCAACTTCTGCCCGGTAGCTAAGAGGGGCTGGAAACCTGCTCAGTACCAGAATAAACAAGAAAAAAGGTTTGAGGTGTTACTAAGGCCAGAAGAGGGTGCTATCCCTGCAATCTGTACAGGTAATGCACCATTACAATGATGGGGACTGGACACACACACAAAAAAAAAGATGTTAAAATAAGGTCCTGGTTCTCTGTGTCATTAAAAATCTCAGAATGCTTCTTGAAATGAATAGGAGTGTCATCCTTCTCAATTCTCTCTGCTCAGGCAATTCTGCCATTTTAATATTCCTCATGTACACAGATTGATGTTCTATTCCTGTTGAAAACCCCCTTAGATCAGAATAAAGCTGGTTTGTTGGTCCTAAACTGGTTTAAGGAGCCTGGCCAAGCTCATGTTCAGCTGGGCGGCCAGCTGTTCTCCTAGCTGACCAGCTGAAAAGCTAACAGGCCAGTCTGACCATACTGAGAGCAGATAGCAATAAATTGACGTCAGGTTACTATAAAAGACTGGCTAGATGAATCTGGCAATTTAAAGGTCTCAAAGGCAGTACTGTAATGCATGCTTTATTCTAAGAGCATTAGAGAGTAAAATTAATTTGTTCATAAAGGATTCAGCTGTATAGTCTCCTGCTAATCTGTCAGGGATGCTACACATGAAGTAAGAAGAACTCACCGGAGAGCCGAAGTTATGTCCAACTTCATGAGCGAAGGTGATGTGGGAGACTTTAGGGGGAACGTGTGAAGCATAGTTTTGCACTGTGATGATGCCAGTGTTCAGAGACTTCCACTTCCCATCGGAGTACTTTTTATTCTTTTCACAGATTCCACCAGAGCTGCCTGAAACCAGAGAATCATATATTAAACGATAAATAAATCCAAAATGAAAAAAACCTTTATGTGATGGTATCATTATCTTCATCATCTTTAAATCATAAAGGAATTAAAAGAGCCATTACAATAAAAATAAATGAACAAATTGTATATTGTTTTGAATGACCGCTCTGGTGAAAAAAAGCTTGAACTGAAACAACAGAGGCATGTTGTAATCAGCCATTCAAATCAGTCTTATCACAGATTATTACATCAGCACAATGAATGCCTCAGCATCCAAACAGAAATCAAACTGCTGAACAAACTATACAAAATACACTATGAGCACTATGATCATTTATTAGTATCAAATTGGAAGAATGTTTGAATTAATTTTCTGTTATGTTCCTTGCCAAACACACATGCATACAAATACAAACATGTAGGCTGATTAGTTTGTTCACTGAGCTCACTGGTTCACAAAGACAGCAATTGCTGCTGTCCCTGGTGACTAGCCAGAATGAGTCCAAAACAGCAGTCTTTAACAATGCTAATTTACCTTTATTGATTGACAGGATGTTTGTGAGTATGTGTGTGTTTCCCCCTCAAGAACAGTGTTTAAGTGTCAGGCAGTTTTTTTTTTTTGTTTTTTTTAATAAAAGTAGTAATGTTCCAGAAAACTCTATTTGATTTGAGTGCAAAGAAAAAGACTCCATCAATGACTTAATTCTTACTTTTTGTTGAATTACAGACATTATTTATAGATTATTTTAAGTGACATTCAAAATTCATTATATATATATATATGTGCTTATTTTATGCTCAAAAATATACACATCATAACTAAAAACTGAAATATGCATAAGCATCCAGTCCCATCTGGTGCAAAAACACAATTGCCCTGAGGACTCAACTGCTTTAGAATAGTTTAAGCATCTTAATAAGCATCAAGACACTGCATACATTAAACAAGACAACATAAATGTTCATAAACTCGAGTTACTGAATAAAAATCAATACAAAAATGAAACATAACTTTAATAAAAACTTAAATTATGCAGAAACTGTTTATGCAACAAACTGTGTATCTCTCTGTGTGTGTGTCTCTGCAGCAGGCAGAAATGTGAACTGAAATCCTCAAAGTGATCTCTCAGTCTGAATACGCCAAAGAAGTGAGAGAGATGCACACTTCACTAGCAACATGGATGCATTAATAGAAAAAACATGCGCTAAAAGTGATGAAAAGAATCTCGCTTTTAAGATGTGCATGTTTGTGTAAAAGAAAGGCAACTATGTGAAAACACTAACAGGGTGTTTATCAAGCAGAGCTGAAAGACAAATTGTACTCCACTTTATGGGCCTATTCTGTATGCAAAGCTTGGATCCAGAACTGTCCTAACTTCTCTGTTAGTTGAGACTAACACTGTTTAGAAAACTACCAAATAAAAAAATCTCACAGAAAACGCAGAACTTAATAGAATCAATGGCATTTAAACACATCTATCTAAATAAGGACATTTCGTAGACTTATATTATGTTAATAAGTTAAATATAATCAATACAGACTTACCCTAAACCTAGTCCTAAATTCAAATATTTAGCATTTTTTTTATTTATTTTCAGTATTTATTTACGTTTATTACAAATAAATGTATTATTACTATTATTAATAATTAATTCCTAATTAATTATAATAAATATTTATTAATTTAATTTATTTTACAAATGGAAATTCCTGCAAAGGATACATTTAGCTAACTTCAAGGAACAGTTACGCCCTCAAAGTATAACATAGTACACGCGCACACAAACAGTGTGAGGTCTTGTCAGACTGTGTATTGAGGTTAATTGGGACAACATGGCCAGTCCCACATTCAAGCATCAATGTTGATATTCATCAACAACACATCTGATTTGCAGGTCTTCAGCACTGCCTCACCTCCTGACATGCATGCTGATTTTTCATTCTGTATGGTGGGATGGTAGGTCTAATGATTTGTTTTGTGAATTGTTTTGGGAATTACTGTTCATTTCCTCACACAGCGGACCACTGACTCTCCTCAGCCGGCGACTCACTTTCCTCACGCAGCAAATGACTCACTTTCCTCAGCCGGCGACTCACTTTTCTCACGCAGCAAACGACTCACTTTCCTCACGCAGCGGGCGACTCACTTTACTCACACATCGAACTACTCACTTTCCTCATGCAGCGGACCACCGACTCTCCTCAGCCGGCGACTCACTTTCCTCACGCAGCGGGTGACTCACTTTCCTCACGCAGCAAATGACTCACTTTCCTCAGCCGGCGACTCACTTTTCTCACGCAGCAAACGACTCACTTTCCTCACGCAGCGGGCGACTCAGTTTCCTCACACATCGAACGACTCACTTTCCTCACGCAGCAAACGACTCAGTTTCCTCACACATCGAACGACTCACTTTCCTCACGCAGCGAACGACTCACTTTTCTCACGCAGCAAACGACTCACTTTCCTCATGCAGCGGGCGACTCACTTTCCTCACGCAGCGAACGACTCACTTTCCTCACGCAGCGGGCGACTCACTTTCCTCACGCAGCGGGCGACTCACTTTCCTCACGCAGCGGGCGACTCACTTTCCTCATACAGCGAACGACTAAGGAAAGCGAGGAAAGCGAGTCGTTCGCTGCGTGAGGAAAGTGAGTCGTTCGCTGCGTAAGGAAAGTGAGTCGCCCGCTGCGTGAGGAAAGTGAGTCGTTCGTTGTGTGAGGAAACTGAGTCGTTTGCTGCATGAGGAAAGTGAGTCACTGGCTGAGGAAAGTGAGTTGTTCACTGCTTGAGGAAAGTGAGTCACTGGCTGAGGAGAGTCAGTGGTCCGCTGCGTGAGGAGAGTGTGTATACAGATGCACCGCCGACCTATCAGTGGTCAACTCTGTAGCTACTGGTCATTGTATGGTGTATCCCAGCGACAAGTCAGTAGCCCTATTTTAGGACCTTCCGGCCCGCCATATGTTGATATCATTTCAGATTAGCAAATACTAATTTAGTTCACTTGCACACACACAAACCTCTCAAGAGACAAAACTGTGGAGACTTTGTATGTGCATATCTGATCATACCTGTAGGAGCCCCGACCCAGGCCAGACCCAGGACTCCATCATCAAAGTCTCTATCTGTGAAGACATAGGCTAGGCAGTAGTCATCGTGATTCTGCTCTGAGTTGAGTTCAAGAAATTTCTCCACACCAATGTTGCCAAATCGAAAAGGGTTAGAAGGATCCTTCACATCTTCGGTCGTGTTGATCTGAAATGAAAATGCAAACAAACTTCAGTTTAATACAACAGGCAGTCTGCAGTCCATAGATCTAACATCTTGTGTCCACATTCTTAGACAGATGTCCTTGACTTTTTTTTATCATCTCATGCAAGAATGCTGTGTTAAAACACTGTGTCAAGTTAAAAACAATTCTGTTTTTAAGCATCAAAAAACCTTTGTCCAAAACTTTTTTTAAAAAACATTATGTGTGAACGCCCACTTAAGCAGCCCAAAAAATAAATAACTAAAATGAACTATTCAAGTCTTCAAAAGAGTTGCAGTACAGGGCTGACATGCTTTTATTGACATCTGGTCAAGCCTGGGTGAGATCTGGAAACCCTCTGATGGAACTTGTATTCTAACCAGCAAATCACAGTGAATAAGAAGTAGAATATCCTGTTTATATTCCAGATATATTTACATTAGCATCAGTTACTACAAATTACACTTAATCCATATTTCACTAGGAAATGACGTGCATATAATTAATAAGTAGACTGAAGAAAAAGAGAACACACTCACCTTGATTCTCTTCACCATGAAGCTAATATTGCGGATGCCCTTAAAATCTGTGCTTTGATAGATGGAGTCAATGGCCTTCACATGACTGGAAATCTGCACAACCCAAAAGAACAACCCTATAAACGTACAACATAAAAAGCTGCAGGTACCATATACCACTAAGTCACCTGTGCTTTAGGTGTACCTGTGCGATCACAGCCTCTCTGCTGCCGTAGTGTTTTTGAAAGAGGTGATCTGTCTGGATGAAGAGCTGACAGGTATTTCTCTCTGCCTGTGCTGCACGACGTTTCCTCAGAATCACTGGTCCATCAGCCATCTCTTCGTCAATCACGTGGTTCGTCTGCTGCAGAAAAAAAAAAAACAGCAGGATGTATAACATCTAAGTGAAGAGGCTGAGAAGAAAAACATTTATGTTTGGGCACATAGATAAAATAATGAATAATTATTTATTTAAAAAAATAATTATGCATTGCTTATAATTTATAATTTATTATCTATATCTAATTTATATCTGATGAATTATGGATGTATTCAGGCAAGGTATAAAAATAGAAATCTGAAATTCAGAACCATGGGAAACAGGAAATGTTCCAAATATCTATGTGTTGTCTGGTTTCCATGTTTGTTTGCATTGTGAGATCAGAATAACGGTGCTAGTTGGTAATATAAGTGGTGTTCAGCTGAGTTGTGCAAAGGGGGTGTTGGCGCTGACCTGGGTGGGCTCCTCCACTGCAGATGCCTGGTATTTCTTCATTCTCTCAAAAACAGAGTGATCTGCACAACCACCTTCTGCTCCATATTTATGAGGATAATCTGGGTAGGTAAAATCAGAGTTTCTTGAAAACCAAAGCAACACAATGCTCTGAACCATACTGTTAACATTTGAAGTCTCTAATTAGGTGACCTGCTACAATTTTAATTCATTTTATTTACATTTTCTATTTATTTTAAACTTCAGTATTTCACATAAGAATATGACACATAACTGAAAAGACTTCAGAACTAGTCAGAACTAGACATTTATCCTGAGAGAAGCCTCTCAGCGAGGAAACTGCAAAGAGCACTATCACACACTAGACCCAAGGAAGAACTGCGAATGCAGCTGTTACCAAGTTCACCTATTCCTGTTACTGTAATGGGAACCGCACAAAGCGTTATTGATATTTGACGTCTCAGCCTTTTTGTGGCTCCAGAGCATAAAATCTTCTTATATCAACTGCACTGCTTACTATTTACAGAATTTAACACAGCACTGACAGTTTCTTTCATTATTGCTATTGCTTACCAATCACTACTTGATGGCTACATTTGATGACTGAACAAAGAAAAGCTTCTGTACTTTCACTCACACTAACACATTTATCAAGTTTCTGTAAGCAGGATAAAACACCATTCAAAATACTGTTTAAAAGTTTGGAGTTTGTCCAAAAATACTGTAAAAACAGTAATTTCTGAAATACAATTAAAATAACTCTGTTTTTTAAAATATATTTTATTTACAATGTAATGTATTCTTGTGATGGCAAAGTTTTTCAGCAGCCATTACACCAGTCCTCATTGTCACATGATCCATGAAATCTATGTATGCAATATTTATGACAGAGAGTTTATTCTGGACTCTGCTTTGACTTCTTGCAATAACCCAACATCAGCAGAAATGAAAATGAATGTATAATCAAGTGTCTGCTCTAGATATTGTACTGTATAACTTTAATGGAAAGTCTGTTTTTAATTTTTACAATTAAAAAAACACTTTATTTGCTCTTTTGCATGCTTCTATGTACTTTTGATTTTTTACTGTTGTTACAAAAAAAAAAGTTGTCACATATAGCTCACTTCTGGGTACAAATTTGTCTTGAAAATATAGTTAACACTGTTAACACAGTTCATCTAAGACACAATAAAACCCAATTCTTTTAACATTTCAAGCACTGTATAAAAGGAATTATTGATTGGTGATGTGACATTATGATATGTTATTATGTTGATCACCTCTGAACTCAACCTTGCGCAAATCCAAATTCTGAGCCACTATTTCAGGCACACTATTTCAAGCTCCCAGGAATTTTTTATAACACTCGCATAAAAATGTAAAATGCTGTCAGTACAGCAAGAAAAAAAAAAAAAGTCACTGCCTTAAAATATGGTATGGGTGACATTATTCTGCTGAATATCAGCTTGGCTGATGACCAGCAGAGTGTCTACCAACTCACAGGTTAGATAAGGACAGACTGCAAAGAAATAAAGTAACATAACCCAAGCAGTTTAAATGTGTGCAGCTCTATATTATTTCCATAACTCATTGCGGTTTATTTATTTTTAGAATGTTTTTTGTTTTGTTTTGTTTTGTTTGTTTGTTTATTTCAATATCTGGCAACACCAGCATAAATGACAGTAATCAAAAACGACCAGGTTAAAAACAGCGCGGGCAGGTTATTCCTGACTAGATGCAATTTGGTAACACAAACGTCGTGATCATCATGATATATTATCTTTAAGACAGATGCACTGAAGACGGACACAAAGAGGAGAGAATAGTCGCGCAAGCAGAGAAAATACTGTACCAGACAGAACAAATTTATTGAAATACTGAATGAAAAGCATAATTATGGAATTAGGGTGGGGTGAATATGGATGTATTTCTGAGGAGAAGTGACTGTCTTCCGAAAAGTTTCGATGGCATTTTCTTTTTCCTCTTACTGTGTTAAATACATATTAAAGGAGTGTTAATTAGCACAGCGCTGCATACAGCAATACCTCAGGAAACGCTAGTGTTCTATAAGCGCCACCTGCTGTCAGAGATTGAATTTGCATTTTCATCAGAATCAGAAAGAGCTTTATTGCCAAGTGTGTTTACACGGAGAAGGAATTCGTCTTGGTGTCAGGAGCTTCCAGTAGAGAAAGTACAAACATAGTGCAAACATACATATAATTAAGGTAATAAAACAAATAATAATAAAGAGTAATAATAAATTCATTCAGCCCGTCTGATGTTTTTGTTTTGTGCAGTTGCTTCATGTTGCATATATTTTTGGTTGTTTTTTTTGTTTGTTCAAGGTTAGTTTGGCCAGTTACAGAGCAAAATAAGCATTAAATAAATGTAAAATATAATAGTAAAAGTAATAAGAACTAAATAAATTGGCAACGAGTATGGGAATTGGCTCATTTGATTGTAAAATAAATAAATAAATAAATAAATAAAGAAAAACGGAAATTGGAATCAGTCACGAAAAATCTTGATCAGTGCATCCTTAACTGGAATAGAGTTAGAACTACCTGAAAGACCTGAAAAAGCATGGTTCATTTCAGTTTTATCTTTGAACTATTGTACTTATTTGTGCAAAATAGATATCATTTATTACAATACAATGTTACAGTCAACAATGAAAACAATAAGTCTTATTTATTGATTTATTGATTGATTGATTGTGGCAAGGCCTGTGAAAATGTTGCCAGGGCAAGTAAAAAATGTAAACCGCTGGCCGAACCGGACCAGTAGAAAATTTCCTTAGCGTGAAGCCCTGTCAATACGATCAAAATCAGTGTCATAACACTTGTACACAGATCTGTAGAACAAGTAGGTTACATAATGATATGTTTAAGCTAAAAACTTAAAATATGTACTTGAAAAGAAAACAGGATGACTTTGAATAGCATCACTGTAAAATTGTGAGGAAGAGCTGAGCAAGTCTTGCACATGTATTTCCTGGTCTGAGAGAGACTTCCTGCTTAAATAGGAACACCCAGCTCACCCATAAACATCTCTCATTCTCCTGAGAGAACTTGTTTTCTTCAAGCAAGAACTGACTGTTGTGGAAAAATGTTAGCGTGTTCAGACAATGAGTCATCAAAATATGCTCTGTCATGTGAGGGCATGGAGGAGAAGAGAATATGTATGTGGGTGAAGGTCTCAGTGGTAGTTAAGGAAAGACTGTCACTCTGATCTCTGATCACAACGACTCAATTTTTCTCTGTGAGGTATTATTGTCCCACACTGAATATGGCCCCATTCAAATGCAAATATATGCTGGGCAGAACAAGAGAGACATCTGTCTAAAGGAAACGAGTCTGAAAGGAAATGCCAAGTGCCTTGAGGAAAGAACTGAAATCTATCTTCTGAGATGAGATAAGTCTCTGACTTGTCAAAGTAACACAACAAAAAAAATGTGGATTGTTTGAAGTTATTCATGCACTGACACATTTTTGCTAAGTAATAAATAGCAAAACAACAACACCACATAAATAAAACTACAACAAACAACTACTCAGAAATGCAAGATGTGGTTGTGAGAGGTTGTCTCAAGTGGGAAGTGCAGGGTTTCAGTATTAACAACCCATATTGTGATGACTGAGCTTATCAAAATATGCAATAATGCAAGATGAAATTTTCAAAAAAATCCATTATGGTGAACCTAAGCTGGCTGACTTCCACAAGGTGCTGGTTATGGAACAACCACGTGTGAAAAGCCATCATGGGAACGAGGGAAATTACCAGAGGCAAATCCCAGGTTAGTAAGAAGCCCTAAATCGAACTCTAAAATCTTGGTTGAAAGGTATTTTTCCCAGGACCAAAAGGATGTTTAACAGGAACATGTCTCCTACAGGAAAACAAAGACTTCCTGAAAAAACTTCATATTAGTTATCCACTAATCTGCATCAATACAGTAAAGTAGATTTATTCACAGTGATGAATGCATGTAGATGAAATGATGAATTTCATGATTTCTCAAAGGGATATATATGTGATTGTGAAAGGTCTCTGTTTACAGCAGCCTCCAGGAGTTTGACTAAAGCTCTGCTGGAGCATTAAATTACTCTAGTTAGAATTAATTCCCTTAAGTCAGATATTAAGAACAGCAGCCCAATGATGAATAATTAATTATAGGCCTTTCTTATTTAGAGAAGTTGATTGAAACCAATTCTAAATATGGTTAATTACATTCTTCACAATTTTTGATTTTATTATTTAAATGTTCAGTGAGGTTTTCCTGAAAGTGTATGTTTCATGTGTTACATACCCACATGAAAAATTCTGAACCTGGCAAGAGCCCATGACTGATCCAGAGTTCACTCCCCTCTCCAGCTGTGCTCCTTCTGACCTCTGTCCTTGTGCTTCAATGGACCACTGTCAACCACAATTAAATCTTTCTTTTTCCTTCCCATAGATACAAACTCACTGTCCCCATCTGACCTCACTCAGTCTTGCAGTGAACATATATCAGCTCTATTTAATGATGATAAACTTTTGTATATACACAAACTCAGCATGTAAAAAGCATATGTGTGTGAGCTTAGTTTTCCTGTTCCTCCCGCAACTGATAGCAATACGGAGCACTTCTTCCCTTCAAAGTACTAGAATGACATAGGTGTGTGGAAAAGACACTTCATTTCCTTTTGCACTAGTATATGCTGTCAACATTATAATCAGTTTCCTTGTTGCTTGTCCAGTTTTCTAATGTATTCTCTTAAAGTGACAGTTCACCCAAAAAATTCTATCATCATTTACTCACCTTCATATTGTTCTAAATCTGATGTTCTTTCTTCTGTGGAATACGAAAGAAGATATTCTGAAAGTCAATGTCCAAACATCACTGAACACTGGACCCACAGACTTTGATTGTATGAAGAAAAATTATTATTATTTTTTTTAAATATCTTCTTCTGTGTTCCACAGAAGAAAGGTGAAAAGAAGTCAAGCGAGTAAATGATGATAGAATTTTCCTTTCACAAATTTTCCCTTTTTGGGTGAAATATCCCTTAACAGTGATATACCTAATAATAATAATAATAATAATAATAATAATAATAATAATAATAATAATAATAAATATAGCTGCAAGCACCAATTTTGGGGCCAAGTGCAGTAGAGGCAAAATGGGGAGCTAAGCATGGCATGTAGCATCAGACCAAATGCAACAACGAGTAATTAAAGCTGTTTAGAATGATTGTAGTTGAAATGACTGAAAAATCATAAACACAACAACTAGTAATATGCCTTAATGGATTATCACTTTTGACCAATAGGTGGCACTGTTATCAAATCGATGTGGTGTGTTCTGTGTGAGTTAACAATGACACACACAAAGTTTGGTGTCAATATGCCAAAGCAAAGCATTGGTCTCATGCCTCAAATTCATTGCTGTGGTATGCGAAAACGGTTTTATAGCTTACACAGTTTGCGTTCAGCAGATATTCTCCAAAATGGCGCTACGGTGATACGGAGAGACACAAAGGAGACAAATCGTTGAATAAAGTCATTTTTGTTTTCTTTGTGTACAAAAAGTATTCTTGTGGTTCATAATATTACGGTTGAACCACTGATGGCAGATGAACTATTCTAACGATGCTTTTCATACTTTTCTGAACCTTAACAGTGTAATTTACTTGGCAGTCAAAGGGACATCACAGGCCTCCCGGTTTTCATCCAAAATACCTTAAATTGTGTTCTGAAGACAAACAAAGCTTTTATGGGTTTGGAATGACATGGGGTAAGTGATTAATGACTAAATTTTCATTTTGGGTTGGAGTAACCCTTTAATACCAGTCTCATTACAATAGGCAAAATTCACAGAAAGCTATTAGCATTTATTTGAAATTTCAATATAACTTTTGACCACAATGTGGCACTGTCTCAAAACTTTTTGAGTACTTTCAGGTCATTCTCTCGAAGGTACATACAAAGTTTCGTAATGGAACACCAATGCATTCGTAAAATATAGCATTTTATATCATAATACTCTATTGCAGCGGTTCTCAATTCCAGTCCTCTGCACATTTTGTATGTTTCTCTTAAAGCTTAAGACGTTTGATGTAAGTGCCCTGTGAAGTGGACATCACAGGATATTCTGCCATGATTCCAGTTCAAAGCGAACGTATATGTTCCATTCAAAGTGCATTGAAGTGTGCGACAGGTCAACTTAAATTGTATTTATTTAAAGAGGTATATAATGTCACACTTGTCCATGTGTGACATCACACCACGCAGAGCAAATCCGTGAATGAATGTTCCGAAGTTAGGTAAACTTCCCCTGCTCAGGGAGTAGGGAGCAATGAACACTGTGTAGGGACCATGTCAATGGGAACACAGTTAATGCACGGAGCTCACTTCTAACGAGCTGATTATCTGAATCAGGTGAGTTAACAAAGAGAGACATGCAAAATATGCAGAGCAGGGGGTCTCGAGGACTGGCAATTTCATGTTTTGTTCAATTATAGCGCCACCAAGAGGCACAATCCCACCAAATTTTTTGTGTGTCCTTAGAGTGTGCCCATACATGTGTCAAATTTGGTGAAAATATCTCATTTTGTTTTGGAGTTATAGACATTTTTATATATGAGAACAGGAAAAATGACTCATGGCCAACTTTGTTTGCATTTTTTTGCCACTTACTATCAAAATTTTGGCAAATGGGCATTGAAGTTAAATTGGCATGCTCTGTTTCTGAATTTCCTATGGTGGTTTCGTGTCGATTGGTGTAACGGTTTCTAAGATATTGGCAAATGTTTTTTAAGCACTAAAATGCAGCGTTGCACAAACCATAAGGCAAAACCTGGCATGTTTAATATCGCTGGACTTGGCAAGGAATCAGGAGTCTAAAAAGGTGACTCCCGTAAAAATAAGTTGACCACATGCAAAGTTAGAAGCATGTGAATATTTGATTTGACTCAAAACTTCTCAGGCTCCTTCAGGGCATCGTGCTGATGACCCATACCAAGTTTCGTAACGATACGTCACTTTGTTCGTAAAATATAGCATTTTACTACAAAATGCAAAATGTCCGATGCCCAAAATGGCTGACATGGAAAAATTGGGTATCACTCGACTCGGCATGCTGCACCTAATCTAAAGTTTTGTGATTTTTGGTTATAAGTCTCTGTTGAGTGTTTATATGAATATATAGAGATTAATTTTCTGACCACTAGGTGGCACTGTGCCAAAACACTGCAGGTAGCCTCAGGTCATGCTTGTTATAACACACACCAAGTGTGGTCTCAATACGCCAAACTGTTGCAGAGATATAGCCTCACATCCATTTTTGTGTGGTTTTTGTAGAATTCGTTTGCTCGTTATTTGAGAACGGTTGGACGAATCAACTTGTATTCCATAACTTTTTGCAAGCATGGTCTGAAGATGATCTGAGCCAATTTTGGTGGAAACCGGACGAACAAGTTTGAAAAAGTAGGTTTTATGAAAAATTAAAAATAGCAAAAAAACTAAACCTTAACGACTTCTGAATTTTGGCATGAGCCAAGGAATCAGAGGAAAAAGAATTTTCCTTCTGTGCCTTACGATTCAAAAGTTATTAGCATAAACATGATTGAAATTTTGAGTTAGAGACTCCAAATTTGCTGTGGTTAATGTTGAGACCGTGCTCTATCAGTGTGCCAAATTTCAAAACTTTCCTGCAAGTGGTTCTATTGGCTGCCATAGACTTCCAGAGTGGAAGAAGAAGAAGAAAAAGAATGCCAACAGATACAAAAGGTGCCATCGCACCTTCAGTGCTTGTCCCCTAGCAATAATAATAAGCTTATTTTTGCTTATATATCTTCAGTGTCACATGCTCCTTCAGAAACCATTATAATATGCTAATTTGGTACTCAAA
This sequence comes from Cyprinus carpio, assembly GCF_018340385.1. Lineage (NCBI taxonomy): Eukaryota > Metazoa > Chordata > Actinopteri > Cypriniformes > Cyprinidae > Cyprinus > Cyprinus carpio. The sequence continues at coordinate 17,860,015 of NC_056578.1, forward strand.
AAATATTTCTTCTTATCAATGCTGAAAACAGTAGTAGAAACTGTGATACATCTTTGATGAATAGAAAATTCAAAAGCATAGAATGTTTGAAGAACATTTATTTGAAATAGAAATCTTTTGTAACATTATAAATGTCTTTACTGTCACTGTTGCTCAACAAAAGTATTAATTTCTTTAAAATAATAATAATAATAATAATAATAATAATAATAAAGAAAATAAATAATACTACAGCCCCAAACTTTTAAACAATTGTGTAAATAATATTTATATAAAGAGGAAAGTGTACCAGATACCAAGCTGCTAATCTTTGACAGGCTGTCACTTTTTATAATTTCTTTTACGTGAGGATATTATAACAGTGATAACATACACTAGTATTTAAGAGGCTTTATCAGCCTGTTGAGTTGGAAAAGTGCACCACTATGTTTGATTGAGGGAGAGAGTGACAGAATGCAAGATAGGGAGAGTAAGACAAAAGACAGTAAAGTCATACAGCACACTACAAGACTCAAGCTTGCTTCCTTCAAACTTGTAGTCTGTGCCTAGTCTGCTTAAGGGGAGAAGGGGAAGCTCACTGCATTTTGCTGTGTTCTAACTGCTTTATTTGTGCGACAATGCTTTGTATTACACTGATTCACTCAATTTTATGCTTATGATCAAAAACACCTTTTTTAAAAGATTATAATGACCATCATAATGTGATGTAATTCTAACAATAACAGCACTTTTCCATCCAAAAGCAATCAAAACATGCTATTTGAAACCAATTCCATAATCCAGCCATTATAACAGCTCTCATCACACTCGGGGGAGTCTCACAACATCAGTGATTGGAGACAGACTCACTCAGACACATTCATTTATCAGTCAAAGAAGCAAGCATGATATGGATCTTTACTGTGCATAAAATGGATTATGCTGAAAGCATAATTTACATTTATTTACATTTTGATTCATCTAATGCTGACTTGAGCAACTCTGTCTCAATATAGGCTACTGTGCAATGTGACATACATTCACATCAAATGTTAACTCAGTGGAAGAGTTACACTCACGGGACACTGCACTTATTCGCAATTACAAAAGTGCATTATTTGCATGTGCTTTAAAGCCCTGACATACGCTTTTTCTGAGCGTGTACACCTGAAGAGTGTGCGCACACTAAAAAGCCTGACAGACGGTGGCTGACATAGAAAGAAAACAGTTGAAAGAAAAACACCTGCATGGCTGTATATTAGATGCATGCAGGTCTTAAAACGACAGTACTAAAAACATGCTGCTGCTTGTCACTTATGTTTATAAAACAACAAACCATATAGAGAAAAAAAATCACTCTGCTCATGACTGAAGAACTTAAATACAGTTGCTTTAATAAGAATCAATGTATAGTTTATACAGTGAAATGTATTTAGTGTTTTATTTTTATATTTGTTTGCTACTACTAAATACACCTACTGCACCTGAAAAAAATCATGGTTTGTTTTATTTGTATATCGTGTGTATATGTAATGTGTATCTTTGTTCTTATTTTATAATAACAAGGATAAAATAATGCCAACGATTTTTATCTGTGCCTGCTTTGGCCTACATATCTGCCATTCTTTTTTATTTTATGTTTTGTTACCTAGTAAGGCTTTGTTTTTAAAACAAGGAAATTAGTTTGGCTGTTCTGCTCATACAACTTGCAAAATAGTAAGACCAATATGACAAAGAATCGTGATGAAATTGTGAATGGTGATATTCCTGAAAAAAAACTTGATATGATATTTTTGCCATATTGCCCACCCCAACACAAACATGGTCAGAAAGCTGGACACACTAAAACATTAGATAACAATGATTAAGGTTATGATGTAGGTCATTACAATGCAATATTAGCTCACCGATATCATCCTCATGGTAGATGACTGAGTGGTAGGGCACATTCTGGTCTTTGAGGTATCTCTCTGAGGGTTCTACGTAGTATGTGCCCTGATGGCTCTTAATGAAACCCTCAAATTTCCCATCCACGATAGAGCCATGGGTCAGAGTGCCCTTCTCACCTGCAAGATAAAAACAAACCAGAAATTAAAAACCAGCAAATGCAATTGTAAAGCTATTCAGGGCACAGAAAGAGCTCTCTCTCTATGCTGGCAGACAGAGGGAATGTTATGGAATATGACAAAAGTAGAATGTGTAAAGAGCAGCATCCATATTATGATCGAGTCATTCATCTCCAACAACATAAACACACAAAGTGCACACACCACACAACCAATGGCGCTTTTACACTGCAAGGTACGGGTTGGCTCAACTCAGTTTGCGTTTCCACTGCAGTTAAGCACCTCTTTAGAATGGGCAGGATTATAGACATGTTGTTATAGTTGCGCCATCTCTACCGCTGCGACATCCTGAAAAACATTTTCATTCCGCAATTCCTACATCACGCTCCCTGGATCTGCTCCTCGTCTATCAGCATTTGAGGAACATTCTTCTTCAACAGACCATGAAATCGTGTTGCAAGTTTAATGACGCACGTAGTGACAATTCATTTACACTGAATCTTTTAGGAAATGCTTTTAACCAAAGTAACAAATAAGGACACAGCAACAAAAACGAGTAGTCCTAAGGACTGCGCTTGCGTATGTGTCTGAAATGAACCAAGAACAAAAGTGAGACAGTCGAACTCCAGCATAAAAATAAATAAATACAATACAAACATATATTCATTACTGCATTAATCCATTAATGCCCAAGTTTGTTACAGAGGTAACTACAATTATTTGCCCTATTTTTCAAACTATTATAAAACGTTAAAACATTATACAGACTTATTATAGTTTTTAAATGAATTAACAGTCAAGTGCTCAAAGAAGATGTTTTCACACATTTTTTGAAGGTACTGAGGGACCAGGAAAATTATTTTACTGTTACCATTTATTTTACAAAGCGCAGTACAGAAAAACAAAGGAGTGGAGCTTCCTAGACCAACAAGCACATCCTGGAAAATTCTGGTTCAATTTCAAAACCGATTGCCAAGTTCCACATGTGCACACATGAACCCTAAAAAAACAAAGCATGGTACTGACAGAACAGACCAAGAAAAGGAAGTGTTGTCTATAATGTTATAGAAATCTTAAGCTGTCAAAATCTCAACATTCTCTCATTTTTGCACATTTGAAATTCTAGTCCACTTTAAGCAAGACAAATAAAAGAGAAGCTTTTTTTTAAAGAAGCGTTTAGCTCTTACAAGCACCACAAGTGCTTTAAAAGAAAACAAACTGCAATAAAACAGTTAACTGGGATTTCCCAGGAGCTGTCTGCTATCATGGTTAAATGGCAATGAGAAAGTTGTGGTGTGTGATTTGGCTGTTTCTCAGGCACAGAGGAAGAACCTGCAATACGATTTCTTTCTTCAGAAAGGAACAAGATCGGAACACTCTTGAACTTTACACCCCTAAAACTGATAATAACAGAAAGAGGAGATTCACTCTCACACCCTGTGTTACATTAAGCTACTGCTCTCCTCCCTCCCACCTTCTGCTTTCTTGTTCACATATTAAAACAACAGAAAAGCTAATGAGGAGAAGCATGAAGATGCAAGAACATTAAACAAGCAACAGGCACAATATACTTCTCCAAATATTTTGTTTCTTATGAAGTCAATCCTAATAAATGTACTAAATTTTGGGTAGCAGTTCTCTGAAATGGATTTCATCTCTAGACAAGTCCTCCTCATTAGCCACCAGAGTAAAAAAAAAAAGAGCAGAAAAGAGAAATGCTAAAGAAAGAACAGCTGTTAATATCATTGCCATTCCACAGAGAATCTGCACCACCCCGGTCTGCTTCAAGCTCTTCTGTGAATATTACAGGTTACAAGATTAAGCACTGAGCGATGTTTATCCTTTAGAGAGTACAAAGAGTGCTAATGGATAACAAAGGGGGAGAGAGGGAGCGAGAGGGTTAGAGGAAGGCTGGGGAAAAGAAGTGAAATTGTAAAATATGAACATTTGTACGCTTAAGGGCTTTTTCATTTCAAACATTTTTGAGAAAGAGTGCCCAAATTCAGAAGAGACAGAAATGAGCATTACAGATAGTGTTTTAGTCATAGTTTTTGTGTTTTGACAAAAATATTGTTAAATGTAATCAATATTTCATCACGTCATATGTATGCCACATTTTAATAATAAAAATAATAATCTTAAATTGTATGCCCTTGCTGAACAAAGGTAATACTTTCTATAAAAACTTTTGAACAGCTGTATACGTGAAGAAAATGTGTCAAACTGTAACAGATTAAACTTTAATCACATTTTCAAACATTTTGAAATGCATAAACAATCTCCAACATATGACTGACTATATGACTTAAACAGTTTCTAGTGCATTGCTGTTAATATCTTTTAGTTTTCATCAACAGTAAATTTTGCCATTATAAACGGCTTCTTTATATTCATAGTGCAGAGGCGTCTCATCTTCAATGCTGTAATACAAAACTTCAAAACAATATTTAAAAAACATCCTCAAGAAACAAAATATCAATAAAAAAATGTAAGTACATTTACATTCTTAAACTGCCTGTAAAAAATTGATCCGACGACTTTTCAAATGCCATTTTTGATCTGTGGTGTTAAAAAATCGACTGTGTTTTAAAGTTGAGCAATAACATTGTTTACTAGTGTTAATTCATCACTTCCAATGAAGAAAAAGTTCACAACAATTCTCAACCGCGTTTACTTCCTCAGGCCTAAAGTCCTTCACTCACTCGTATCAACAGATCTCATGAACGTCATCTCCTGACAATACCAGTTATTATGAAACATCCTGTGGTGAGCAGGAAATTACATGAATCCACTCAGAACAATTCAGAGACTGAAAGGATGTGTCAGTAACAGAGTCAGGGGAGATGTTCAGAGTCAGTAAGGATGCCTGATCAGATGAAGAGAAAAAGGAAAAGTAGTTTTCATCCACCAGTAGGCAATCTGTCCATCATTTCAAGTACATAGGTAATTGCTCAGATCTCACTAATGTGTGCTTATCACAAGCTGTACCCATCATCAGTTAGGTTCAGTGCCTCATCGCACTGCAAGGTACATAATGAAAATAAAGTGATGATATATTTGTCATGATTTCAGCTCAGACACTTCAGAAATGATCACGCGAAAATGAAGAGTAACTGAACAAGACATTTCATTCACTTATGCAGAAGATAAGATCTGAAAACACTGACTGCAAAGAAAAATGTTCAAAACTTAAAAAGTGACTGGATTAAAATGATCAGTGACAAGAGACAGTAGAAAGCTATACAATCTAACATTAGAACAGGCAACTATTTAAAATCTGTCCAAGAAGAATTTGTGTGTTATTTAAGACTGAAGTGTTTTACATAAAATAATTTCATGCAGTGTCTTTTGACAAAATTCTGTTTATTATTGTGTGAGAGGATTTAAATGGAAATTTGGTCAGAGGGGTAATGTGAGAAATAATTGAGGTGCACAGTGATCAGATCCATGTGGAAAATGTCAACACAGCAGGGTTTGTGTTTTTCGGCCCTATGACAGGACACGCCTTTTTTTACAAACCCAACAGAAGACAGGATGAGCCTGATTCTACAGCCCCTATAACCTTAACAAGCTATGTTTCCATCACCCTGTCTTTATGTGCATTTTGAAGTACAGCATCAGAAGAGTGATGGACACTCAAAATAAATAAATAAATAAAATCCCTTAATTTGCAAAAAAAAGTTTTTACACTCGCTTGAGGTGAATTTTGACTTGTGCGAAAAAGGGTTCGTGTGAATAATGGGATATGGAAATGCATTTGCTGAATAAATTCCTCCATGTGCCTTAAAAAAAAGTTAAAAGTGAATTTGCGCTATGGGACAGCATAACCTGAGTAACTCATTCATCATGGTACGTTTGCCCCCAAAATTTTAGGAATTTTCTGTGGATCAAATGAAAGTACAACTCCACCAAAAAAGCAGTTTACTTCACTATATCTCAATTACTCTCTACCTTACATGAGCTGCACAAAAATCACTCTACATCTTCAAAAACAGTGTACAAATACAATAGATGGAGGCAACGTTTCCGTGGCAACTCAGGAAGTGTGCTGAGGTGGATGCATGCCTTTATGTACCAGTGTGTGCATGTGTGAGTGCTGGAAGGGTGCCATGCTTACCGTAAATTTCTCCGGTGTAAATGTGAGAGGTGTCATAGGGAATCTCTTCTCCAGAAACTTCCACCTTCAGATCGGGAGCGAAGAGAGAGGTGTCCCTCTTCATCCGAAGGTTAAAATGCCTGATGGAAGGAGAGAGAGAGAGAGAGAGAGAGAACAAGATTAATGGACTGTGAAGTTGCCCGTGAGTGTACAAAATGTGTCTCAACAGACACACAATATTTGAGATGCTGTGCAACACACACCGAAATACTAACAGTCTGAGCCAAGTCAGAATAAGAGTCATGACGCAGAGCATTACTGAAACTATGAGATAAAGGAGGAATAAGGAAAATCTGCCAAACAGCATTTCTCACTGCCAAAAAATTGTTTCTCATTTACCAGCATTTATAATCAAATCATATCTTCCCTTCAGATAAATCCATTTCCAATTAGCACATTATGACATTATGTCATGGATTTTCTAGAAACACTAGGTGCTGGTGAGTGACTCAGAGTGATCCAGAATGATTCATCTGGGTTATTAACTTGACACACTTCTACACAGTGATGCTCTGACATGTCGAAATTTATAATGGAGCGTGTGCTGGATGTCTAGTTAAAGACATGGTGGATTAATGAGAAAAAAAAATTATCACTGAGTAAAAGGAGGTTACAACAAGAATGATAACCAAAAAAATAAAGTAACTATAATGATAACTATATTAGTATCCACACCAGAGAACAAAAAAGTTTTATTTAAGCATGCGCTGCAGTTTTGTCGTCTGCCACTTTCGGCCGATAGCAATAAAAAAAAAAAAAAAATAATAATAATAATAATAATAATTATCGACTATGGCGATACAACGGTTGCCCGATATGTTTTAATAAACAAACATACAAGGGGTGGGGAATGTATATGGCATTACAAGTCTATTAATACCCACAGAGCTTTCTGCAGAGTACTGTGTGTGCAGATTACATCAGTCATTTGTTTTGTTGACAGCAGAGATAGATGTCATGCTCTGCTGAAATGGCACTGGCCACCCTGCAATCATGGATTCCCTCAGGATAAACGGGATCAGGCATCACCCATGCTCGTGCAGCTGAGCCCGTGTGTTTGTGTGTGTGAAGCCCTTGTCTCTAATATATCAGAGGACTAAAGGAGCCAGACAAAAGCTGTGGACAAGATGTGCCTCATCAGGGGAGATTTTAATTATGTTAGCTAGAGAAAAGACATTACACCTGAAAAAACACAAAGCTGAATTTCATAAGAGGCTCAGTACAGGAACAGGAAGACTCAAAGCCAAAGGGGTGGAGGCATGTCCCTTTAGTAAAAACCTAAATTCATAACTTCAGACTTATGTGCCCTATAGAAGCTTGCGTTCTGCAAGTGAACATCGCTTGAATGTGCCATCCCAAAGAAGCACAAAGTCACTTTTACGGACTTTTAAATTAAATGTTCCCTCCTGGTGGAATGACCTGCCCAACTCAATCCGAGCAGCTGAGTCCTTAGCCATCTTCAAGAATCGGCTTAAAATACTTCTCTTCCATCTTTATTTGACCCTCTAACTTTAGCACTCACTATTCTAATTCTATTCTTAAAAAAAAATCTAATTAGCTTTCTAATCTTTTTGAATTCTATCTGTTTTCTTTTCATTTATTATAAAATTAACAAAAGCAATAAAAAAAAATATTTTTCTATTATATTTATTATATTATTTAAGAGCCCTTGCTACGTGTACTGCATTTAAGCTAACTGAGACTTGTTATAGCACTTGTATATCATTGCTCTCTTGTTGATTTTGATTGCTTCCATTGTCCACATTTGTAAGTTGCTGCTATATGACTAAATGTAAATGTAAATGTAAAGTTGCAGCTAGTTATAAATACTTTACTCTAACTTCAACCCTTTTTATTATCAACTCAAACCTGGAGGAAATTTCATCATAAAACAAACTCATCAGCTAATAATTAGCTTAATCTATTTAGAGAGAGAAACAAAAAATACAATTCTGTCAACAATTACTGACCCTCACGTTGTGCAAAACCTTTTTAACTATTTCTTCTGTGGGACACAAAAGGGATATTTTTTAATCGTACTGGTTTCTATTTAAAACAAAATTACACAGAATGAATGTGGCTTTTAAGCTTGTAAAATGGCACAAAAGGCACTATCATAAAAGTATAGAGAAAAATAGTTTTGAGCATGAAAGTGATTAATTAATGATTTAATAATTTTCATGTTTAAATGGGAACTATTCCTTTAGATAGGAGGTTTGTGGGACATACACTGATTCTAACTTGTAAGCAACTCCCACTTGGCAGTAAACATAAAAGCCTGCAGTACACATTCTCTAGTACAGAAGGACATTAGGAGTACTGTAGAACATATATGTTCATACCATCCATACAATGTCACTAACCAATGCTTTAACACACAAAAGACATGAATACCTCAGGACAAGCACTGACGGGTAACAATACCTACCATTTTTGGGTGGACACATTAGCAGAGATTCGAAGAAATGAACATTTTACATGTTCTTTCTTGTGAAATCCAGTAAAGTGTCATGCTCAGACAAAAGGAAGTAATGCAACCTTAGTCAGTATGTGACTCAGATCATCAACAACATCCGCCATCTTATTCATGGTGGGCTAACACCCAAAAACCATCCAGGCACCCAAAACCCCCACACACTTGCTCTGTCTACACCTCATCTAGCCATATGAGTCATAGTGGAGACCACAGAGCATTTCCCCCCCAGTGCCCAGAGCCATTCAGAGTCTTTGCTATCCATGTCAAACCAGTGCAGGACTTTAAAAACAATGTAAAAGCCAACAGTGGTGATTTCCATATCCCCACCTTTGGTGCTTTTGTGGGTTAAAAAATGAACAAATAAATAAATTATATTATAAATATTACACACACACATATATACACATACATATATATATATATATCTCAACATCTAGCTAAAAATTATCATTATTGTCCAAATGTTCTCAGCAGTTAGGCTAATTGTCCCACTCTCAATTTGCAAAATGCTTTCCTGTTTTGGTTCTATTCATAAAATATGTAAGAGAACGCCTGCTTAAAGCACTGTGAATAAGAAAAAAAAAAATGGAAAGAAAAAAAGAAAGCAAAGTAGGAAAAAAAAAACATGTAAAAACAAGAAAATTAAAACTTTCCATTTTCTTTTCCAATTATACTTAGGTCCATGAGGTTTCTTACAAGTGCATTTCATCCCACTGATACAGATGGGACACTTTACTAAAATATAACATAAAATAGTCACATAATTAGATTGCATTTAAGGTGTTACTTCTGTAAGAACAGTTTTACTAGTTTTAAGTTAAATTATTTTTAATAATAATTTACTTATGAACAGAAATTTCTCTTTTTCAAAAGCACCAAAAGGAGTGTTAATAGAACCATTGAGCCACAGGAATCATTAAGAGGAACCAGAACTGGACCCAGAATAATTAATTTCCTTTCAGGTTCCCATCCTCTGAGATACTGACTTTGTTGGTCAACACTACCCTGGGTTGAGACCGTGCTAGATTGGAGAGCGCCACCACCTTCACTGTATGTTTCTCACACAAATTAGCAGCATTTCCGCTTATCAATACTGCAGAGGGCTGTGTTTATCCTCATGTGATGATGGGAAGGCAACATCTGGGAAAGCAGAGTGTTTGTAAGCCATTAAATACTAGCAATAAAAAAAAAAAAAACTGAAATCAGCAAATGCAAAAACATAGGTCTACACGAAAACACAAAAAACATATACTGAGAGAACAGGATGCCTACTCTACAAAAATATTTGTGATATTTGCGGGAATAGAGAAACAGAAGAGCGTTAAAGATGCAATTATTATAGGCAGTTTAGGCACAATTCATTTCATTCTGCAGCCCTAATATGCAAGCAGACGGCTGATTGTGATTTTAATGGGTCTCACCACCAACAGATCATTAGACTCTGATAGCAGCACTCGACCTCAGAGCCAGAAGAGACGGCCCCCTCATCAGCTGAGCACCAGCAAGCCTTCATTAGCTCCACAGTGAATCACCATATTTCCATTGCACTTGTCAAGCGCCCAGCAAACTACTTTGTTTGAACATCCTAAAAGCCAAAGGGAGGCATCTAGGTTCCAACTGTGATCTTTTGTCCCTCGACGGTATCACCTACACTGCTAAAGGCAGTTCCGGGAATATCCCACCCGATCGCAGTCAGACCCAATTTAGTCCAAGCGGCATGTGCAATGTAATTACCAAGCACTCAACACTTTCAATTATGTTTACAGTAATGCATCTGAAATTAATGGCATCCACCAGCTCAGCCCCCTAATCTGAGTATAAGTGGATTTCTGATGCAGAGTACTGACATTCATAAAAAAAAATAAAAAAAATAAAAAGCTTACGCCAAAAGCATAGACAGCAACTACATGAGTCTACAAGGCCAGAGTGATATAGCAACAGGAGATTTACCGAGTATGCAATGCTCCTTTTGTTTACTACAGAGTGATAAAAGAATGCTTTACTAGAGTGCTCTATGACAGACAGGAGATGAGGGCAGTAAACAGTGGGGAATATTGAGAGCGAGTGAGTCTGTGTGAGAGAGAATGATAGGGATAGAGAATGAAACAGCCTTTAAAGAGCAAGCAAAGGAAAGAGAGGGGGAAGAATAAAGGTTGTTATAGATGGCTGAGAGATGGCGGCTGAATTAGGTCAGGACAGAGGAGGTAAGCGCTAATGAGAAGTACATCCCTACATTACACAACTGCCTGACTCACTGACCCGATCTGGGTCTACCTGCCTTAAATGACACTCCTCAACAACAACAACAATGTAACTCAAAACAGAAAAGATCATTTTTAATTAATTAATTAATTAATTAATAATACAAATATTAAATTAAAACAAAAAAAATTAATAAAAAAATTATAATATTAATAATATTAAGAAACAAAAATTCATGCAACAACAACACCAGTAATAGTAAATAAACTTTTTAAAAATAAAAGCACATCTTTGTTTTAATAATAGCACAAATTAATAGATCAACAATAAATTAATAATTAATATACACAATAATAAATTAAAATTAATAATTCAAAAATTCAATTTGCGATCGTATAAACTTGACACAAAATGTAGAAAAAAACAGTGACTGCAGCAGCCAACTCACTCCCCATCTATTCTTGGGTGAATGATCTGCAGAAAAATCGAGCAGACACAATGACCAAATGTGCACTGCTAGAGAGATAAGAAGTGCTTGAGTGAGTTTAGATAGTTTCTTTTGCTGGGGCCCATTGTGAATCACAGCAGTAATCAGGGCTCTGGCTTCTCTGAGCTGGACTTTGGCCTTTTCTCTTCTCCTGTCCTTCTCTCTTCTTTAAAGCTACTTATTTTTACCACACTCCATTCTAAGGACTCATTACTAAAACACAGATCGGCCCATCTGGCTGCTGGAGGGCTATACACATGGACGCTTGCTCTAGGAGTACACAAAAACCATGAAAATGGGGAATGAATTGTAAGACGCCAGAGAAGCCATTGAATCTTCAGTGCATAGCAGGCCTGAATCAACTTTCCTTGCCAGTCTTTCGGTGTTCAATGCTGCATGCCACACAGAATCAATACAACAGAATTAATTACAGACTGCAGCACTGCAGGCAAGAGCAAAGCACTGGTGAGAAATCTGATTCCTAGAACTGAAATGTGATTATTTAATTAGACACTATTCAACTCAATTAAAAGGTATGTTGTATAAAATATGAATCCTTCTGAAGTAGCTTCACAAAAAATACTGTGTAACAATCCCCAGTGAGACAACCAAAGGCAAAAAACCCTGAAGATGTTTAGGTAAAACAAACCTTGGGAGGACCACACTTCCAGTGGAGGGTATACGATTCAAACACTTGGGTCAGCAAGTTGTATGTGTGTGTTTTTTTTGGAATATTGCAATATTTTACGAACTCTTATACTGTACAATAATGGTAATGGCTGCTAAAAATTCAAATTTGCTATCACAGGATTAAATTATATTCTAAAACATATTCCCATAGAAAATATTTTTAAATTGTAATAATATTTCATAATACTTTTTTTAAATACAGGAATCTTCATTTAGTACAAAGACAATATTTTGACTTTATAAAATATGCTTTTAGTTCTTGTTCAATTAAACAAACAATTATAAAACAGAGAAAAAGCCACTGAGATGCTTATTTGCTTGTCCATCTTCTAGTGTGCTTGGAAGAAGAGTGTCAAATCTTAATGAAAGTCCTTATTAAACCATCACATGCTTGCATTCTTCACTCTAACCAAAACTGTAAAAAGCAACCTTTTAATCCAATCAACCATCTTATTACACATTGTTCTCTTATTACATCCTCTCCCTGCAGGAGCATATATAATTGCTATGATAATTCTGTAAACTGTTATGATGTACCACACAACAGTGTTGTCCTTCCATTATCAGATTCAAGCCGAAGCCAGTGTGATTAATAGATTTCCTGCAGAATGTGGAGCACCTCAGTCTAAACTCAAATCAAAGCAACAGGACAAAAAACATCAGGGACAAATATTAGGAAGTGGAGCAGGAGTTACTCTACAGAGAGAGGAGACAGTGAGAGTGAGTGAGGTGCAGATGAATAAGAACAACATTAGAGCACAGCCGCAGAGATACAGGTACAGTAGCTGTTAACCATGGAAAAGCTTTCTTAGAACTTTTCAGTACAAAGCGTATATAGAACCCATCTTCATCTTCTGTATAGCACATAGGACATATTTGGACTGTAGAGATCACTGCAATGATGATAAAGTGTGTTTGTGAGTGAACGAGACAGAGAGAGAATCTTTTGTGGTGCTTTAAAAAAAAAAAAAAAGGCTTCAGTGTTGTTATTGTAATTCATTTTGCAGCATTTTTACTAGACATGAACTTCAAATTGTGCTTTTACTTTTCTAAGTGATTGGATTTGTGGATAAAACTGGCAAATAAATCCTTTAGACTTTCAAATAAGCTTTTCTCTGCATCAAAGAATCCTGACAAATAAAAAATGCATGGTTTCCACAAAAATGTTAAGCAGCACAACGTTTACAACATTCATAATAATAAGAAATGTTTCTTGAGCACCAAATCAGCATATTAGAATGATCATGTGATACTGATCCTTCAGAAAGAACCAGAGACTGGAGTAATGGCTGCAAGAATTCAACAAGAATAAGGTGCATTTAAAAATATTTTCAAATAGAAAACAATAATTTAAAATTTACACAAAAAAGAAAAAATAGTTTTTTTTTTTTGTATTTACTGTGTTTTTGATCAAATAAATGGCATGGACAAGAATATCAGAAGGCTGGGCTTATTAAGCAAGAAACCACCTTAAAAAAGTTGCTTTAGAAAAAAAAGCTGAACACAAGTCTAATTTAATCCAGCTGTGGGTAAAAATTACTGGTAAAGATCAATGTTTTTTTTTCTCATAGTATTTTGCTTAAAGCCCACCCTCTACGGACACCTTGACAATTGAATCACCATTGGCTAGTAAATTTTTTAGTTTACTCGCCAGACTGTTAAAAAAATAAAATAAAATTAAATTAATAATAATACTAATACTAATAACAATAACAATAATAATAATAATAATAATAATAATAATATATATATATATATATATACATATATATATATATACACACATATATATATATATATATACATATATACACATATATACATATATATATAATACACACATACATATATATATACATACATATATACACCACATACATACATACATATATATATATATATATATATATATATATACACACACACAAATAAATGTTTGTAAAATGGCATGTTTTTTTTTAAATATCTGAAAGTACACTCTTAACATCAGTCAGTCAAGCATTATAATATGATAATCAATATTATTTTTAATTTAGTAATTAGAATCAAAATTTGATAACCATGTATGAATGCATACAAGTCATTTTAACTGAACTTCGGACTGGTGCTGCTGGTGCTTATTTGTCATTCAGTGTTTCTGAAAAAACAAAAAACATTTGGGGAAAAACAAAAATACTGATAAGATAATAATGATACAAATTCTACTGATAAAACAATATAAAACGCACTAAGGATTAATGAGCTGCTGGGTTCATGATTATTAATCAGGTTGTGTGCCCTCTCTCGAACTGATTGCTGAAATCAAAACTGGGACGATAATAAGTGAGCGCCAGCCAATGAGATTGTCCTTTGCGCATTAGCTCCGCCCACTACCGGATAAAGCTGCAGTTCTTAAAAGCTAAAGAATTCCAGAGGAACTCTGTTATTTTGACAGGAAAATACGACAAAGAATATCGCTTACATGCAGAGAAAGAGAGAGAATTGATGCGCTACGTGTGTGTGAAAAAGCGATGGCGATTCGTGCGCCTTCACACTAGAGTTCATGGTACGTTAAATACAAATGCGTTGCAAAATAAACACTTTAACAAAAGGTTGTTAAAGCTCTAAAATGCAGATAAATCCAGACCAACTTTAGGCTATATAAATTTATATCTCTTTAAAAAGAAAGCTACATAACAAAATGTTATTTCAACCTCTGCATATTATTTTCAGTAGGGAAAACACTACAACCACACAAACTCATACGACTGAAGAAACACTTTGAACACCTCTTCATCTCAGTTCCATTTCCCCATAACAACAAACAACATGTACGGTTTAAAACAAATAAAATATTTATTTCTTCTCGCAGTCTGTGGTCAGAAGACCAGATCTTTATGTAACCCTGCTGTGATCTCTCAGCACTTCCCTTGTTATGTCAGCCACCTCTGCGCTTCAATTTCCTTCACTGTGATTAATACTAAAGAAATATGGACAGCAGATGAATCCCCTCAAAAAAATGTATTGAGTTTTTGTGTGGCTCTGCAGGGCTTCTAAGAAAAAAGCAAACAAACAAAATTCAAAAAGCTGAAGATCATGATCAGAAAAACACTCAGCAAAGTTTCCTAATGTTTTTAAAGCTGTCTGTTGCTCATTGAAGATTTCTTTGGCTTGCAAAACCAAATTAAACAAACAATGTGTTTCATAGCGCATCATTGAGAATTACAGAGCTGAAGAAGAGGTTGAATCAGAATTATTAAAACTATATTACAGACTTCTCTCACAGAGAGAGGGCATCTTATTTGGATCACATGCCCAACACTCATTCTTCAGGAATTTCAGCAGAATGTAAGGAGACTGTGTTCATACTCAACTTTTCTTAATCTCTCTGTTTTCTGAACTCACATGAGGGAGTGAGAGGGGAGATACGCATCACATGAAGACCATGTGACCCTGCCTTGCCTGTTCTACACAGAAGAAATAGCGTGTTTACCACACACACATGCGCCCTCTCATGATGACTACAAAAACATTACACCAGTCTCCAGGTCTGCATATTCTTAGCATAAAAGGCTGACATCATTACAACTTCTGCGATTATATTTAAACGGTAAAAGAAATTGAGTCATTTTGAAATGTTAAATAGAAGATCTGAACTGTCATTTTCAATATCTATGCAATCAAATTTAATGCTGCTGTGCTCAGTCGTACTGACAAAACAGGCTATTTTTATTTGCACTGAGAAACAGTAGTGGATGAGACCTGGGTACACAAAAACATCAAAATTGTGTAAAGTTCAGGAGCTGTGGGACAGTGAAGGAGTAATTTTGTGTGCTGTAATACTACATCTGTGCCTGTTTAATGGAGTGGAACATTCCAGCCGTGTTTGCATATACATGTACATTCAGTTCCACAATAAAATCTGTTCTAGTTTCAGCCACAAAAATTTCCAACAGTATTGCAAAACTAGATGCATGGCACTGATGGTCCAAACAGCCTCCATCTAATTTGATATTAGGGATGGGTCACGATTTTCGAATATTTGATTAGTTGATTTAATTATAGAATATCTAATAGGTTTTGCGATTATTGTCTTTAAAGGAGCTGTATGTATAGTAGGATTGACACAGAGTGGTCAAACTAGGTATTGCAGTCCAAATTCAAAATATTGGAGAGGGTTTTTTTTTTTTCACCCGGCCCCTCCTCAGACTCAGGTTGCCAGATTGACGACACCAACAAGAACGAGCGCACTTGACGATGAATGAAATATGCCGTGTTTTCTCCCAACTGGTAACCCGGGGTGCCGAAATACATTTGGGCAAACTGGCAGTGGGCGGGTTTCACAAACCAAAGCAGAAACCAACTTTCCGGCCCGGAACGCACATTTTCAAAGGACAATAACTGACTGTATCATTGTTTTTCAGATAAACAAGTATGTTAACTTAGCAAGTTTCTTAAATATCTGCAAACATATCATGGTATTTTTCTGCTTTAGTAGAGTCAAAAACTTACATATAGCACCTTTAAAAATTTCCCCATGTTTTCCGTGCTTATGCAGTGGTGACGCGTTCATGTAAGCAGAGGGTGCCGCTGCCAATAACGCACCTAAAAGCTGTCAAAGAAGACATAACACCACATTTGTCTCACGCGCACATTGTAGACTTGCCGGTTACAGTAACTTGGGACGATGTTAAATAAGAGCTCTGTGCGGACCACAAACATCCTCAACTGGGTTAGAGGTGTGGCTGAATCCGTATTCAGAAAGGCATGGAAAACAAATAAATAACACGTTCTACGGATTCTGCGATTAAAGGGACATGGTTAGCCACTTGCTAGCGGTAGCCTGTTACATTACAGTACATAACATTCCACTTGCCACATAAACAGACTAAGGAGAGATGACTGATAGGATGATGGCAAATGATTTGCAGATCCTGATCACCACTGACAAACATCTAATTTGTAAAATGTGTGCCAAGTACTGCCGAGTGCTGCTCCGTACGTGTAATCACAAATTTCGAAAGTAAAAAACAAGTGCGTGTTCATAAGCGATTTCATGAGCAGCTGATTTATGCTAATCGATGGACTCTTATGTTAATAAGTCATTTGGTTATGTTTTGCACATTACAATCATTATATGGCTTGAGTTAAGGTGGCCTATCTTCTGAATTAAACAGTTTATTTTAAGATTAAAAAGCATGAATCCCATCTCTCTCTGTTTATGGGTATTTGTGCGTGCATGCGAGGGAGGGGTTCGATTTTCGAATAATAATTCAATAATACCCAGCGATTTTCGAATATTCATTTTTCTTGGAATACCCATCCGTATTTGATATCTAAAAAATTGCACTCCTGAATTTGGATCTCTTTTAGCACCCCAACTTACTCATCATTAGAGCATTAACACTCCATTAGTCATACAGTTAAAGAGTTCCAGCGAAAATTGACAATCTGATAAGTCTTACCAGCTTTTCTAGAGCATTTCTAGGTTGCTATGGTGGTGTTTGGTTGTATTAAATTTATTTGTTTGGGAACAGGAGACAGACCGTCCTTCCAACAGCTATCCTTCCACCGTTTTGAGTAATTATTTCTTTCAGTCTTTCTTTAAAGATTAACAGAGAGCATGAATTACAGTTTAATATGTGACAAAAATTATCTTTAATGCTTTTAAATGACTGGGGTCTTAGATGACAATCCTCTTGCTTTAGGGGACAATTTTCATTTAAAATTTCATTAGCCAATGTGTTTCCACTCTAAATATCAGCTTATATGAGTACACGTGGTGTAATTAAAGCACACACATTTTGTCTTTAAGGAAGACTCATGTCTAAAATAACATACATAATGTCTATACAGTCTTATATAAAAGTATTTTAAACATTTCAATAAGGAATATATATGGAAATTAAATCTTTTTTGAAGCAGTCACTAGCATAAACAATATGCATTATAAAAATGCTATTTATAATAAAATGCAAGTGAGTTGGACTACATGAAACACCAAGTACTGTAAGCTTAATACGCATGCTTTTAGTTAATAAATAAATATGTTTGAAAGTGTGTATTCACATGCAGGCACTCATCTGCTGCATCTTTTTTCCACAACAAAAAAACATTTTGACTATGATTGTGTAAAATGGCCACATCTACAGAGTTCCCACACAGAAAACACCTTAAAGGACACCTTTGTGGGAAAGCGGTTGGCTAAGATCCTGCAGTGAAGTGATACTGCATCTATCACTGAACTCTAGTTAAACAAACAAGTGAGTTCATCCACAGTATTGAGGTGGGCATCGGAAGCCCAGCTTGCTATAGCTCTGAGAGCTGGGGGCAGGAGTCAATTGACAGAGGAAATTCTCTCTTCTCAGGGACTAACAAACCTTTGCATTACTTTTTCTCATCTGGGCTGGGCTCATTTTTCTCTTTTCACCAATAAGAAAAGTAAACACAAATGTTATATTTATCTAAAATCACTTTTGCTTATTAGTCTGGTTGAATTGGATCAATGAAGGTCAGCAGCAAAGACATTGGTTAATAAAATGGGATTAAATACATAAAGGATGCCTGTGTTATTATTAGTCTACAATTACAATTACAGTAACATCATGTTCACACAGTGCACACAACGCCTCTCGCGTTACTTGTAATGCATTACCAACAACACTGATTATTTGGTTAAAATGTGTTTGTGTTTCTCTAACTTTTCTGATTAGCATGACTGACGTGCTGCAAGCAGACAGCTATATATCTCATTTCTGTTTGCCTTCAGCATTCTTTAAAGCATTTGCAGTACATTTGTAAGACAGATGTAAGTGCCTTTATGTACTGAAGCGTTGGAAACCAAAAACCAAAAACATAAATATAAAAGTGAAGAGAGCAAAGCTAAGCATTTTGCCACCTTCTCCTGCGCCATCGTTAGTAAGCAATGGGGTAAACACCTGCTGGCTTGATGACCACAGTTTTGACCTATGCTTTGGGCCCCAATAAAAATAATATGAACGCAGTTCAGTGGGGGCAGGGGGCAGGGGAGCAATCAAGGGTGCTTACAACTACATGAACACAGTACTGAAAGGAGAGACAGAAAAAGGTATTGACCGAGAGAGAAAAAGATGTCTGAAGCCGATCAGATATCTACGGAAGCCCGTTTCCACCACTGAATAAAAAAAGGTTATGCTAGAAAAGCAATTATTTAATGTGCTGGTTCACTGTATGCCTGCTGACTGGTATATTTATGCAGTTGGTGGAGAGGAAGAAGAGCATAGCAAAGCCTAAATCACTTTCTGTTATACCACCTCTCTCTTTTGAGAAGGTTGGGATTCATTTTCAGAGCCAATAAATACTAAAAACTATGAAATTAGGAGAGCTGTAATATATTGCATAATGTTGATATGCACCAATGCTGTCCAGATTTTGACATTTTGGCAAGTACAAATAAGTCAATATGTATTTTCATATTATGGTCAATAACTGATAAATGGACAATATTAAAATACTCTTTTGTGTAAATACAATAATAAATAAATAGTAAAATGAAATGGCATCACAACATTACAAAGCTCCTGACACCAAGACAAATTCCTTGTGCGTGTAAAACACTTGTCAATAAAGCTCTTTCTGATTCAAAGTACGGAATATTATATATATATATATATATATATATATATATATATATATATATATATATATATATCTATATATATATATATATATATATATATATATATATATATATATATATATATATATTATATATATATATATATATATATATATATATGTGTGTGTATAAAAAAAAGTAAATTATTATATATAATCTATATCCAATATGGACTGCTATGATTAAACGATTATACGATATATCTGATAACCTATATATTCTGCATCCCTACTACAAAGCAATTGACTTGGAATGCATTTGTGGAATTTGTATGCATTTAACAGTCAAAGTACCCGCTGTTGAGTCCAAAGAACCCAAAACTGCAAATCACAGAAGGATTCCCATAAGATCAGACTGATGTGAGCTGAAATGCATAAAAACAGTCAACAAAATGACAAACTAACCTCCTCTACCTTCTTTGACACTGACATAAATAGTTACTTCCCTAGAGGTTAAATCAAAAGCTCTCAGTTCAGCTTTGTTTAATTGGAGACTTTTTTTATTAACTGAGAGATGACACAGTCAGCCTATGCTTTTTGTCTTCCAAAGCCATGCCAAAATCTAAAGGGCTTTGGGCAGTTATAGGCAGTTGTCTTACTTCAGTATGTCATCACAAATTTACCAGTCCAAGCCCTCATTCATGAATAACTGGGATCTTATCACCATTGTGCCCTTCAGCTAGACACTTGAGCCCGGGTTGCTCCAGAGGGACTGTGCCATAGATTATATAATCCAAGTCACCTTGGATAAGAAAATGGCTGCTAATGTACGGTAATGTAATGTAAATACACTGCTCATTCTGACTATGACATCATTGCAACTCATGTCTCTGAGGACCTGTGACATTGCAGAAAAAGTACAGATTACCTCACTTTTTCAGTAAGAGAAAAGGTAGACTGATCTGGGAAGAGATGTGCAAGTATTTACTCACAAGACTCACAATGACTAAGCTCAAGTCATACGGTGTTGTGATTCCCCATGAATCTTGTGCATGGTTAAATATTCATTCACTCGTAAGCCTCTCTGCTCCTGCAGAGGGGAATGAGTGCGGCTGTGGACTCACCTTGGAGAGATTAGCTTCAGGGCTCATTCTGTTCCACCTCTGGCATGATGATCCACTGCAGTTTAAACCGCTAATACCAATAGACAAAACACACCAAATGTAACACACACACACACACACACACACACACACATGCATGCATGCACGCACGCACGCTCGCTCGCTCGCTCGCTCGCTCGCTCACTCACTCACTCACTCACTCACTCACTCAACTCACTCAACTCACTCAATACATTGCTTTCAGCCACATAACTGTTTGGAGGCACACCATCCCATATGTGTCTGAACTTTCAGTTGAGTTCCTGAGTTAATGTCAGAAACTAAACAAAACTGCATTCAGTGATAACTGAGAACACAGAGGCTTGTTATATGCAAACTATCCAGCAGTTAAATAAAACACACTGGCTCTTTTCACCAAGAGATGGGACAGAAGACCATTTGGGCAAGAGAGAATAGGGGGGGATTTTCACTGCCTGATGTGTTACACTTGAGGTAATACAAGGAATCTGTGTACAGAAAAGAAAAAGTTGTATATATCATGTGCCCCATGTATATTTGTTATTTATAGTTTAGTGATCCACAATATATCTGTATCGTATTGATTATTGGTATTGGCTGATACTGGATGTACACTACAGTTAAATAGTGTGGAGTCAGTTGCAATATTTTATGTTTTTGAATGAAATCTTTACCAAATCTAATGTTCACCAAGACTGCATTTATTTAGTTACAAATACAGTAAATAAGTAATATTGTGAAATATTTTCACAAATGAAAATAACTGTTTTCCATTTTAATGTAGTTTAAAATTAAACATATTCCTTTATATATTCATTATTTCTATACACACAGACAGACAGACAGACAAATAGACAGATAGATAGATAGACAGATAGACAGAGAAAAAAAATGCATTCATGAATTAATGATTGGTAGTCTATAGCGGCCAAAACTGATTATTTAATTATTTATATTAATTTTCCCAATGTACACATTCTTACATATATTAGCTCTCATCTACCACATTCTTAAACAATCTTTAAAAACACTAATCATTTAATAACCCTACTAAATTTAATCTTAGCAAAGCTCAAAATGAACATCCATTTTAATACTGTACATTATAGTGTTGTGATGCTTATATATATATAAGCATCACAACACTATACATTTAGGGGAATTGTTTGTGGTATTTTTTGACTCAAGTGGTCCTGACTGAACGGTTGTGGGTTCGAGTCTCGGGCCAGCATTACCACGACTGAGATGCCCTTGAGCAAGGCACCGAACCCCCAACTGCTCCCCGGGCGCCGCAGCATAAATGGCTGCCCACTGCTCCGGGTGTGTGTTCACGGTGTGTGTGTGTTCACTGCTGTGTGTATGCACTTTGGATGGGTTAAATGTAGAGCACGAATACTGAGCATGGGTCACCATACTTGGCTGTAAGTCACTTTCACTTTTTTTTTCACTTTCACTTTAATCTTGGTGCATCCCTAAAATAATTGCTAATTTGATTTCAGAAACCAGTAAAGGTTTAGTAGCCTAGATTAATATGAAGGCAACTGATCTAAGCGCAACTTATTTACATTTAATAACGTCTGTCTGCTCATTAGTAGGGCTGTGTATCACCAGCAAAGTCACAAAACGGTACAGTACATATCACAATAAAGGACTGCACTAAATTTCACCTCAGCAGAATTTAGTAAAACAGCTGTTTATTAAAATCTGCATACTATAGGGCCATTTCTAACTATTGGCAGAGCAGGCATCTGCTTTACCTCTGCATTAACAAGGGCCTCCATAACTGTACCACAGTACAACATAGGTAATGGCATTTGTGTCATGTTTACACTGGCCACTCCCCACCAGGTACAATATTCTGATTGTTTGCATCTTGTTTTTAAGCCCATAAATAATAAATGTACACGTTCTTAAAAATATATATTGTAATTTACTCATACTAATATTTGTAAAAATCATATTTACATAACTGGTAGGTTTTCATTGCACAAAATTCTAATTTAAATTAGAAGAGTTCTAAGTTAATGCGCTGTCTTCACTGTATCTCACGCACACGTTTAGTCACACACACAGATCCTGCTGCGTGTACGCACAGACATTGTTTTTAATGCTCAGACAAACTTTTTAGCACTGCCCTGCAATTTTATCAATAAAATAGCTTAATCGCTCAAGAGCTACATTATCTTTCTCAACAAGGAGCTGGTAACATCATTGTTTCTAAAGGAATAAAAGCCACAGCTTCACTGTTAATAGAGAAACGTGGCAAAACGGTGGTAATTTATACATACATAGCCTCGTAAATAAACACTTGATGAATTAGACTTTTCTGAGAATAGAAAATTGAAGTGGAGATCGCTAAACTCCAAGCTTACCGGTGTTTTCAGAAAGCAAGCGCATTTATCAACAGTGGAGAGAGAGCATGTACACATGGTTGCCAGGTTGACAAAAATAAGTAACACACTTAGCAGACATTTCCGTATTGCGCAAGTGGGAAGCTCTGTTTTGGGGATTATGTCTCTTTATATCAGGCAACCCTGGTTGTGTTACCCTCTGATGCCAGATTAAACATTGTAGTAGCCTATATTATGATCTATTCATTATTTATATAAACCTCACACTTTTCTACTCCATTTTAAACGGTGTATTCCAATTAAACGCAGTCTATTGCTGCACACATGCCACAATATCGATACAGATACAGCTGTATCGATGTACCAAACACAGCAATACTCATTAGGAAAGTTTAGTGAATGCAAAAGGTTCTCCAGCCTCAGATAATGAATCTTCTCAGTACCACATCTTCAAATTAATTATAAGTGCAATTTTCTTTGACTAAGTTATTAGACATTCTCACGTAGCACACTTACAGACAAATGATTATTACATAATTAAATTCAGCATCCAAAAATAATAAGGCTGATTCATGAATATTGTATTTAAAGACAAAACACTCCATCACATGTGACAAATGGGCACTTCATATGCTGTGCGCCACTCAAAGATCCTGTTAAACTAGGCACTAGGCACTTAAACTAGGAATGCACCGATACTGGTATCGGGCCCGATACTGCGCTCCTGTACTCATACTGGATGCCCCAATACCAAAAGCCAGAAAAAGAAACACTGACAACAGAACAGCAGAGAGTAGAATGAAATTATTAAAGATTAAGGATGTCTATGAAGTACGTGTAAGTAATTAATATAATGTTAAACATTCAATATTCATGTTTGTATAGCGGATGTGCACGAGCTGATAAGCAGAGCAAGCTTGTCGAGTGAATATCTCACACAAACATCACTGGAAAGTTTGTAGTTCGGTCAGATATGTCAAAAGCAAGCAAGCAAAACACTGTACAGGTTACTAAAGGTATTTGACGGTAAGGAGAGCGAGCGAGCGAGAGAGAGAGAGAGAGAGAGAGAGAGAGCGGGAACGAAAGCGAGAGAGTCAGAGAGCACACACTTCTGTTGCATGATCTTAATTGCTGTTCGCTCCATTAGTGCATGCATTTGGATTAAAACTAAATCATAAATATAAAACAAAAAAATGATAGGGGCATTCACTATAAACAACATTTATTTTAAACGTCAAGCATACACGGTTACAGCAAAAGTGAAACTAGCAGACTGTGTGAAATGCACTAGGCTGGAAGTGTCTTCTGCACCAATGCAAACGTGTGTGCGCTGCGCATGTATAGCTTGCTCTAAAATGATGGTTTTAATTCGTACACGAGGGTCCGCGTACAGTGCGTGTGAAGCAAATTACATCACCAAAATAGTACGGGCGTACTCGTATAATGTATAAGGAGTAGTTCCCTACATTGCAGTATTGAGCTGCTGCAATGGAGCAGCTCTAATGCGCCATTTAAAAGAACAGTGAAAGTAACAAAAGCTTTACTACATTTACATTTTAACAGGTATAATTAAGTGTGGAAATAACTGAAGGAAATATCTGTTTGCTAACTGAAGCAAACTAACATGATTGTTGTTGTTGTTGTTGTTCTTCTTCTTTTGTCTCTGTACCCTATATTTGTAAAACAAAATAAATAAATAAATAAAAGACAAATGCTGTGAAAATACAGGTATCGGTATCTGCGAATACCAAAAATGAAAGCATCGGTATCGGACTCGTTCTGAAAAAAGTGGTATCTGTGCATCCCTAAAGTCCCTTTCACACTGCGATTCCGGAAAATACACGGGTAATGTGTCCCGGCAATTGTTCCCGGGTCGCTAGATTTTGCACTTTCACACTGCCAGTGATTACCCGGAATATGTGCATGTGTTCACACACAACCCGTAAAGGTCCCGTGAAGACACGTTATATCAGGTAGTGACGTGTAATGTATGAGTCGAAAACGCTAGGCACGTTAACTTTCACTTAAGCTGGCGAACGATCTCAGCTTCAGCGCGGATTAGTGAGGAACTAACTGATCTCTGATTCATTATAGTTTGCACATATTTAGTCATCACTACAACACGGCATTAGTTCTGGCTTTTGTTCACTCGTTCCGGGACTGAACCCGGCAATGTTACTTGGTCCCCAACCCGGGATCAATCCCGGGACATGTTTGCGTTCACACAGAAGGCGACCCGGCAATGTTCCGGCAATTTTCCGGGTCCAACGTTCAACTCGACTCACACTTTGGGCTCTCAGAACCCCTTTCACAATAGATGACCTTCATCATGTTTGAGTACAATGGCTGCAAAAGAGACCTTTGATGTCCAAAGGGAGAAAGAGCCCTCTGAGATCATGCAAATAAGGGCCCTGTTTACATCTGATATCAACGTCCATCTTGGGTGATCCAGATGAGACGGACTGCTGTTTACACCGGTATTTCAGAAGTATTTCACCTGGTGTCTCAGAAGTAAATATAACAACTAAATATATATATGATGCAGTCACATGGATTTCTGACTAGATCCAAATATGTTTTAAGCAATTGAATCGCACAACATTTGGACCCTGTTTTCACCTATGCTAAGTGTCATCTACATTTTCTGAGGTCCATAATGACTATTTAATGTAGCATCCATTGTGGCATACTCACTCACTGACAACAGTACTTTCTTTGTAAGCTGCTGTTTTCCTTTAGTCTCACTTCATGTGAACGACACAGAGAGAGAGTGAAAATAAAAGTACACTTGGGATGTGCTATTTTTAGGCTGCTGAACACTCTTTCACAAAAATGCAGGCGAGAATAAAGCAGATGGTTATGTGGACTTGCGTGTGTGTTTTGGTGTGTTCTTTTGCCACGACACAAAGGAATACACTAGTGCTTGTGCACGTGTGTATGTGCGTAAGGAAAAGTATGTACAGTACGTATTCTGCTCTTGAGCAGTAATTTCTGGTCTATGCTTACTCTTTTATCTTGACACACATCCAATAAAATGTTGTCTAAGATGTCTACCAACACACAGAACAACTCAAAACCAAACGTTCAATGCGAGGGACTTGCCAACTAGCTTTCAACATTCAATCACAGGAACACACAGACAGATCTGTCCCATTGTAGGAAAGATTATGTCATTGAGCTTAGCAGGGTCAGGTATTCCTATCCTTTGACTCTTGTCGTGGCCTAATGGTTAGAGAGTCAGACTTGTAACCCGAAGGTTGCGGGTTCACATCTCGAGTCTGACAGGGATTTTAGGTGGGGGGAGTGAATGACCAGCGCTCTCTTCCACCCTCAATACCACGACTGAAGTGAGACCCTTGAGCAAGGCACTGAACCCCCAGCTGCTCCCTGGGCGCCGCAGCATTATGGCTGCCCACTGCTCCGGGAGTTTGTTCACAGTATGTGTGTGTTCACTACTGTGTCTGTGCATGTGCACTTGGGTTAAATGCAGAGCACAAATTCTGAGTATGGGCCACATGTCACTTCACTTTCACTTGTTTTCTTATAGAAGCCAGGGACAGAAGGGAAGACTACTGCCGAAAAAAGGGAGGCTGAGATAAATGAAGGCGAAATGTCTCTTACAAGTCCCAACAGCAGAGGCTAATAAAACAAGGCTAATCGTTTGCATGTTTGGTTTTATTTCATTCAGATGTTCGGTCATTCCATCACAACATACGGAGAAAGGCTTGTATGTGCTTAATGGTCCTTAAAAGTCCTGAAATCACAAGTCCTTGATGAATTATTACTGGATAAATTAATGTAATTGAATGAACTTAAGCTTTGTGGAAAGGCATCTGTAGAAAGTTGCTAAAAAATATATAATTTTGACATGACCTGGTTTATAAAAACAAAGGAAAAATGTGTTCACAGTAATGCACTTACAATGGAAGCCCATTGGGGTAAGTTTTAAATGCAGCAAATAAATGTTACATTTAATGTGTCGCTAGTCATTTGCATAATGCGGAGCTCTGCTCAACTTTGTTTCTTTGCCAATGGTATCTTTTGCTTGTGCCAAATAAAATCATCAACTCTTGTTAAAAATTAATAATATCCTGTCACTTTGCTGCTGCAAATTGCTGCCAGTATGAGCAACCCTTTGGACTGTAAAAAAACTGTACAGATCAAGTTATTTTTTAGATGAATAATTTATGTAAGAATGTTAACGAAAATACAAGCTTTACATTTCTGCTTTTAAACCCTACGATAAATATGCACCAAAGACTTTCATGGGCAGACAGAGGCTGTACATGTTTTATCATTTTTATTCAAATTGAGGTACAAGTTGAAATTATCTTCTGAGGTAATCGACATCAAGCTACAGATGCTGTAGAGGGTAACTTGTATTAAACCTGCAATAATTCTTTCATGAAAACTCAGTGCAATTTCATCAGTTTCTCTACTTTATCAAAGACTAAAAAATTAATCTTTTTAAAATCCCTGTAGTGAAATAAAGACTACAAAAAAGGTTTGTGTCAGATGAAATCTGCAGATTAAATATAGAGGGGAAAGTATAGAGGGGAGTATAATGCCGGCAGCTATATGAAAGTTACTACAGTGAGCAACGAACGAACTGAGATATTATGTCATGAAGCTGTAAGGGAAGACAGTGTCTGTCATGGTAAGACAAAATCTGGCATCAGAAAAGTGCAAATCATATCTTGTGTAAATGCTGACTGGGCATATTACTACACTGCCTTAGGTGAAATTATATGGCACCAGTCATACCATCCGAGAACAGAACGACGCTAAAGACATGATGCCAAACCACAGAAACAGAAAGATTTCTATCAGCGGGCTGTTTGCCAGAGCTCAAAGATCTTAGCCTGATCAATTTGTTTCCGCATTGCCTGGAGCGCTGAATCACTGCGGGTCTCTACCATTCTGTAATGCTCTGTAAAAAGTGTAAGCTGAGGTAGAACAATCCAGGGTCAATCCTAAAGGGAAAAAAAGACTGGATTTCCACACAGAACACAAGATCTGTGAAGCATTTTGCCCTCATAAATGCTCAGAGGATGAGTACTAATCCAAAACCAGACACATCCATTCTTCCAGAAAGAACAGTTGAGCAGGAAGAGCAAGACAGTTTTGACTGACCTGCCGTGAGCGTGGAAGTCCAGGTGCAGGAACTGGTCCTGGTGAGACAGAGCTCTTTTAGCCCTCTGGTGCTTGCTGTGTAAGACATCTGTGTCGTAGGACAGGCCTTCGTAATGTCGAATATACTTGCTCAGGGATTTCCCATACTGACCTACAGAATAAAAGAAGGAACAGAGAAAAAGAGAGATGAAAATGAGTGACAGGTTGTGATCTGACTAGCAATTATTGAGCACAAGACCTGGTGCAGAAATGTAACAGGCAAACTGTGGTGACAGAGTGAGGATAAACCACTGTGACTGTTGGAATTACACTTTGAGCTGCAACATGATGACTCATTATCTCTAAATTACAAGGCTTAGGCCCATTTCACAAGTCCTGTGTCTGCAGCGCGTAAGGAAATCAGCATTACAGCAGGGTATTGAGATTTTATACTGACTGAGTTTCTGCTGCGTAATACATCTGCGGTTCTATGGGGGCTGTTTTAAACAAATGGGTGACTGGGCATGTGCCCAGGGCACTACGTCAGGGAGGGGCACCATGTGGGGCCAAAAAAAAAAAACTTGATTTCCAGTTCACCACACAGAATTTATCCTTAAAATAACAGTCATAAATTATAAGATGGTTAATGGGAGTAACCAACTCAATCAGTAATATATGTCCAGCAATGTCCCTGCCCAGCAAACATGATTATGAATTTATTGCGGTCTTGGAGCTTCCTTTATGAAAAGAGTTTGATTAATAGTGAATATTGACCTATTGTGCGTACCGTTGTGGCTCCCGCTGTTAGCAGGGGATAGTCGCTGCATTTGGGGTAAAAATGAAGGAATTAGTTATCGTGTGAGGTGCCAAGTATATAAAGAGACCCGGGTTGAACTGTCTGTTCGTTCAGTCGTCTGTGAGTGATGTCACCTCCCAATACAAACACGCCCCATAGTATAGTCCCACCCCGACACGTACTGATAGGTTTCTGAGTAAGGCATCAGAAATTTCAATGCTAAAGGAATTGTGATTCCATTTGAGTTTTGGCAGGTTACGGGGTGCAACAAAGAGAGTGTGAAAAAGCAGACGAGGTAATTAATATTGCTATTTAAATATGACAGGCTCATAACTCTTAAGACATGGGAAATACAGTTGCAAAAGGACTTGGGTAGTCACTGTGCAGTCACGAAAGTGAAAAGGCAAATGGTAATGCAAGATTTGCAATTCCTTTTGAAAACAGGCCGCTGTATCCTTCTATAGAAATCTGTAAAAATGGGCATGAATATTAATATGTGTGGCTTGTGTGTGAAGCTGACCTTATACTGTCCTAACATTAATTAATAAGAGAAACTGAGAACATAGAGAAAGAGAAAAAAACGAACTACGCCTATACGGTCATACGTGCATGAGTGCACATATATTTTCCATTTCTATTGTGGGAAAGTACAGTATTCATGTTTCTCCTCCCATCCTTCCTCAGACTCAAAAAGCAACTTCCTGGCACAGTAGCATTTATTCTAAGAATAGCATGACCTTAGCATGGAGTGTTTACTTCACCACAACACTATAGTATCTGCTCAAACAACAGTTGTACACATGAATTACCCACAGCGATTCATATATTTCATCTCACAAACAACTTTTCTAGTCCCTTTCCTTCACAATCCTGAAATCTTTACAGGATGATGACAGTTATATACTCTTCTTATTTTGGACAGGGCAACGTAGTCTCACAGTGCATAAGAGTCTACAAGACAATATGACTAATAAGTAGGGATGTGCGCGATGACTAATTTGATTGTCGTTTAAACTAAAGTTTTGTATCCGACTAGTCTAAAAGCAAGAAACCCCCAAAAGATGAAAAAAAAAAAAAAAAAAAAAACCTTGTGCGTGTATATAATAGACTTTATCTATTAAAAATGTAGAGATAACGAAAAGCAAGCCAACAGAATTCCAAAAAGCGCTTGGACATCACGCAGCACCACCGAAGTGGGTCTTCGAGGAATAGACAGCGCGGACGGGATCACAGCGGCGGGGGGCTGTAGTGAATGACATTAGCTGGCTTTGGCTAGTCTCTAAGCTAGACGGCTACGTGCCTGTAATGGATATGATTATGCATCGCTCCAGTACAGTTACTGTAAGCCAATTTGACATCACACAGTTCACACAAAAGTTTTCAGTTTTCTTCTAATTCAAAATAATCCCACAACTTGCTCGTCTTTCGCGTGGTCACTTTTGAGCTCGCCACAACTGACACGAAGAAAATTCATGCGAGGCTTGAGGTAAAAATGTAGTTTACGTCCCGATACACTTTTAAAAATAATGTATTTTCAGTGTCGACTAGTACTATGAGCTGTACCGTTTAGTCGACGAGACCCACACATCCCTGCTAATAGGACCATCCAACCTCTGGTTGATATGTTTTCAGAGGAAGAACTTTGACACTGTCTTTCAATCAGTCAACACAACCCACAGAGAACCCACCTTTCCTGTTTTGAATCGAACTCTAGCTCCCTGGGCTCCAACCATGTCTGTTATGACAATAAGCCTCAACTGGCTTAAATAGAGCAGTACCTTTTCCTCTGAGAACAGAACAACAGCTGTGCAAGAGAGCCATCAGTGCTGACAGGTGAGGTGATGTCTGGAGATGGTTTGGAATGATTTATGCATCAAAAACTGAATATCACAGGCCAATTACTGCTGCAATCTAGTGTTCAAGAGTTGGCTCAGAGATCTGTAACGCTGCATGTTCTATCAGGAAGCATTTTATTTTGTTCTCCTCAATTGTTTATCAGATGCTTTCAAAAGCTTACCAGAGCACACTGAGAATACAGCAAGTTCTCAAAAATGCTTTAATATTATTTAAACTATGGCTGGGTAAAAAAAAAAAAATATTGATTTCACGATTTTAATCGATTCTCATTTTAATGAAACGATAGATTCATAAATCCCGAGAATCAATTAGTCTAGCCTGTCAGATAATGAACGGAACATTGTAGCGCGCCTCCCGTTCAATACATTGCAATAATCTTTGTGATTTGTTACTTTTGATATGAAACAAAGTCACAGATTTCAAATGCTGTCCATTTTATTACAATATTTAAATATTAAATGCTGTTTTGGATACTGTTTATTGTGGAGTGACAGATGGCTGTGAACTGATCATCTCCTATGCTTTAATAGCAGTTAAAGCACATAATAAACATGAATAAACATCTGAAGCCATGTTAAAAGAGTACAACTTACCAAAATCCATATCCTGTCTCATGTAATCAGTGTTTCAAACATGGAAAGACGACAATAGCTTGTAAACAATAGGCCATGTTACGTAACGTCACATTTAACACAAAAAAAAAAACATATTCGTGACAATGGACTTAGCTAGAAAAATAAACTCTAGAGACGAGCATTTTGCTAAATATGCACCATATAACATGTTCATTTTTTTTTTTACAGTTATACAATATTTAATTTATGTTTGAATAAATCCATCAAGGTTTTGTGACAACCACCATTTAAATGTTTATATTTAAAAAAACGAATTGGAGTAGAAATATATTTATGCAATTTAAAGTTAAAGTTAGTATTATAAACTTTATAAAACTTTCTTGAGCATATTTAATAAACTTTATTTTCTATAGCGCCTTTAAAAGTTACATCTCAAAGCGCTTTACCAAGGCATACAGAAAAAAAATACATTGAGATTGACAATCAGAGAAACATATCACATATACGCTAACCGGAAAAAATAAGTTTTAAGAGAAGATTTACAAATACTAAGGGATTCATATTTGAAGTGTTTGTATACAAATCAGAACATTTCAATCTTCAATATCATTGACTCTCAGGTATATTTTACAGCATTAGTTGAGAGATGTTTTTTTCTTGAAAAAATTTGCCACCTGATTTGTGTCAAAACCCAGCCCTAATTTATACCTCCATCTGCCAGAGGCTATATACAAGTTATAAAAGGGTAGTGCAACCAAAAATGAAAATCCTTGTATCAAGTACCAAGCCTCATTTGGTTCCAAAAACAAATGAGTCAAATCTTAAATATGAGCATGCTGCTGCAGAAAGAAAAAAATTGAATGAACAAATAAAATTTTGATCTGTTCTTTACATAGAGGTACTATAGGGTTCAGAAGACTTAAGCTGGTCACATTTATTGTTGTTCGGCAAATCTTTCATTTTTATCTTTCAAATTTACCGCATTGACCAACAGAAAGTTGCTTGGTTTGATGTGAAGATCTACTTCATTGCTACGCTACTGACAATAGACAATGGACCTTTTTGAAATTTCATAATGTGACTTCACCTTAAGTTCATGGCCACTATTGCTTCGACTGTATTAAAAAAAAAAAAAAAAAAAATCTTTTAACATCCTTCAGTGTTGACCTTTTGTGTCCCACATGAGGAAGAAAGCCACATTGGTTTCAAACAACATGAGGGGTAAGTGAATGATTTTAAAATTTTATGGTGATCTAGCCTATCCCTTTAACAATAAAATACTACAAAATATATGATCATCACAGAAAAAACAAAACACGCACCTCTGCAACACTATAAACACTTCACACTTCTCAATGGCTGAGCCATTTTGGAAGCAGAAGATATGAAATTCTTGCATGGCAGTCTGCTATTCACCAAACTGTAATTTCAAGAGAAAAATCATCAGTGTCTATCCTATGAAACACAACAAATAAAAATTAAACAGCAGAGCAGAATATTCGGCAAACGTTCAGAAACATCTGACCTGAAGGACTGCAGCTGATGCACAGCTTTAATCATAAAACACTACCGCTAGACCACACTTTCCATATCCTTAACAGATCCTCGGGTTGTGAGATACAACAGTAATAAAATAAATCAAAAAACAAGGCCAGAAACAAACTGCACAACTGGCATAGAGTGAGTGGGAGGAAGGCAGAAATAGTATGTGTGAGTGTGTGTCTATTGGCTGGGAGTATCAGTGCAGACTGTTTGTCCACCTGTACAGCAGTGATAAAATCCTCCTCTCATCTTAATGTGGAGAGAGAGAGAGAGCAGAAATCAGAAGCAGTACTGCTTTAGAGGAGCAGAACGCTCCAACACTCATTCCAATTCCACACACATTAGCGCTCCACCTCCCCAACACTCCTCCATCTACCTCACTCTCAAGACAAACTCTTTCCCCCCAGTGTTCCTCTCTTTAGCCCTCTACATTCAATACACTGTGCAGGCTGAAATAAAGGTTCATTGAACTGCTTGATTACATGACTTCACGTCATTGGTAACCTTCATGGTTTAGTAGGTCGGCACAGTTATCAGTCCTGTTTGAAGTGCTAAATATGGTTAAGGTTAGACAGTTCGCTTATGAAGATATATTAGATATTCTATATCTATTATCAAAGTGACTTACTGACATTTTTAGGACTCACAATTGAATTTTCTATAGATAGATGCTATATGAACTAGTTAGTGCATAATTAGCTACTTTCACACAAGAAACTCACTATATCAGTACAATCGACATTCGACAACCATTCAAACATCAGTACGAAAATTAGTTAATCACGTTTTTTCAAAGCGTCCTAACCTCAAAAAGATGTGAAGTGCAGCATTTGTATGCATTTGTTTTCATGAATCCTAAAAGAGACCCTTTTTTGATCTGCTTTCAGTCTACAATGCCTTAAAATAGTGTCTATATAGGCAGAAGATAATATTTTGAGTGCACAAAACAATATGTAGAAAAAAAACAACAACAACAAATGTCAAATTATTCAAATGTACAGCTTGTTTCAAGGTTGGCTTAAATGGCATAGTTTTCTTGAGAGACAAGGACATTTATATCTATGGACTAATGGACAACTGGCTTATTTTGGCCTTATATCCATGGCAACTCGCCACTTTGATTTTTTTTTAAAAAACTATTTGCTCGCTCATCTTCAGCCCTGTTACCTAGAACCAGAGTCAGCCAGTGAACCATTGCTGAGAAGCATAAAGGTGTAATGACAGGGAAGTGATGTTTCATCAGAAGCAAATGGGACGATTTTGCTCTATTAGCTAAGGCAAAGAGGTGAGTCGGTCCATTACAGATCAGCGTTTTCTGCTCTGCTATTCAGCGGTGGAGCTGAATCTACACAGAACCACATCAAAAGAAATAATTTTTTACACTAGTTAAAATAAGTTAAATGGGGTGATTACATTAGTACTTTTATTTATCTCTCTTGCAGTGTCTTCATGGAAAAATGAAAAAAGAAAAAAAAAACATATAACTTAAGAGTAAATTTAGTATAATTACCGACTGTTTATATGAAAGACTGTGGATTTCAGGAGGAGGATGTGACAAGAGAACTGGGTAAAAAGTCAGGACAAATACGAGTTATAGGCCTGTTCAGGATAGGCCTGAACAGACGTATTTATAGATGAAAATATGTATAGTTCAGGGTAAATGAAAATCTTAGAGGCTTTTCAGTATGCACAGACACTGCGAAAGGCGTGACTCTGTGAAAGAAGGTTGGACACTTAGCTCTTTTGTAAAAGCACAAACAATAGCTGCCTCATTTCTGCCTAAATTACTCCACATGTGAGGACAAAAGCTCTGGACTCCCACACAAAGATAACTGCAGAGCCGTCAGAACAGTAACACACAACACCACTGGATGGATGAGAAGAGTGGAGGGCCTAAACACTATTGATGATGGAAAAATTTAGTTGTCAAAAATAACTTAACGGAAAACTGCAAGTTATTTACATCTTTTTATATTCTATATCCATTATCCATAGAACTTGCAACAGCCTGTAATTACACATCTTTTATTGCAGCAACCTTCGCATCACATCTATAATCAGCTGAACTCTGTTTTATTCAACTGAACTGCTCTCATTTAACATCCAAAAGAGAAAATCTTCAAAACTTCTGTTTGTAGGACACAAGATGAATTCCGGATGAAACATTCCACTGAAAATTACAATCAATGTCCCTTTTAAATGTTTATATATCCCTAAACACTGAACTGGGTGGTACACAGACAGAAAATTACAGGAAGTGGAAACAGCTTGGCTCATTATTTATCATGCTATGGTAGGACAGAGCCTGTGACCTTCACACTCACATTTCTACAACCTATGCCATAGAAGAGATTACAGGCAGGGCTCTGTGGAGAAACCACACATATGACAAATACAAACTCAGACTAAAGACCAAAATATACTTCTCTTTTTACACGAATGCAAGGGACAGCGTACAGTGCTTGTGATGCAAATTTTGTCATTAGAATAGTACACGCATATTGCACCACCCAATTTTTTAAGTCTCACATGCGCACTGAATTATTTTTGCAGTAATTCGATGTTCCACAAGGTGGCAACACTGTCCTGGGCCGTTATTTTTTAATGACTTTAGAATACCCAAGACATGTCACTCATATAGTTTTGAATGGGGAAAAAATGCAACGCTCAATATGGCCACTCAATCACAGGAAGCCCTGCCTTCTGAATGAAAGAGCCAATCACTAATTAGTAAAGTCATAGTCACTGCAGCTGCCGTTAGAAGTCCCGGTTGCTTTAGAAACAGTCAGCGTTCTGAGACCGCCTCTTAGGACTGCACATGCTCACTGGCTGATCTACCTTGAAAAATAAGCTTTTAATAACGCTATTTGAGCAAAAGTAACAACATTTATGACACAGTTGTTGTCAGATTTCTTTGGTCATTTCAAATACGAAATTTAATCGTAAGCTTAGTGAACAGTTTTGAAGAATTTGATGTTTCACCATTCAAAGAGATAGGAGTTACACTTGCATGCCCAAGAGGCATTTCAAAGATTGCCGCCAAGTGACATGACTTGTCTTAAAAGGACTTTGGTTATTTTACAGTAGACAACAAAACTAAAAGAATTACAGGGTTTCTGGAATTGGATTGGTCTTGCTCAAGTAACATTTTAATACTATCCAACAAAACCCTCTCTAAAAATGAAAAAAAAAAAAAAAAATCTCAAAATGTTCTTCACAAAAACCAAGTCTGTATTTTGCCCAGTGCATCATAGCAATAAAGTTTGATTCAAACCCATGGGTGAACTACTGGTCAGACATGGCAGAATATTATGAACAAATCAGTTTTTGTCTTGGACCCAAGCTGTGGGCAGTTGTTGGTGGGTGTTTAATAGTGCAGAGACATTGTTTTTTCTTATGCCAAGACCTGGACTACACTTGCATGTTTAAGACGAGCTGGACTTAGCCACTGGTAAGATGCGCTCCACTTCCTTTCTGTCAAACTTAGAAAAATACACTTATTTTCAGGTAAGTGAGCCTGGGAACTCAGCAGCCAAAGAATCTCCTCTCTTTACAAAGAGCGTAAGCTGGCTGAAAGTGATACTGTGGCAAAAGGGACTGGCAATTTGTCCCTGGAACACAATTAAAGGTCAATCAGACCGAATTATATTGGTTCCTTTCTCTAGTTGGAGTAGTTTACTCATCTCTAACAGAAAATACAAGTTCTGAACAGCAGAGCTTTGCAGAACAGAGGGTAAACTGTCCTGGAAAAGAGAGTAAAAACCAAGTAAGTATGAGGCAGGGTGGGGTAAGAGAAGCTAACCTATCTGTTTGGTAACAACGCTCAGAGTGAAAATGGTAAGACAAACAGTAATCCGATTATATACATCACACTATTTATAGACAGCCAAATGCCTATCATCTTCTAAACAAGAAAAACTTCTGTAAAGAGATATGTTTAGGCTGGTACAATGCCTGTTGGACACTTCATCATAGCTTACACAATCATAGTGCAATGACATTATGAATATTAGCCTAGTTTATGATTGTGGAAACGTGAAAAGTCCTTTATAACATAATTTTTAAAATATTTTATTTTTATTTAACATTACCAGTGTTTTTCTTTGAATACTCATTAGGCTATTATTCAAATACAACAGAATATTGGTCCATATAATGGCTGATGCCAAACGATGCTCAAGGTAATGCCAATATCTATAATGCAATTCAGTGTGATAAGATGCACACAAAAATTCTCTGTCATATACTGTCTATTTAAGCAAGATCACCTGAGCAAGAGTGCTGCTGTTTTGAATATTAGCTTGACTATGATTTAGCTGCAGGCACATGAATGCAGGTGATAACCGTTGTGCTGATATTCAGTTACCTACTTCATTTCCTCCTGGTTATGCACAGCTCTGAGGTCTGCAGTCTGAAAGAACAACAATGAAACCAAACAGAATGTAATGAAACTATGTCCTGAGTTGGAGCAACTGTCGGAGGATGTTCACACATAATGTTGCATTTAACTGTGCTGCTTCTACATTGTTTTGTACATGACGCGGTTGCCCAAGTTAAAATAAGTTAAACTTAAAAAATTATACTAAAAGAAAAAGCCCATTCTGTTGCACCATTCCATTCCATTTGTCCATTCCATTGCATCGTCCATTCCATCTAGCATTATTAAACGCAAAAACATGCTCTGTGTAAACTTGCCCTAGGTCAAAATTTATGAACAACATACAAATAAAAGCACGCTCTACTTTTGCCTCTTGTACTGTATTGTAACAATACACAGTAGGGTTGTCATGATACCATAAACACGTTACAATACTATACCAGCTGAAGTATCACGATACCAAGTAGTATCCCAAAACCATGCGAACAGAGATAAATATTAAAAAGGTGCAAATTCTACACAGCATTTTGCGCCCTTAAAAGGCACCACAGAAAGGTGACAGGACAAAAAAAAGAAAAGAAACCTTTCCATAATCATTCCTTCAAGTGAGAATGGCTCATAATCTGAAAACTTTAGCATGATGTGGAAAAAAATACTGGAGTCAGTTTGTTACTTTATTTTATTAGTGTTCAATTATTTTATTAAACTGGATATATTACACCTTTTTATATTTTATGTGGTGTCATGATTTGATAAAAACAAAGGTTTATTATTGTATGGTCCTGTGGCATTTCATTTATTGTATACCTTTTAAATTCGCTTATTGAAAGAACAACAGCAGCAGCAGTATCTGAAACATGTATTTGGTACATGCTACCTTTTATCTTTACTCTTTCCTTTCATTCTTTTCATGGCTTTGGAAAACTTGCATCTGACGTTTCTCTATGTCGCTTTTTGCATAACTCCGGGTCATCAGTACCAAGCTTGCAATTTATTTCTAGGAATTAAATGCTTTATCTGAATCTTTAAAGTCTCTCCACGAGCGATCGTACAGGTGCGGATGTATTTGTGCCAGCTCAGCTATTCGACACAGTCTATTTATGTTGCTAGTGACTTGGAAAAGTTGTTCTCTTGCCGCCTGCCTTCCGTTGAATGAGAAACGACCCGGGAAAAGAAAAAAACTAAATAAATAAAAAAAATAAATCACACATCATAGAAGGTGGATTTCCAGAACACAGCCACCGATTGCATAATCGCCACAGACCAATGGTAGCGCAAAGGTGTTTAGGAGCCAGAACGAACTCCCCCAGAAATTTTGTTTTGGTCAGCGGTTTCGAACTGCCGAAACAAATTCAAAACTTTTTTTTTCAGTTGCGACGCTGCGGTTGCTATGATACAGAATATCCGCTGAACTGAAGTAATATGGCAGACGCATCATGAAATAAATGTTTAGCCAATAATTATTTTTCATAACAATAATATGGTAATCCTGCAATTCCATCTGGGAAAGACATAAATACTTGGAGACAAGCAATATTAACTTCTCCATTGTATCATACAAGTCGTAGTACAAGCAGGGTGTGATGGTTGGTAGGTATTAGCCCCGTCCGTCCCTCCACTGCGATTAGTCAGCTGACTAAAAAGTGACAGTGATGAGCACTGCGTTTACCTAAAGTTGAACATTCTTCAACTCAAAAACGCCTGAGTGCTCAGCGTTAAAAAGATGCTCGGTGTTTGGCACGCTCCTGGCTTGTTTATTATTTCTGTAATTAACACAAACTCCACATGGAATTCCATATCTTAAAAATGCATTTGATCAACTGAACGACTTTACAAGTAAACAAACGCTGACATTGGGAACGTTTCATTTTGCAGAAGACGGTACTGTCATATACTTTGGGTACATAATTTATTGATGTAACACCAGATGTCAGGATTGAAAAACCTTCTGATAAAAACCTTCTGTAGTTGGTAATGCCTCTTGGAATAACTTTAACAAATAAATAAATGAAAATTTCAAACAATTCTAAGTAATGGGCATCATTTGTGCTGACTGGGGGTTTGGGGAGCTGAAAAGAGAAACAGGAGAGGGACACCCTGCAGCCTGAGAGGAAGTGATATTCAAAACAAAGTTATCATTTCTTGTGGGAGTGTCTTTGCGGTGGTTAACTCAAAACGCAATCACTGTCACAAACAGGATCAACTTTCTGTGAAAACATGAGTTCAGTAGACTGAATATGAGGAGATGTTCATCACAGGCACCTGTCAGCCTGTGCATGTGTGTTTGTTCTTGTTCTGCCAGGCCATAGGGCAGATCACAGCTCATTACTGCTTTGATTTATAATTTAGAGGTAGGATAAAGCAGTTTTAGTGGTGATGTGAAGTCACTGCATGGTATTAACTTTACTGACTATTACACACACCTCCAAACCATGACAAAAATAACTAAAACCGACATTATGATGGACGAAAAAAATTTCAGTTTTTAAATATAAAACCACTTATAATAAAGCTACAAAAAAATATAGTGCTGATAGCACTGGTCTGAGAGAGGAGGTTATCAGTCAACTCTGCTTTCAGTTATTTATTATTCATATCAAGCATTTGGTAAAAATAGCACCAAAGTTGAACATACAAAATGTGAAAATGCACAGCATTTTTTAAGATGTGCATCTTGCAGATGTATAAGCAAGACAACCTTAGAGCCTCAGAGAAAAGAATACCCTACTAAATGTACCATATTTTAAATAAACATAACATAGGTGGTGTTATTTGCTCTGTCAGACACCAAGTGATACTTTTTCTTTAATTTGAATGTTTCATTCAAAAGCTTATCCTGTTTTCACATGAAACCCCATTGTCGTCTTCGACTAGCACTGGCGAGGAACCTATTCCCTGTGTAAATCTGTATTCTATCCATTGCTCTCGTGAAGTCTCAACAATGCCTTTTTTCCTGTTTTTATCCACTGGATATTTAGCAAAAAAATATCTTATAACCTTACATTCTTGCAGTGAAACTGTACCTGTCACAAGCACATTAAGATTTTGCACCTCATATTTTTGTTTTGGTGGTTAAATGCCAGAAATTGTCCACATCTGTGCTCCCAAACAGAGTTCTGAACACCAATAAAAAAATTTAGATAACCTACATAAAACTGGACAGGATTTTTTTTGCAGAGTTATAAATTACTTTTAGCACTCACATCATTTACAACAAATATCAGCATCAAACCAAAGTTGTATTTACCAGCATAAGACAATTCTCACTGGTGACTGTTAAGCATTAAGCATCCTGGGCACATCATACAAGAAGGCGTCTTTGTGGGAGGATCAATCTAGCAAATAGAAGAAGCTGCTAACCACATGAAAACAACCAGAATCACATAACATTGCAGTCTGGCTTACAAAAGCATTTGCATTTGTGCGTAGTTGACTTGCTTTTCAACTGGCTAGATGCATGGGGGAGTATTCAAGTTCAATAACAAGCCATTTCATCACTGGATGGTGTAATCACCATCAGCTTCCCACAGTATACACAGACCATTAATCTCAAACAGACAACACTAAATATGGTCACTGACCATGTCTGTTACCTTTTGTATATATCCACTCTTTGAAAGCAAACTCAAAAGTCTGATGGAAAACAGCTCACTGATGTTCACCTTGTAGGGGCACAACAACACGTTTGAGCTGATAGTCGGGCCAAAAGGGATGTCAGCAAAGCTCTTTATGTACAATTGTTTTCACAGCTGGCTAACAAGAGCAACAAAGAGCCACTTCAAAATGGATACTAAACATAAAAAGGAGTAATGTGGCCTGCATCTTGAGAAATTAATTAAACATGTTAATAATTCAACTAAGGGCATGTTCATATTTGGCAGATTTGATTAAATTAAAAGGAACTCTGGTGCCACTTACACATGTGCCGGTATTTGGTAATGCGATATATCACAGTAATTAATATGCACAATATTGTTATTGTGGGCACTTCTAAATACCGTGAATAATTATATATTACAAATTATTCAGAATTTGGAATGCATTTTAAGAATACTATTCCCATCAACTGGTCAAAATGCACAACACTGCTGTATGCTGCTTGAAAGACGAGTGAGTTATATATATTTAGACTTAATAGGCTATTTATTTTCAAACTTTTTTTTTTTCATTTTAATCTGGACTACAACATGCCCTAGATATTGTTTGAAAGTGTTTTGATTCTTTATTGTTCATTCACACTTTACATTAGGGCTTAACATTAGTTAATTCATTAGATAAGATAAACTGCCAACGAAAAATTAAAGCCAACATGAACTAAAACTTGTATTTTTTAACAAAGATTAATAACTTCTGTAGCAAATGTAGCTATTGCTCATTGTGAATGTTAATGCATTAACTAAGGGTACTAATGAGGTCTTATTGTAAAGTGATACCTATGGGTCTTTATAGTGCTTTTGCACTTTAATCGGTGTAAAACTTTTAACTTAATATTTTTTTCTGTATTGATTTATTGTATTTAAATGTTCAGTTATTTTTGTTATAAGAAAAAAAGTTATTTAACCTGTTATACTGTATTATGACCACTTTTTTAAACTAAATTTCAATACTGTGATTATACCGTATACGGTGATAAAAGCATTAGCAATTAATCGCAACAGGAAAATTTGATACCACCATATCCCTAGTGCCACTGCTCTGTTAGTGTGAACTGCCATTAGCTGGTAAAAACGGTCATACCACCATATATACACACATACAAAATATACGCCATAAAAGATGTCCAATCAGGTTGTGACTGTGTGTGCTTATGCCTTTTGTATCTTTAGGTACAGTATTAAAAATGACAGTGTGAATGCTAAGTGAACCAGGACTAAATGTGTAATTTACTTTTTAATTTCGGACCAAAAGAGAACCAAACTACAAGTGTAAACACATCCTAAAATGGCTTGGAAATAAACTTGAACAAAGCTTTCCTTTTTTCCCCTCTATGCATGAATGATCCGGCTAGCTAAAGGGTGACTTACAACTGACTTCTACTGTTAGTAAACAATCTCAATTATAGTCACTACAGACTAAGCCTGTCCCAAACTATAGCCATGACCTTAATACAATCTAGAACGGTTTCTTGAACTTTTTTTTTTTTTTGATACATTTTCTAAAGTTAATTCTATGGGGGTGGGGGGTACAAACTCTCAAATAAAACACAAGTGAACTAGACTAGCAACAACACACTCGTCTCTTG
The DNA here is from genome assembly GCF_018340385.1 of Cyprinus carpio. Lineage (NCBI taxonomy): Eukaryota > Metazoa > Chordata > Actinopteri > Cypriniformes > Cyprinidae > Cyprinus > Cyprinus carpio. Next base: position 17,902,641 of record NC_056578.1, read on the forward strand.
TGTGGAAATAATAGGAAAGATGTGTAGTCTTTCAGTTCGCCCTCCTTTTTTTTCTAACACCAACTCTCACAAACATTGCGCACTCATCAACGCTCTTCTGAAATAGCAAACCAAGACTGCAAACAGGGCAGAAACGTATAATTTGAATGAATTTATTATCAGTCTCCACTCTTGTTTACTCCACTCGTGAATGCACTCGTTAGGTTAGCTAGTCGGGTGACAGCTAGCTAGGACATTTATTGTCATTCTTCTGAAATATCCCACTCAAAGTCATTTTGAAAACTCTTCACCACACTGTCTAATAGTAATGCTGTTATTTAAATAAACGTCGGGTTCCACGTGTTTTTACAGTAAAAGTTGTACATTTTAGTGTTTAGTTTCACTTCCGCACTCACGCTCAGTCTCTGTATATGTTCACCCCTCCCATACTAGCTCACTTCAGCTAAAGCACAATCCGATTAACCGTCACTTTTTCCAGAACTAAAGCAAAACCCACTTACCTTTGGTGTCGCTTAAGCAGTATAACAACATCAAGAGTTTTAACAAAAACATATCGAGTAATTTCATCGCTCGCACATTGACACCGAGGCTGGTTTGGCTGTTAGTTTGCGGGTCTTAAAGGCGCAAGGCTCGCCCTCGGTGAGTATTCGTGTGTATGTGTGTATGTGACGGCTGCTGCTGCTCTGTGTGGCCTCGGCTCCGCGCTTGTCTCTAACTGCCTGACGTCAGGCGCAGAGCGGAAAGCCACGCCCACTTCCACTGAACGCTATTGATAAGACTTGCGTTGAGCTTAATGGAATTTATTAAACTGGAGGACAACACGACAGTAGTTAAAAATATAATTAACCTTGGTTGCGGTTCATTGAGATCCTTTCTCATGCCAACTACTTAATAATAATTTTAATAATTCTTGATTATAAATGTATAATATATTAAATCCAGTTTATATGTCAATAAATAAAGGAATAATAATAATAAAAAAACTAATTGCCATTCTAATTTATCTATCATTATTAGATACTTTACTGACCCTTTACAGGAAATTACATTTTCACGGCAGCTTCAACGCACAAAACGCAACATCACACATATCAAGTCATTTCCAACTCTACAGACGCACAGTCATAAATATAGTAGTGGTCGTTTTACTTCCTTGCAACATAAAACCGAGAAAAATGTGCAATTTGTATTTCACTCAGCCACACCTAAATGAAACGCCCTCGACTATCTAAATGCAGACATTACATATACAAACTGTTTGTATATATAGTTATATATAATTATAAATGGACTGACTCAATCTCTCATCATAACAAACGTTTTTGCACTTTTAGATTAAATCTACGTCTGTTACAGGTCGCTTTTAAAAACGAGAACGTCCCTAAATTGGGGGTTTGTCACATTTAACTCACTTTTGGGGACCATTTTTTACAGTTTAGAGACTGTACACGTTCGCGTTATAGGGAGCAAGGAATGATGAACAATATTTTAGTCAATGTTGCCATCGTGCGGTGGATAGAAACATTAAAATATGGGTTTGCTATATTGCCTGATGTTCATGAAAGACATACAGACTTTCACACGTGATCACGATATATATAGTGTGGAGAAAATCTAAATCCACGAAAGATTACATTAATCCCTCACGTGTATAAACTCTGCGTGACAGACAGGCCTATGAAAGAATGAAAGAAATCTTCAGTTTTTTCATTTTAGGTTTTTGACACAAAATACAAAATAATGGACACGAACAAAACAACAACGATAATAACAGCATAAACGAAGAAACAAAACTAATTAACAGACAAAAACATTTTACGTAAAGTTATATAGACATAGCCTATTAGGCCTATGCAGATTTGAAGAAATCCAAGGGCTGCCACACAGATTAAATAAAACGATGTAAACTGGGCTCCAAAGACACATAAAAAAAAAAATTCTTTTGAAAAATTAGATTTTTAGAAAAATTAGAAAAACTTTGAAACCTTGAAAAATAAGTAGACTAACTATTAACCAATATAATATTTATTATGCTGTTATTTGGGTAAATGCTTGTGTGACTTTCAGAAGTCGCCTGCAATTGATAATTAAAATGATAGGTCGCCTAAAAATAACATTATTTAATATTCTGTCATTTTTTATTCACCCCATGCTGCTCCAAACCTATATGAATTTCTTTTTCAAGTGGACTACTAAAGAGATGTTAGGCAGAAAGACAATGACAGGCTCATTCTGCATTCACTTTCTTAGCCTCAGACTGTCAGTCTAAGGTTCTGCCTGCGTCTCATTTTGTGTTTCATGTTTGGAACAAAAAACGGCGAGTAAACGATGACATAATTCTCATGTCTGGATGAAGTATCCCTTTAAGTTGCTAGTAAAATGACAGTCAGTCAGTGGTTGTGTATAGTCGGACTCGGTAAATAAGTGTCTATGAAGGGGTGACGTCAGAGGTGGAGATGTCATGGCGTTTTCGGAGCTGAGACTGGAGCTTGCCATCTAGTTAAAGGTTGTCGTCGATGCGTTCAACGAAATGGAGAAGGATGCAAACCCTCATCGAGACGCGGGAGGAAGTGTCCTGTGCCCCGCTGTCCCCGCAGAACCCTCGGATATCAAAACAGTGGGCGGAATGAAAGATGTCTGCGAGAAGAGAGCGACTCTGAGTACTTGTGCAAGTGCTAGCGGTGCTAATGCTACACCCTGCACACAGACATCAGATGCTGCTGAGACAGTAAGCAAAAGCGGACAACCGAACGTTTTACCAGAGACACCGTCGCCCGGTGCAGCGGATCAGCTGAGTAACGGGATGGGATACGAACCGTCGATGACCGCTGCTGGGAATACGGAGGGTGGCACCTCAAAGTTAGTAAACAGCCTCACGGGAGAGCAACCCGACGCCAATAATGTGCACGCGCACGGTTTGGATGGAGGGACTCTAGAAGCGACGAAGCTGGCCCAAGTCTGCTTATTTGTGTTCGGACAAAGCAAAATCCGCGAGCTCGAATTCAAACGATCACACCGTGTCCGAGGGTCCTCCGAGCGGGAGTGAGCCCAGCATCGCAGGAGAGTCCCGCAGCTTTGATTCACTGGAGTCCTTCTCCAACCTCAACTCCTGCCCGAGTTCAGACCTCAACAGCGAAGGGCTGGAGGACAAGGGGCTGGCTTTGACGATTCAGAGTGAATACGGGGCTGATGGAACGAAAATCCCCTGTCCTAAAGACAGGGTGACCGGTCAGTCGTTGTACCACATCAAGTGGATAAAGTGGAAGGAGGAGAACACGCCTATCATCACACAGAACGAGAACGGGCCGTGTCCGCTGCTGGCTATTATGAATGTCCTGCTATTGTCATGGAAGGTAAATAAGATGAGAGTCTGCTCGTTTGACAGCTCACAATACCACCCAAATTATAGATGTGCAAATTCTGTGGTTTGCCAGGTGCTCCAATTGTCCTTTGAAACTTTTTTTTTTTTTTTGTATTGTGTTTGTCTACTTAGTAAGTGCACTAGTCACGATACATCAGTTGTCTCTGCCATTAATAAAGGCGCTTTAAGACATTGATCATGAACAGCACCTCTGAGATATTTAATTAAAATGATGTAATAATAGATTTGCTTTATGTAGTGATGTTATGGGACTGTATGCATGTGATTACCCCAGTTAAAAGAAGTCCAACTTCTGCAGATGAAAAAATTTTTTAAACAAGAAGCTTGAGTGATGAAACAAAATGCAACTTTTAGTAAAGAATCTTCATGCATGCATTTTTTTTAATCATTTCTCAAAAGTCACACAGTTGTTTCGCACTAGTTGTTTTCTGTGAATGTGACTTACTTAATGTGCAACTGTGGTCCGTAATTGCATAAACAAATTGTAAAAATGTGGAGACGTCAAATGTGATTAGTACTGAAATACATCTTTTTCCTCTTATGTTTTGTAATAATATTTGGACAGTGGAAACTAGCTGAGTTAATTGGGTTTGACTTGAAATTCTGTTTGGATTCTGTCTTCACTTTCAGCTCTCTCTCTCTTTCTTTCTCTGTCCATATTTTTAAATAACATCCCCTTCGACATGTGTTTGTAGAGCCATACCAGTATTTTGGTTTGGTTCGAAACAGTCATTTTACAGGCACACCAATAACTTCTGGCTTTCAGTGCTGGACTCATTTGCATTATAAAGATGACATTTAATTATTGGCTTTGAGCGTGAGTTGGCAGGCACATGAGGTGCTATTTCAGTGCTCAGTCTTTCATCTTGAAAAAAGAGGCACTATGTTTTTCAGCTTTGAGTGCTTTAAAAGCCACTGCCATCTTCTGGAGATGATAGCCACGCTCAGAATGTTTTTACGATGGTTATTGTTTTGTTTAGTTTTTATTTTGGATCTAGTGCGTTTATGCTGATACAGCAGCCTATTTACACCATAACCCTTATGTATGTGTATTACATAACATCATTGCAGTAGGAAAAGAGGTCTCATATATGGCCATAGGCAATTTGTCTTTTAAACTAGTTTTAAAATGATTTTTCTCTGGTTCTGGCACAGGTCAAGCTGCCACCAATGATGGAGATAATAACAGCAGAGCAGCTGATGGAATATCTAGGTGAGCGTTTTATTTGCATTATAAATGTGGGTTCTTTACATGGCATTGTTGATTTGACACAATATCCTTTCAGTGAAGGGTTCTGTAGAAATCAGGGTAAATGTTTCAGGTTTTATTTATTTGAAAAGCTAATAAGAAAGGCAGAGATGCACAGAAAGTATGGTGGATTCACTGACAGCACCATAATGGGAACGCTATGCTCGGCTACTTCTCCCCGCAGTTTCAAGTCACTAATTGCTAGTTCGTTCCCAAAAAGAAAAGTTTAAATTTATCCACTATAGGGCATCAAATTACAGTAAGAACCATGTAAAGCTAGTCATGTCATCCTAATTATAGGATTGTGTAGTGTAATTTCAATATACACTCTCTGGTTAGACATTTTCTGCATGTACCTCTACATGAAAATCTGAGCTTCTCTGTGGCTTCACAAAGTGTTTGAGAAGAAGTCACTCTGTAAATCAAGTTAGACTCTCGTGAGTTTGATAAACAGCCTGATAAACATTGGAGAACCTGAAAATGTGATATGTTTTCAGAATGGTGATGGACAGCACCAGATCAGGGAAATACCCAGGGGGCTCGTCCTCTTGTAACGTCACAGAATCCAGATCCCTATTTCCACTGTGGCATGTTGACCTGCTACACTGAAGTGTTGCATTACTGCAGTCTGACAGTTGCCTGGTCCGCAGTTTCTCACATTGCATTAATGTTTTTTAACTCATTTAAAATGTTTTTAACAGTTTAAAAGCATTTGTCTACTAGGCCTAAATACCACTGATGGAATTTAAAAGCAGCTTGAAAATTTCAAAAAAATGTTGTAGCCTATCTGCCACGAAGAAAGTACACCAACTGCTGAAGGCTATAATAAAAGTTAGTCACTACCTGAGAGCATTTGATTGGATTTGAATATTGTGACACCTTGAGATGAGTGTTGTAACTGTAAGCAGTTTTATTTTGCCGCACACACTACAGAAATGTCAAGTATGAGATGTATATAGAGATCAGCTCTGGATGTGTTATTCAGAGTGCAGTGGTTTCTCTTAACACATTTAGGAGATGCTTTTATCCAAAGTGGAACACCACATGCGATTTCTAAAATGTCCAATACTTGATTCAGACTGTGTTTTGTTTGGAATCTTCCTGGAAAGTACAGACTTTATGAACTTTGCAAGCTCGTGCCTTGTTCATGCTCATAAAGTGCAGTGGTTGTGACCGCAGAGCATGTGGTCTCGAGATGTCATTCCTCACATGGGTGTGGTCACTGTAGTGTATATTTTCAGTTATTCATCATTTTTTCTACTCAGAATGAGAGCATTTATCAAGCATGTGTTTTTGTATGGCAGGTGGTTATATTATACAACTTTCATTAAACTTAAAAGTTTGGAAAGCTTAATCGTGTTATTTAATTTTTAATATGTTTATATATTATATGTAATGCATAAAATTACACAAAATTCATTAATTTCCTTTATTTAACCAGGTTGAGATTCAAATCTCTTTGCCCTGGCCAAGAGGGCAGCAACAGTTAACATAAAATATAAAAAATTTACATCAAAACTATACATTTTACCAGGGGATAAAGCAAAGAATCTGTTAAAATTACCTTGAACTCTTTTAAAGATGGAAGTATGGTCAGTTTAAATTTTTTTTTATAGATTATTCCAAGCAACTGAAGCATTATATTTAAAATCTTTTTTCCCCAGCTCTGTTCAGACCCGATGAATATTGAGATATAACAAGTCATTTGACCAAAGATTATAGAATATATTTGTATCGGATCAGCTGAGAGACAAGTAGGAAGGAGTATTGTTGTTGTTGATGTTGTCAGTGTTTTTGTTGCTGCTGCTCTACCATCATTATTTTTATTACTTTTTTTTTTTCATTTTAATCTGGACTACAACATGCCCTAGATATTGTTTGAAAGTGTTTTGATTCTTTATTGTTCATTCACACTTTACATTAGGGCTTAACATTAGTTAATTCATTAGATAAGATAAACTGCCAACGAAAAATTAAAGCCAACATGAACTAAAACTTGTATTTTTTAAACAAAGATTAATAACTTCTGTAGCAAATGTAGCTATTGCTCATTGTGAATGTTAATGCATTAACTAAGGGTACTAATGAGGTCTTATTGTAAAGTGATACCTATGGGTCTTTATAGTGCTTTTGCACTTTAATCGGTGTAAAACTTTTAACTTAATATTTTTTTCTGTATTGATTTATTGTATTTAAATGTTCAGTTATTTTTGTTATAAGAAAAAAAGTTATTTTAACCTGTTATACTGTATTATGACCACTTTTTTTTAAACTAAATTTCAATACTGTGATTATACCGTATACGGTGATAAAAAGCATTAGCAATTAATCGCAACAGGAAAATTTGATACCACCATATCCCTAGTGCCACTGCTCTGTTAGTGTGAACTGCCATTAGCTGGTAAAAACGGTCATACCACCATATATACACACATACAAAATATACGCCATAAAAGATGTCCAATCAGGTTGTGACTGTGTGCTTATGCCTTTTGTATCTTTAGGTACAGTATTAAAAATGACAGTGTGAATGCTAAGTGAACCAGGACTAAATGTGTAATTTACTTTTTAATTTCGGACCAAAAGAGAACCAAACTACAAGTGTAAACACATCCTAAAATGGCTTGGAAATAAACTTGAACAAAGCTTTCCTTTTTTCCCCTCTATGCATGAATGATCCGGCTAGCTAAAGGGTGACTTACAACTGACTTCTACTGTTAGTAAACAATCTCAATTATAGTCACTACAGACTAAGCCTGTCCCAAACTATAGCCATGACCTTAATACAATCTAGAACGGTTTCTTGAACTTTTTTTTTTTTTTTTGATACATTTTCTAAAGTTAATTCTATGGGGGTGGGGGGGTACAAACTCTCAAATAAAACACAAGTGAACTAGACTAGCAACAACACACTCGTCTCTTGTGTGGAAATAATAGGAAAGATGTGTAGTCTTTCAGTTCGCCCTCCTTTTTTTTCTAACACCAACTCTCACAAACATTGCGCACTCATAACGCTCTTCTGAAATAGCAAACCAAGACTGCAAACAGGGCAGAAACGTATAATTTGAATGAATTTATTATCAGTCTCCACTCTTGTTTACTCCACTCGTGAATGCACTCGTTAGGTTAGCTAGTCGGGTGACAGCTAGCTAGGACATTTATTGTCATTCTTCTGAAATATCCCACTCAAAGTCATTTTGAAAACTCTTCACCACACTGTCTAATAGTAATGCTGTTATTTAAATAAACGTCGGGTTCCACGTGTTTTACAGTAAAAGTTGTACATTTTAGTGTTTAGTTTCACTTCCGCACTCACGCTCAGTCTCTGTATATGTTCACCCCTCCCATACTAGCTCACTTCAGCTAAAGCACAATCCGATTAACCGTCACTTTTTCCAGAACTAAAGCAAAACCCACTTACCTTTGGTGTCGCTTAAGCAGTATAACAACATCAAGAGTTTTAACAAAAACATATCGAGTAATTTCATCGCTCGCACATTGACACCGAGGCTGGTTTGGCTGTTAGTTTGCGGGTCTTAAAGGCGCAGTCGCCCTCGGTGAGTATTCGTGTGTATGTGTGTATGTGACGGCTGCTGCTGCTCTGTGTGGCCTCGGCTCCGCGCTTGTCTCTAACTGCCTGACGTCAGGCGCAGAGCGGAAAAGCCACGCCCACTTCCACTGAACGCTATTGATAAGACTTGCGTTGAGCTTAATGGAATTTATTAAACTGGAGGACAACACGACAGTAGTTAAAAAATATAATTAACCTTGGTTGCGGTTCATTGAGATCCTTTCTCATGCCAACTACTTAATAATAATTTTAATAATTCTTGATTATAAATGTATAATATATTAAATCCAGTTTATATGTCAATAAATAAAGGAATAATAATAATAAAAAAACTAATTGCCATTCTAATTTATCTATCATTATTAGATACTTTACTGACCCTTTACAGGAAATTACATTTTCAACGGCAGCTTCAACGCACAAAACGCAACATCACACATATCAAGTCATTTCCAACTCTACAGACGCACAGTCATAAATATAGTAGTGGTCGTTTTACTTCCTTGCAACATAAAACCGAGAAAAATGTGCAATTTGTATTTCACTCAGCCACACCTAAATGAAACGCCCTCGACTATCTAAATGCAGACATTACATATACAAACTGTTTGTATATATAGTTATATATAATTATAAATGGACTGACTCAATCTCTCATCATAACAAACGTTTTTGCACTTTTAGATTAAATCTACGTCTGTTACAGGTCGCTTTTAAAAACGAGAACGTCCCTAAATTGGGGGTTTGTCACATTTAACTCACTTTTGGGGACCATTTTTTACAGTTTAGAGACTGTACACGTTCGCGTTATAGGGAGCAAGGAATGATGAACAATATTTTAGTCAATGTTGCCATCGTGCGGTGGATAGAAACATTAAAATATTGGTTTGGCTATATTGCCTGATGTTCATGAAAGACATACAGACTTTCACACGTGATCACGATATATATAGTGTGGAGAAAATCTAAATCCACGAAAGATTACATTAATCCCTCACGTGTATAAACTCTGCGTGACAGACAGGCCTATGAAAGAAAAAAAAATCTTCAGTTTTTTCATTTTAGGTTTTTGACACAAAATACAAAATAATGGACACGAACAAAACAACAACGATAATAACAGCATAAACGAAGAAACAAAACTAATTAACAGACAAAAACATTTTACGTAAAGTTATATAGACATAGCCTATTAGGCCTATGCAGATTTGAAGAAATCCAAGGGCTGCCACACAGATTAAATAAAACGATGTAAACTGGGCTCCAAAGAACACATATAAAAAAAAAAATTCTTTTGAAAAATTAGATTTTTAGAAAAATTAGAAAAACTTTGAAACCTTGAAAAATAAGTAGACTAACTATTAACCAATATAATATTTATTATGCTGTTATTTGGGTAAATGCTTGTGTGACTTTCAGAAGTCGCCTGCAATTGATAATTAAAATGATAGGTCGCCTAAAAATAACATTATTTAATATTCTGTCATTTTTTATTCACCTCATGCTGCTCCAAACCTATATGACTTTCTTTATCAAGTGGACTACTAAAGAGATGTTAGGCAGAATGACAATGACAGGCTCATTCTGCATTCACTTTCTTAGCCTCAGACTGTCAGTCTAAGGTTCTGCCTGCGTCTCATTTTGTGTTTCATGTTTTGGAACAAAAAAACGGCGAGTAAACGATGACATAATTCTCATGTCTGGATGAAGTATCCCTTTAAGTTGCTAGTAAAAATGACAGTCAGTCAGTGGTTGTGTATAGTCGGACTCGGTAAATAAGTGTCTATGAAGGGGGTGACGTCAGAGGTGGAGATGTCATGGCGTTTTCGGAGCTGAGACTGGAGCTTGCCATCTAGTTAAAGGTTGTCGTCGATGCGTTCAACGAAATGGAGAAGGATGCAAACCCTCATCGAGACGCGGGAGGAAGTGTCCTGTGCCCCGCTGTCCCCGCAGAACCCTCGGATATCAAAACAGTGGGCGGAATGAAAGATGTCTGCGAGAAGAGAGCGACTCTGAGTACTTGTGCAAGTGCTAGCGGTGCTAATGCTACACCCTGCACACAGACATCAGATGCTGCTGAGACAGTAAGCAAAAGCGGACAACCGAACGTTTTACCAGAGACACCGTCGCCCGGTGCAGCGGATCAGCTGAGTAACGGGATGGGATACGAACCGTCGATGACCGCTGCTGGGAATACGGAGGGTGGCACCTCAAAGTTAGTAAACAGCCTCACGGGAGAGCAACCCGACGCCAATAATGTGCACGCGCACGGTTTGGATGGAGGGACTCTAGAAGCGACGAAGCTGGCCAAGTCTGCTTATTTGTGTTCGGACAAAGCAAAATCCGCGAGCTCGAATTCAAACGATCACACCGTGTCCGAGGGTCCTCCGAGCGGGAGTGAGCCCAGCATCGCAGGAGAGTCCCGCAGCTTTGATTCACTGGAGTCCTTCTCCAACCTCAACTCCTGCCCGAGTTCAGACCTCAACAGCGAAGGGCTGGAGGACAAGGGGCTGGCTTTGACGATTCAGAGTGAATACGGGGCTGATGGAACGAAAATCCCCTGTCCTAAAGACAGGGTGACCGGTCAGTCGTTGTACCACATCAAGTGGATAAAGTGGAAGGAGGAAAACACGCCTATCATCACACAGAACGAGAACGGGCCGTGTCCGCTGCTGGCTATTATGAATGTCCTGCTATTGTCATGGAAGGTAAATAAGATGAGAGTCTGCTCGTTTGACAGCTCACAATACCACCCAAATTATAGATGTGCAAATTCTGTGGTTTGCCAGGTGCTCCAATTGTCCTTTGAAACTTTTTTTTTTTTGTATTGTGTTTGTCTACTTAGTAAGTGCACTAGTCACGATACATCAGTTGTCTCTGCCATTAATAAAGGCGCTTTAAGACATTGATCATGAACAGCACCTCTGAGATATTTAATTAAAATGATGTAATAATAGATTTGCTTTATGTAGTGATGTTATGGGACTGTATGCATGTGATTACCCCAGTTAAAAGAAGTTCAACTTCTGCAGATGAAAAAATTTTTTAAACAAGAAGCTTGAGTGATGAAACAAAATGCAACTTTTAGTAAAGAATCTTCATGCATGCATTTTTTTTAATCATTTCTCAAAAGTCACACAGTTGTTTCGCACTAGTTGTTTCTGTGAATGTGACTTACTTAATGTGCAACTGTGGTCCGTAATTGCATAAACAAATTGTAAAAATGTGGAGACGTAAAATGTGATTAGTACTGAAATACATCTTTTTCCTCTTATGTTTTGTAATAATATTTGGACAGTGGAAACTAGTGAGTTAATTGGGTTTGACTTGAAATTCTGTTTGGATTCTGTCTTCACTTTCAGCTCTCTCTCTCTTTCTTTCTCTGTCCATATTTTTAAATAACATCCCCTTCGACATGTGTTTTGTAGAGCCATACCAGTATTTTGGTTTGGTTCGAAACAGTCATTTTACAGGCACACCAATAACTTCTGGCTTTCAGTGCTGGACTCATTTGCATTATAAAGATGACATTTAATTATTGGCTTTGAGCGTGAGTTGGCAGGCACATGAGGTGCTATTTCAGTGCTCAGTCTTTCATCTTGAAAAAAGAGGCACTATGTTTTTCAGCTTTGAGTGCTTTAAAAGCCACTGCCATCTTCTGGAGATGATAGCCACGCTCAGAATGTTTTTTACGATGGTTATTGTTTTGTTTAGTTTTTATTTTGGATCTAGTGCGTTTATGCTGATACAGCAGCCTATTTACACCATAACCCTTATGTATGTGTATTACATAACATCATTGCAGTAGGAAAAGAGGTCTCATATATGGCCATAGGCAATTTGTCTTTTAAACTAGTTTTAAAATGATTTTTCTCTGGTTCTGGCACAGGTCAAGCTGCCACCAATGATGGAGATAATAACAGCAGAGCAGCTGATGGAATATCTAGGTGAGCGTTTTATTTGCATTATAAATGTGGGTTCTTTACATGGCATTGTTGATTTGACACAATATCCTTTCAGTGAAGGGTTCTGTAGAAATCAGGGTAAATGTTTCAGGTTTTATTTATTTGAAAAGCTAATAAGAAAGGCAGAGATGCACAGAAAGTATGGTGGATTCACTGACAGCACCATAATGGGAACGCTATGCTCGGCTACTTCTCCCCGCAGTTTCAAGTCACTAATTGCTAGTTCGTTCCCAAAAAGAAAAGTTTAAATTTATCCACTATAGGGCATCAAATTACAGTAAGAACCATGTAAAGCTAGTCATGTCATCCTAATTATAGGATTGTGTAGTGTAATTTCAATATACACTCTCTGGTTAGACATTTTCTGCATGTACCTCTACATGAAAAATCTGAGCTTCTCTGTGGCTTCACAAAGTGTTTGAGAAGAAGTCACTCTGTAAATCAAGTTTAGACTCTCGTGAGTTTGATAAACAGCCTGATAAACATTGGAGAACCTGAAAATGTGATATGTTTTCAGAATGGTGATGGACAGCACCAGATCAGGGAAATACCCAGGGGCTCGTCCTCTTGTAACGTCACAGAATCCAGATCCCTATTTCCACTGTGGCATGTTGACCTGCTACACTGAAGTGTTGCATTACTGCAGTCTGACAGTTGCCTGGTCCGCAGTTTCTCACATTGCATTAATGTTTTTTAACTCATTTAAAATGTTTTTTAACAGTTTAAAAGCATTTGTCTACTAGGCCTAAATACCACTGATGGAATTTAAAAGCAGCTTGAAAATTTCAAAAAAAATGTTGTAGCCTATCTGCCACGAAGAAAGTACACCAACTGCTGAAGGCTATAATAAAAGTTAGTCACTACCTGAGAGCATTTGATTGGATTTGAATATTGTGACACCTTGAGATGAGTGTTGTAACTGTAAGCAGTTTTATTTTGCCGCACACACTACAGAAATGTCAAGTATGAGATGTATATAGAGATCAGCTCTGGATGTGTTATTCAGAGTGCAGTGGTTTCTCTTAACACATTTAGGAGATGCTTTTATCCAAAGTGGAACACCACATGCGATTTCTAAAATGTCCAATACTGGATTCAGACTGTGTTTTGTTTGGAATCTTCCTGGAAAGTACAGACTTTATGAACTTTGCAAGCTCGTGCCTTGTTCATGCTCATAAAGTGCAGTGGTTGTGACCGCAGAGCATGTGGTCTCGAGATGTCATTCCTCACATGGGTGTGGTCACTGTAGTGTATATTTTCAGTTATTCATCATTTTTTCTACTCAGAATGAGAGCATTTATCAAGCATGTGTTTTTGTATGGCAGGTGGTTATATTATACAACTTTCATTATATGTATATATGCTCTGATATCGCATTAAAGTTATATAAAGTGGCCAAGTATGGTGACCCATACTCAGAATTTGTGCTCTGCATTTAACCCATCCGAAGTGCACACACACAGAGCAGTGAACACACACACACTGTGAACACACACCCGGAGCAGTGGGCAGCCATTTATGCTGCGGCGCCCGGGGAGCAGTTGGGGTTCAGTGCCTTGCTCAAGGGCACCTAAGTCGTGGTACTTAAAAGTTTGGAAAGCTTAATCGTGTTATTTAATTTTTAATATGTTTATATATTATATGTAATGCATAAAATTACACAAAATTCATTAATTTCCTTTATTTAACCAGGTTGAGATTCAAATCTCTTTGCCCTGGCCAAGAGGGCAGCAACAGTTAACATAAAATATAAAAAATTTACATCAAAACAACATTTTACCAGGGGATAAAGCAAAGAATCTGTTAAAATTACCTTGAACTCTTTTAAAGATGGAAGTATGGTCAGTTTAAATTTTTTTTATAGATTATTCCAAGCAACTGAAGCATTATATTTAAAATCTTTTTTCCCCAGCTCTGTTCAGACCCGATGAATATTGAGATATAACAAGTCATTTGACCAAAGATTATAGAATATATTTGTATCGGATCAGCTGAGAGACAAGTAGGAAGGAGTATTGTTGTTGTTGATGTTGTCAGTGTTTTTGTTGCTGCTGCTCTACCATCATTATTTTTATTACTGGTCATCCCTTCAGTACTCAGCCAGGAATTAATTGAAATTTAATCATTTTATATCCAGTAACGCTGTAGAATATATTATTATTATATTTACTGGATATAAAATGATTACTGAACATGCAATAAACTGGGAGGGCATAATGTGTAATAAGATAGAAGTGACAAGGGTACAGCAGCTTCAGGTGGGAAACATTACCTCCTGTATCTTGCAGTAACTCAGTTTGGCCTGGAAAACTTGACTACACTGAACATGCTTGAGGCCATTCAGCACACCCCATTCCCAGCTGTCTGCCTAGAGACCACTCTGAAGTATTCCTCTTATTGCTGAGCTGTTTGTAAGGACGTCCATCCATGTGATCTAAAGCATGCCTGACATATAGGACACCGAAATCCCCTGGATACAAACCGGGACAGATGAAGAGTGTGCCAGCTGGGCACTTTTTACATTTATTGTTGCTCGTTTGACCTTCTGAATGTTTCTTCTGAGGTACTCCCATCATAGCTTTGAGCTGCATTTATTCAGCAGCGTATATTCACATTTGCTCACTTATGCTCTATGAGACATCCATGGTTAGCTACACAGGCATCTCTAAATTGCTTTTCTCTTCCCTAGGTGCAGTAAGCTGTTTAACTCCATTAGACAGCATCTATCTCGCTCTCTCTCTCTGCTATACTTTACAGCACTTTTAGTGTTTAATTTCCAGGCAAAGTCAGTGGCCCATGAACAAACTCTTGACAACAGCCCAGTTTTTTTCTGAGTTGATCAAGACATGCATTTCAGTCACTGTGGAACGCTATAGTATGTATCCAAGTAGCCCAAGCAGTTATTTAACACTAAAGGCCTGATCAAAGTTTGATGCAATAAATCTGTACAGAAGTGTAAAAAGTTTTATTAGCATCAAAACAATTTGACCAGAGCCTAATGGCTGATTTGTGTCATTAAATGTTTTTGGTTGCCTGAATAAATTGTTCATCAATTGCAGAATCAAATTGTAAGTTTTGTTTTGTCTTAAAATCCTAAATCTTTATTGTTCTGAACCTGTAAGAAGCATTTTTAAAGAATTTCACTGGTTGCTCTTTTTCATGCAATTACTGTGAACGGAGACTGAGACTTTCCAGATTCAAAACGAATGGACAATCACCATAAAAGTGTAATAAAAGTTGGAATCTTTTGTGTTACATTCCAAATCTTCAGATGTTAACTTTGTGAGACAAAAAGACCCAAATCAAAGTTTTCATTTTTCATTAAAGAGCAGGTCATATGGTATTTAAAAATGTCCTAATATTGTGTTGGAGTCCCCTACAACAGGTTTAAATGCATCAAACCTGAAAACATTGTAATTTTCTCAGAATATACATTTAATATAAAATAATAATTTTTCAATGATTTCGAAACGATTTGTTCAAAGCAGTTCTGAGTGTAAGGTCTGTAAACCCCTCCCTTCCATAAGCCTACTCTGCTCTGATTGGTCAGCTGGCCAAGTCTGTTGTGATTGGTCTTTTCATATACAATACGTGTCGGAAACGAAACGCCCATTTCCATAATAAGGTTTTTTGCTCTGGAGGGTTACTTATAAACAAAGATGCTATAAGTTTACAAAAATGTTATCAATATTACTTTATCAATTCGAGCCCAAGTTCGAGGATGATACAGATGCAGTCGCTCAACCGGAAATTCTATCGCAAGCACGAATTGATTAGGACGTTTCTCAGTGGTAAGTTTGAACTTTGCATGTGGTACTTTATGTGATGTGACAGCAGTTTTATTGCATTCATTATTAGTATTAACTTATTTGAGGTGCATGTGGGAACTGTGTTTGAATGCCCAATGAAAACACAGCATCTTCTCAACCTGTTGTAAACACACTAATTAGCGGAAGTGTTTGTGGGCAGAGTGTTCATATTTCGAGGGCAGGCGGGGATTATGCAAATGTGTTACCTTGTGACGTATATAGGTAACAGGCAAAAGATTCGAAAATATGATGATTCGTTAAGGCGGTTCAGAGTCGACTCTTTCTTTTGAGAGACAATATCTTTATTTATCATGCACTTTTTTGATTAACTACTTTGCAGACTGTTAACATTGAAGGATAGCTACGTCACAAACTGCAAAATAGATATTTTTCGAAAACCTATATGACCTGCTCTTTAAAAGTCTTCAGTAATACATATACTGACTTGGAATAAAACACATGCATTCTTATAGACCACTTTTATGATTTATTATAGTAATTGTTTTAAGCTTAAAAATCTCATCTTTGTGCCGGCTTGCAAAAGTGCAACCAAACAATTCTTATTTGTATTCCACAGAAGGAATAAAGTCACACTGGTTTGGAGCGACAGGAGTCGATGATGATGACAGAATCTTCAACTATTCCTTAACATTTTGATGTAATAAAGTGAATATGCAATAAAGCAGTTTGTGAAACAGTCAGAGCAATTGCAGAATCTTTTTAATGGGTTTCTGATAACAATGGGAGAGACAAAGAGTTTGACCGAGGAAGAGATCAGCTGGAGAGGAACTGAAATAGAGATGAAGGGTTTTTGCTGAGCAGAAATAAGTAAAAGTGGCTGAAATGAACCTGCCTGTGCTGGGATGCATTCTTGGCACCAATCAGAGGAAGCAGGAGTCTGAGGGAGTGGGTTGAAAATAAAACCGCCGAGCTTCACGCTTCTCTCTCACACGTTTGTGTTTTGTCAGAGCAGAAACATCTAGGCTTCCTCTGCCATTCTAAACTCGTTTGTCTTGAACTGTGGCAGGTGTGAACATATAATTCAGTGTCACTAAATTATTAGTACAATGACAAGTCACTGGAAAGCTTTGAAAAGTGACAGGTATGTGGGAATGAATCAATAGCAGTACACTGCTCTGTAATGAAGTGGTTTATTTACTGTGATTTGGCCTTGATTTAATGGAGCAGTGCTCCTGTACCTAGAGATGTATGTGTGTTCAGAATGTTAATGAGGAGGATGACAGGTGGTTCAGTATTAGAGCAAACCCCAGGGTCAGATATTTCATGTCTGCCAGCAGTCATCGATGCCCCCTGTCTCTGCTCCAGCCCCCTTCACTGATCTGCAGATTTAGTTTAGACAGGACAATAAAAGGAGGACAATGGTAAACTTGCATAGAGGTCAAACTAAATATTGAAATGAATTCTGAAACTTGTTGTTTTGAGTTCAGTTTCTTAGAGGGCTGCACGATTTGGGGAAAAATCTAATTGCGATTTTTCTGATAAATCAGAATCAGAAAGAGCTTTATTGCCATGTATGTTTACACATACAAGGAATTTGTTTTGGTGACAGAAGCTTCCACAGCACAAGCAGAATGACAGTGACAAGACAAGACAGATAATAATAATAATAAAAAAGGAAATAACAATATACAAAATGTTATGTATGTTATGCACAAATGCAAGGAAGAAATATGATTTAAAAAAGCAATTCATGTTTGCTGTGCGTGTTCGTAGGTCTGCACAATTTGGATTAAATTTTGTGACTATGAATCAACATGGCTAGAAAATAATGATAACTTATCACTAAATAAAAAAAAATACTACTTAATACTACTAAAATAAAAGAACACTGCTTTGCATCACTCTGAAACACATAAATACCTACACAATTGACATTGGACAGCAGATCTAATTAAAATGTTATGTAACAGCTCTAGTATTATTGAAATTGTAGTTTTTTTTGTTTTGTTTTTTGTGTGAAGTCAGACTGACAATTCTACATAATGTGATCATAGCTCGGCTTCGTCTGGCATGTATAAATGTTAATCAGTCTTTAATTGATCTCTGTTTGAATATTTAATTACACACTGTGTCATGTATTTGGAAAGAAAGATGAAGACTGTAGCTCAACAACATAACTTTAACTAAAACAGGTAGTCTTCAGTCACTGTATTGACTTACATTCCCGCTAAAGCTGTAAATACAGAAAGATCGGTGTTGTAAATATCTACTGCTTTTGGTTTACTGGCATATGTAGACAGTTTGTTAATTACAACGGAGTGAAGAGGACACTGATGTCTCCTGTAAGCATGTGTTTTTCATAAGTGCACTGTCTCTCAAATGTTTTCCCTAACCCTCCTTTTTCTTTCTTTCTTTTGCTCCTTTGCAACAGGAGACTATATCCTTGAAGCAAAGCCAAAAGAGATCTCGGAGGCTCAGCGGCTGAACTATGAGCAGGTAAAAGCAACAGCAGTTTTGCTGGTGACTCACAGAACACGAGTCTATTGAAGATAGCCCGTTTGTTTACATAGCTCTCTGTGTGTTTGTGGGATGGTGTAGTATTAACACTGAGAATGAGAAGGGGAAGGTGAGGCCTAAGGCTCTGACAGAGGAGAAAACATTAGCCATGACACATGTAGACATTTAGACAGACAGATATCTTTCTCACATCTCTTCTTAAAACATCCTTTTGTTCTTGTAGTAAGCATGGCTTGGTTTTCTGTCATTAAACAACCAGGTATTCTCTGTGGCATTACAGTGCCTTTAGTCATCCAGATCAGCACCCATCCATCCCAACAGGAAATAAGGACAAGAAAGCATGGAATTGCCATTGAATTAAAGGAACTGTGAGAACTGGTCCATTCCAGTCTGGATCCAACTCTTTATATAATGGCAGGAGTAAATATCATTGTGTTGCACTGAGAGAGAGTATGAGCCTCTCATAGAGTTGTGCGCTCTACAGAATTTGACATGCAAGGTCAAAGAGATGGCTCATTTCTTCTCGCATGGTGTGTAGGGACGCATGACAGGGACCAATGAAGTGATGTTGAAGCCTTCTCCTTATTAGCCTGTGTAGAATATATACCGGTACAGTGTACCCCACAAAACCTATCCACAACAAAACTGGGTGCATATTTCACCCCCAAATCAACAGAGTGAAAAAAAAACATATCAGGGTTTCTGCGGGTCTTAAAAAGGTCTTCATTCACCCTTCCACAAATTAAGGCCCTAAAACATCTTAAATAAGAGCAGAAAGTCTTAAATTCATAAAGTCATGGCATAAAATGTTGCATTGTTGCAAATCTTCCTCAGTATTTTTGTCTTGTTTTCCAATACAAATATCTAAACATCCTTAAAGGGATAGTTCACCCAAAAATGAAAATTACTCTATGGTTTACTCACCCTCAAGCCATCCTAGGTCTAAATGACTTTCTTCTTTCAGACGAATACAATTGGAGTTATATTAAAAAATTTCCTGGCTCTTCCAAGCTTTATAATGGCAGTGAATGGCTGTTGAGATTTTGAAGTCCAATAAAGTGCATCCATCCATCATAGAAAGTACTCCGCACAGCTCTGGGTGGTTAATAAATGCCTTCTGAAGTGAATCGATGCGGTTGTGCAAGAAAAATATCCATATTTAAAACTTTATAAACAGTGATCTCTCGCGTCCGCCAACTGTCGTACGCAAGTTCACGAGAGAGTGGCATTCCAGCAGATGACCTTAACAGTCATGCTAGATCAAGCTTTAATCTATGCAAACCAAACTCACTTTAATGTAGTAATATGATTTGGGCTTTTTATTTTTTTATTTGCATTCACTAATAAAAAGATTTTATCATTAGCTACACTGGAGAACTGCTTTATAGCAGAAAATCAAGTTGTAATTTTTAACTAAAAGCGACACGGATACTTTTTTTTTTTTTTTTCAATAAATACTGTAAAGCTGCTTGTTTTTAATCCATCTGCACTATATAAATAAACATGACGTGACTGAAGATCCGAATTGCAGAGCTGGTTCAAACAAGATCAAAAGCTTTTTAACTGCTGTTTTCTCACCTCTTTTATATTTGTTGTGTGTTTACTTCGTTATTAAGAAAAAAGCACACAGTACATATTTACATATTAATCTAAACGCCACTCTCAGCAGCATCTGGTTCGACCGAGTTTACACTCCAAAGCAACTATTAGACAGCAAAAATATCTGTTGACTTTTTTTTTTTTTTTTTTTTTTTTTTTGACGTTGTCCATAATGTCGACTAATTGTTTCAGCCCTAATGCCAATTAGGAATGAAAACTTCTTCTCCCTTAGTTGAGTTTTTCCATTATGTTGATTTTTCATGAGCTTATTGGCAGATATTTGTTCTTGTCTTAATCACTATTCATTTTGATAAAAGCAAAAATATTGCTAATATGAGAGTCTTTTAATTGCCATTATAATCTATTCATTTTGAAATATCTCACTCCCAAGCAGTTTAAAGTCGAGTCTATTTTTGAATGTGAAATTGAGAATGTGAGGGTTAAGATAGCAGTGCTTCTGATGTTCCCCAATGTGTGTTCTTGTTTATTGTAGTAGGTGGAGGCTGACTGGATTCATGCTCCTTTCTTGCTCTTCCTTCTCTTCTGTATGAGATTTTGCTTTGTTCTTGTGTTTTGGTTCTTATAATGTAACTTATCTTTAACAGTTTTTTTTTTTTATTGCCAAGACTGTTTCAAGTTTAGCCGAGCTTCATTCATGCTTGAATAATGCTGTCTCTCTACACTGTAGGTCAGCTGACTGTCTTCGGCCAGGCTCTGTGACTGTTAGTGAAGAGCCTTTTTGGCACTAGGAGAGAGTGAGAGAGTGGCATGCATGCACACTCACACAAATATCCAGAAGAATATCGTGGGGCCTGTCTGCTCTCTGTGTGTTGATCTTAGTGCGTTTAGCCTGTGCAAACAGTGCAGAATAACATCACTTAGGTTTGGCTGTTTATCAGATGTTTTCCAGTCTAATAGATGTTTTGATTGTATTAAAGCTTTTATAAGCATCTCAGTGAGTATCACTGTACTGGAGCGAGTATAATAGAGCTGGAGAAAGTGGGTCAGGGCAGTGGAGTGGTTCAGAAACGCTGGCAGGGGCACAGGGACAGAGCCGGGCCACACACAGGCAGGGCATGGGTGGGGGTTGGAACCAGTGCCAGGCTCAACGGGACTGAATGGGAGCTGTTGGTAGATGGGTCTTAGCTGATCTTTCAAACCTCTAACGCTCACCTGACCCTGGTGCCAGTTCTACATGCTCTCATCCACCCACTGGCCATCGGGTCAGCCTGTGCCGCACTGATTCATCCAGGCCTGTGTTCCAGGAGAGCAGGGACTCATGACTCATGAGTTTTCTGAAGGTGTCTGGTGTTGTTTTGGAAACATGGTATTGAGCTGCAGGATGATGACCGGTGTTATTCTGATCAGAGTTAAGGTGAGATGAAGGATGTGCTCACTCAGTGTCACAATACGGTTGTCTTCGAGTGCTAAATACAGTTTGGTTATGACAAAGATTGACAGCTGTCTAGAATGGAAGTCAAAACCAAATTTGTTCTCTTGATGTGTTCTGATAATGTGTTTCACACCATATATCGGAGGGGATTAAAGCATGATGGCAATAAAAGTCATCTGAAAACTTGAGCATTTAAGTTACATGGCATGAGCGTCGGTCAAATAAAGTAACAGAAGTGGCTGCCCCTTTGGCTAAATTCACAATTAAGAATGGACTTAACTGCCTTATTTCTTTGAAAAGAAATTTGTCTGGAACCGGTCAGTGTTATTAACTAAAACTATTAAAATGGTTTTAATTAACTTAAAGCTGAAATAAATAAAATATAAATATTGGATACACAAAAAAACGTGAAAAATTCAAATTTGAAATTTTGCTCTGGCAACTAAATAAAAAAATTAAGTTGAAATAATAAAATGATTAAAACTAAAGCAGAAATAGAATAAATATAAAAAAACCTTAATAAATAAATACAATTGCACATAAAATTACTAAAGCTTCAAATTAAATGAAAACTGAAGATATAAAAAGCTCATTCAAAATACTATTAAATACTATAATAGTATATAAATAAACAATACTAAAATAACACTGAACACTGTATTGACCAATCAGATTCCAGAACTAGAACGATCCATTTTATACTTTTTATCCAAATTAAATCCAGAATTCTAGATACAAGTGATTGGGATTGAATTAAGTGAAAGTGCTAGGAAATCCCCTGTACCAACGGATAATGGCCAGGGCAGAGAGAGTGAGAGAGAAACCTCCTACAACAGGGCAAAGATAATCTCACTGGTTTCCAGGGATTCATGTTTTATGATATATAATGTTGTTGTTACATGGCTGATTCGTGTTACAAGCTCTAATCCCAACAACTCAATCCACACACACTCATTTTGTGAGCTACTAACAGATGGTCATACTGTGAGTACTTAAAAGTGAGAGCCGGACAGATTATTATCATCATAGAGTCTGGAATGTAATATCAAATGCTGAACATACACGCGTATGTTCAAACTCTTATCTGTTTAACTGCACTGGAGTTTGTAGCCTTGCAGTGGCTTGTGTTGTGAGCCTGCAGCTGTGCTTTTTTGAGAGTCAGTGGAGGGTCATTATGGTCAAAACTGAAAGACAGGAAGTAAAAGAGGTGACCTCTGGTGTTTAGAGCTGTTTGGTCGCTGGTCTAGAGTTATGAGATTTTTCCTGCTCAGAGCAGTAAGACAATTGGGTGTCACATTTTACAGAAATGTGTGCATGTGTTGTTTTGGAAAAAATTGCTACTGTTCCCTTATTTTCTTGTATTCCTTTGCTTTCTCCTTCTCTAGAATATGAGTGATGCTATGGCTGTGCTGCATAAACTGCAGACAGGTCTGGATGTAAACGTTAAGTTCACAGGTGTGCGGGTATTCGAATACACACCCGAGTGCATTGTCTTTGACCTGCTGGATATCCCACTCTACCATGGATGGCTGGTTGACCCACAGGTCAGCATCCAGGTTCACATCCTTCTAGAAAAGCAAATTCCACTGAAACGTGATGTCACCACATGATATCATTTGTGTGCTTTAATTTCAAAATCTTACTCTACAGTGGTAACACACAGAGTTTCACAAATACATGATATGCACTGTGCAGTAAGTGGCTTTAGTAAAAGAGAAAAATTAATTACATATTAAAATTACTTAAAAATTTAAAAAGATCAAAATCATTTAATACTAATACAATTATACATACTCTTAAATATTTATACACTAATTTATCAAATTAATTGGAAGTAATTGCTTAGTATCATCACTGGGCTACAGATCAAAACACTTTTTTTTTTCAATTTAATTGAGTTTGCCAGTCATTATTTTTTTTAGTACTGCACAATTATCGCCATGGTTTCACAATGCCGTATCAAGTTAAAACCATGCTGCGGTTAACTCTGTTACATCAAGTAATATTAAATTAATACATACATTTACACATTAAAATTGCACCTCTTCTAAAAGAAATCACCCATGTGGAAGTTAAAATTCATGCTAATATTTTGACCAGCATATTGACTTTCTTATTTTTATCACACTGTCTGTAGATGGCTGATATAGTCAAGGCAGTGGGAAACTGCAGCTATAACCAGTTGGTAGAGAAGATAATCAGCTGTAAGCAGTCAGACAACAGCGAGCTGGCTGGGGAAGGTGGGTATTCACGGTTCTTATTGGTCTTCTCCTTTTCCTTTCATACATTCATGCAGACTGCTTCTTCCAGAAGGCAAGTGCTCAAATGTAGCATAATTCACTTTTTTAGAATGTTTAGAGTTCACTCTTTGCCAGGCTTCTGTGCATTTAGATCTTCTAATGCCTTGTGAATATGAATCCATGTTCTGAATGATGTCTTCCCCGTTGCATCATGCAAATAAACAACTTTTAGAGTGTACCAGAGTCATTTAAGCACCCTCCTTTTCGCAGTTTTTTTAGCTGTCTGAAATGTTCTCTCCCTCTCTCACCGCATTTGTGTCTAAATAGATCTCCCTCGCCATCTTTTTTTGCCGTTTCTCTAAGCGTCTTCAGAATGCATGCTCTCTGTGTCTGTTTCTTTGTCTTTTCTCTCTCTTGGGCTGACTGGCAGCCACTCACAGTCTATCCCTGTACCAGTGTATGTGAGTCTGTCTCTGTCAGGCTGTGTGTTTTTTGTGTGTCATAAAGTTTCAGACAGTGTGTGTTGAAAGGATTAGTTCACCCAAACATTTTTTTCTTCATTTTTTCACCCTTATTGTTGTTCCAGTCCTATATGAATTCCAATCTTCAGTCTGGAGTAATTTTAAGTTACAGTGAATGGGGGCTTAGACTTTAACACCTCAAAGAAAGACACCATAAAAGTATAATAAAATTAGCCTGTATGACTCATGCAGTGTTGCAAGTCTTCTGGAGTCATATGATAGCTTTGTGTGAGAGAGACTGACATTCAAGTCATTATTCACTGATAATCGCTACCTCCAGTGGACTACCATCGTGAATGAATCATTCAGAACAGTTTTGTGTACTAAATCAAGATTCATTGAAAAGATCAAACTTGACTTGTTTACGAATCGAACATTGCTATGCACCAAGGAGAGCTAGGGCAGATATTAAGATTTTAACATTCAAACATTTGTGTCTATTGTATTGTGTATTTCAGAGACATCTCACACTGGCTCTTTCTTTCCCAGGTTTTGTGGCAGAGCAGTTTCTGAACAGCACAGCGACTCAGCTAACATACCACGGCCTGTGTGAACTCACTTCTACTGTAGAAGAGGGAGAACTGTGTGTCTTCTTCAGGAACAATCACTTCAGCACCATGACCAAATTTAAGGCATGTTGAAATTTAAGTGTATTTGAGATGTTGGATGCAGAATGATGGCTCTGTGCTGCTGTGAATAAGCGCTCTAATAAGCAAAGTAAATTTGGTTCACTTGTCTATAGAGGGATGCTGTATGTTGCTGCCCCCCAGTGGCTAAAAAGAGAACTTTAAAATTCTACTGAGAAGACTATAGATATTATGGGGTACAGAGATGATGCTATTGCTGATTACCATGATTTTGCATATTGGAAAGGTCAAGGTCTGACAAAAAGCACATGCAAGTAAACTGATGTACAGTAAAATTTAGTTATTGCAGTCATTTTAGTCTTCATCCCATATAACACCACCACAAATTAGCTGATTTTATTTTTATCATCTTAATATTATTTGGTAATAATAATAATAACAACCTTGATTCTCAGCGACTCTCACATTCACCCTGAACGTAGGAGACACTGGGAATATGGTTTTGGATGTTGACTCTCTATGTAACCCTCAACTGCAGTTAAATCAGGGAGGCTGTAAATGTAAAGTTTGTTATCTGGAGGAAGGGGAGCTGTTCTGTAACAGCAGGACACACTTCACCCACAGATAAAACTCTTCTATGATCCTCATGTACACACTTCAGAACATGACACCACTGCTGCCCGGTCTGGGAGTGTTGAAAGGTTGTTGGACGAGAGCTGTGCTGCATGTTTTTATAAATGCTCTCTTTGTGTTCCTCAGGCCCAGCTGTACCTGCTGGTAACGGATCAGGGGTTTCTCACTGAGGAGAAGGTGGTTTGGGAAAGTCTGCATAATGTCGACGGAGATGGAAACTTCTGCGACTCAGAGTTTCATCTGAGGCCACCCTCTGACCCGGAAACTGTGTACCGTGGTCAGCAAGACCAGATCGATCAGGTCAGGACTAGTAGCTTCTCAGAAGTGCTCAGTGTCATTCAGTTATAAACACAGAGTATGGTAGTTGTTTCTCAGGGTGACGTCTGTAAAAGAACATTTACGTGGGTCCTTTATGATTAAAGCTCATGCAGTCGGATGGAGTTGTGACTGTAATTTAATTCATATACACAGTACTGCCTCTCCCTATATGCAGAGTACGCAGTTTGCATAGGGCACTATCCCAGTTGCTCAAAAAAAAAAGACAAAAAAAAGACTTTTGTTCTATATTAATATTAACATATATATAAATTTTTTAAAAATGCATTTTACGGTGTAGGCAGTAGGTTAAGCACATGTGACGCACCATTCCCGTATCCGCCCTCACCTTATGTTTGCAGCTGACTGCAAATGATCATAGTTGATGGACAACTATGTCCGAAAAAAAGACATCAGTCGCTGTTGATAACGTGTTTTAATGTCAGTAATAATTTCATCACCACCAACACATCTGCCTTAATATTCTCTCTGAGTTTCCATGTTCCCTTACAAAAATTAACCATGGTTTTACTACAAAATAAACCAAAAAAAAGTCATGGTAACCACAAATTAACCATGGTTTTGTTACTTCAAATAATAATCAAAGAAGGATTTAATGCAGGGTCAATGCTGAAATTTGTTACAAAAGAGGATGAAGTGATTTTTAATTTAATTTATTATTGTTTGTTTTGATAATATTTAATCTTTTAAAATGTTTTATTTAATGTGTAATTTAATTTTTTGCCGTAGAACTACAATTGTACTTTTTAAATAATACAGTTTAATTACAATTTATTTATTTTTATATTTTATCAAAGTTCTATTTCAGTGTTCACTGTACTTCTTATCAAATAAATGCAGCATTGGTCAGCAAAAAAAAAAAAAAAAAAAAAAATGCAGCTAGAAGTTGTTGGCACTTATAATTTGTTCGAAATGTAGAGTTCTGCAGTTTACAGGAGTGACAACAAAATTATGCAATTGTTTAAATGCAATTGCTTACAATTCCTTAAAATTACTAAACTATAAATGAAGTTACAATGAATTTTCACAAACGCTACTGCCTTGATGCTATTAAGCAGACATTACAGAGGAAGAGTTTGGAATACAATAAAATGTTTGGGGTCTTTTCCAGGTACCTCTCTTAAGAAAAGCATTAAGTTCAGCCCTGCGGATGAAATCACTTTTAAAAATTTGTGTTCAAAGATCCAATCTTCAAAGCCTTTAAACTGTTCCTATGCTTCTGGATAACAGGAACTTATTAGACCTTTAAGTTCCTGATAGTTAAATTGTGTTAAAATAATCACAAAACCCCATCTTTAAGTAATATACTCTCTGTACCAAAATGGGGTTCATTTCACAGAATCACAGTGACCCTCGGGTAACGCCGAGCTCTAGAGACTGATATTACAGTGAGCTGTGAATGTTGACATCCAGTTGAGACACAGCCAGTCTCTGTGAAAGTGCAGTTTATCTGTATTGGGCTTGGTAGCGCACTGCTGTCCTCTAGCACTAATTCTGCTCCGTTGCCCACTGGAAAATTTCCTCAATTATTGATGTTAAAAGCTCCCCAACCCTTCTTCCAGCTCTGTGTAACCATCCCCCTCTGCCTTTGGGATGCTTTCATGCCTGATGACCGGACAAAAGTGTCTCACGTGACACAGATCCTTTGTCTCTCTCTTCTGCTCTTATATTGGGTGTTTAATAATGAAGGGTCTGTATAAGTGAAGGGCTTAGAGATGACTGTGCTCTAAAAGTCAGACTTTACTCTAAAACAGTCGTTGTAGTGTCATTGTCGTGGGCTTAGTTAGCAAACTAAATGATCAATTCACAGGCAAACTGTCAGGATATTCATGATGTACTATGTTCTTTTTTTCATAAACTATTACATAAGCTCCTTACTACTGTAAGGATTCAGGCTCAGCTATAATATAATCCTCTACAGAAAGAAATAATTCACCCACAAAGGAATGATTTCTATTTTATGGAACACAAAAGGAGTTATTTAGCAAGAGTTTAGGCTGCATTTTCTCATTCAGTATAGGAGGGAATGTACACATCTATACAGATAAATATAATACAAAAAATAAAAATATTATTTAAGTATTTGTGTTTTTAAAACTTATTCAGCAAGGAAGCACTCAACTGATCAAAGGTGACTGTATAGTATAGTAATTTATATAATGTAATTTAACATATCAAGCTCCTAAAGGTAATATAAAAGTAGTCTATATATTATTGCCTTCTATCATAACTCTGCTGAATAACTTAGTTTGTGTTTAATGGGAAAATGTATCATATATATCATTCTCAACAGCACAAGAACTGCGTAGATGTTGACAATTTAAATTTTCCCCTCTGTATGTGTAGGACTACCTGATGGCGCTGTCTCTGCAGCAGGAACAGCAGGCCTCAGACCTGGGTTGGGAACAGATCCCAGAAGGCATCAGTGATCTAGAGCTGGCCAAGAAGCTGCAGGAGGAGGAGGACCGCAGAGCGTCACAGTACTATCAGGAGCAGGAACAGGCACAGGCGGCAGCAGCAGCGGCTGCGCAGGCACAGGTGAGCTGATAAACTGCACACAAGAATAAACAAACACATACTTAAGATCATTTACAGTACAGGTCAAAAGTTTGGAAACATTACAATTTTTAATGTTTTTGAAAGAAGTTTCTTCTGCTCATCAAGCCTGCATTTATTTGATCAAAAATACAGAAAAAATGTAATATTGTGATATATTATTACAACTTAAAATAATAGTTTTCTATTTGAATATACTTTTTTATACGTTTTTTAATGTATTATACTTTAAATTATCATTTATTTCTGTGATGCAGAGCTGAATTTTTAGGATCATTATCACATGATCCTTTAGAAATCATTCTAATATGATGATTCATTATCAAAGTTGGAAACAGTTCTGCTGCTTAATATTTTTTCAGAACATGTGATACTTTTTAGGATACTTTGATGAATAAAAAGTATATAAAAAAAAAATATAAAAAAAAAGAAGCTTTATTTTTAAAATATAAATATTTTGTAATAACAATATACACTACTGGTCAGTAATTTGGGGTCAGTAATTTTTTTTCTTTTTTTTAATAAAATCAATACTTTTATTCAGCAAGGATGTGTTAAATTGATAAAAAGTGATAGTAAAGAAAATATATTATTAGAATATTTTTTTTTTTTTTGAATAAATGCAGTTCTTTTTAACCTTTTATTCATCAAATATATTAGACAGCAGAACTGTTTCCAACACTCATAATAAATCAGAATATTAGAATGATTTCTAAATGATCATGTGATAGACTGGATGTTTACATGTGACACTGAAGGCTGGAGTAATGATGCTGAAAATTCAGCTTTGCATCACAGGAATAAATTATTTTTTTAAAGTATATTCAAATAGAAAACTATTATTTTAAGTTGTAATAATATTTCACAATATTACTGTTTTTTTCTGTATTTTTGATCAAATAAATGCAGGCTTGATGAGCAGAAGAGACTTCTTTCAAAAACATTAAAAATAGTAATGTTTCCAAACTTTTGACCTGTACTGTACCTCCAATGCCATTTTCCACAAAATATCGTCATATATTACACATTTAATCTGACATAACATCAGATTAATGCCATGGCGATCCAGACTTGATTGGGGCAGCTGAAAGGCTGTTGCATTAGTTGGTTAATAGGACAAATAAGACCTATGAAATGACAGAACTCTTCTTCCATACAGTAACATACGTCTGAGTGAAACAGATTATTTGAAAAAAATTAAATAAAATTGAAGGGCAAGGACATTGATCTACAGAACAATTGTTGATTGGATGAAGGCACATCTGATTGCAAGTTTGCAGTCGACTGTAACAGGGGCAGGGTTTAAGTGGACTAAATGATTGGAAAAGTTTGGCATACCAGACAAAAGTTTGTCATTTAAAAGGAAGATCAAATTCTGACATTTTGATTGTAAAAAGCTTTTTGAAACATACGCATGGGTGACTTGTTTGCAGTAAGATCAATAACATGCATTTCATTTCATGCCTACTTTAAAAAGTTTAAATAAGAGGTTAATTCGTTCCTCTCCTGTCAGGGACAACAACCAGCAGCTGGTGCCGACCAGGTGGATAGAGTAGCAGCTGCTGGAGCCCCAGCGGGGGGAGCCACGGCTTCTCCAAGCCCTGGAAAACAGCCCTCAACGGGGGAACGCAAACCCAAGAAGGAAGCCAAGGACAAAGACAAATGCATCTTGTTGTAACGGCAGTGGACTACGTGAGTGTGAAACGGGCAGCAGTTTAATTCCAGTGGCTCTGCAATGCATCTCCCAGCCTGAGGTGGAGAAAGAATAGACGACAGATGAAGTGTGATAGACGAAGAGGACTTGCCATTCTCAAGCCACTTGTGCCTGACTTTAACCCTCGGAGTTCTGAAGATGCAGACAAGAAGAGAGGGGTGTCACTACAAGGACTATCACTACATCTTTCGTAGAGCTGGCCAAATGTTCTCAGCAGGAAAACCACTGCAGTGCACTATATTTGTGTGGGGTCACCAGGGAGGTTTTTTTTGGTAGTAAAACAAGGTAATGTACACACAGCAGTAGGCAAAAAGCCCCCCCCGAAAAAAAAAGTGGCACTACATTTTTTTCATTATACAAAGCATTTTCTTTTTTGTGAATTTCCGTTATTGATGTTTATAAGCTATTTTATACCAGGTTACCCCTACATGTGCACATGTAGATCTGTTGTATTGGTCAGTTTATTTTATTTAACTGAAGGATATCCAAGATCTTTTAATGAATGGCCGTTCACATGAACAGGTAGCAAGCCAACAGGTCGTTTGGCAAAGGTGATGTCTCAGGACATGACGTAGGCCACCGTAGTTCTTTGCCTGGCAGTTTGTTGCCAAATTTTTCATTGTTGATATTGTAAGGAGAAGTCACTTCCATTTTAGAGAGTGAGATCTTGATGAAACAAATGCATTCAAAAAGGGTTTCCTTATCAGGCAGTATAAGATCCAGTTTGTTATTTAAATGCGTCTACAAAAGAATATTTGCAAATAGGACATAACTGTTAATATCAGTGAACAACTGACACTACCATTAATGTAAATAGCTTTAAAATATCAAAGCCAGTAGATTATATAAAATACATGGCCAAGTTTTTGCTTCGCCCCACACCTTTTACCTTTCAGCCAAATGTTTGGTTCATATTTGCCTTATAAAATGAAGTATACGAGTAGGATCATCATCCATGAAATTTGGCATTGCTCAATGAACTACAGTGTTATTGCCCCCAAAACTGAATGGTTCTTCTAAAGAAATCTAATTTTTGTTCATAACGGTTTGTTTTCCGCAAATGATATTGGTTTTACAAAGGGCCGATGTTAATACTGAAATATGAAGAGCAGGTTGGCCGATTCTTGAAAGAAATAAGAGGAAATTTAGCACTACTGTAAACCAGGCAAGCGACACTTATTGCCCAATGGCGATAGTCTGAAAATGGACACTGGCCAAATAAATGAGCTGACGGATATATCGGCCTATCGCTAGGTCTAGCTATAAGTTTCACACTCTTTCATGTACATTGTACATACTCATATATGCTATATGGACGTAATGTAGGAAAGGATTACTCAAGCCCATTCTGTTCCAGTGCTGCCTCCTGAGAGACAAGGTCTTTTCTATCCAAACATTCCAGCTATATGCCTTGAACTGAGCATTGTACTGAGGTTTAGGCTCAGGGAAGCGCTAAAGTTGGGCTATTTTACCTGCTGTTCTGCTCTCACAATGCAAGAAGGAACAACTCCTGCATGTAGATGAGCCTCGTGATGGTTTAGTCATCAGTTTTCCTGGTGGTTAACGTTACATGCGAGCACAGAAGATGCTGATAATGCTAGTCGTGGGCTGGAGCGGTTCATTCGACATTTGGTCCCTCAGTGGCCAACACTCTCTGTATATAAAAAGCCTTACAATATTTACAGTATCTTTTATACTGACAAAGATAGGTGAGAGACAAGACTGAGACAATCTGAGCTTACCTTAGACAGAAAACCGCACAGGCCTTCACAGAAGGAACATATCCACGTGTGTCTTGCAAACAGTTTGAGTTAGCTTACTTGGTAACAGATATAGATTCAAACTATGTAAAACACAAGGTTTTATTTAAAAGTTCCCTTTGATTAGGCCAGTTCGCACCAGAAAACCACACTCCCATTAGTCCCATAGGAAGCAGGGAATGCAGAAGTTCCAAACACAGTATTTCCAGCACTTAAACCCCATGCATTTCAGTCTGTACCGAGCACATTCACTGGTAATTTTGATTAAATGATTGCATTTTGTGACATTTTAGTTAGTTAATGTTCATCGATATTATCAAGTTAAATTCTCATGTAACGTTAGTCTACGCTATGGAAGCAATCCCCCTTCCCTCCAACATTACATTTAAGGCTACTATAAATAGTCAATGTAAAACTATGCGTTAATATTTACTCGAAATTGCTGCAAATATGTTAGCTGCTGCTATCTGTCCCGCTTAAACCACAGATTTTAAAAAAAAAAACATTCAAACGGGTTCTAGCGCCAGGGGCTACATGAACCACATGACTGCTTCACTCAAAGTAGTAGTATGCCACATGTAGACTGGACATTTTCTGAATGCGCTGATCTGTGCCACCTGACCGCTGCAGATTCATGTAACGTTAGACAAAAAAAAAAAAAAAAAAAAAAAAAAAAAAAAAACCTTTGTACAGTGCGTGCCATCGTAAAGTCTAACGTTAAGTCTATCGCTCACAGCTTGGCTTTCATTGGCGTTAAATTAAATGCAATATGGTTTATAATCTGTCACACCAACAGATGAAAACGCGGTTTATTAAAACCTCGCCCTGCAGTTCTGTTGTCTGCTGCTTTAAACGCTCGAGCTTCTAAAATTTTTCATCGTTTATCATCTGATTTTTTTTTTTAAATATACGATATCGTTCCTTTTTGAAATACGCTATAGAATTAGGAACACTTAGAAAACGTTATAGTTATCGTCCTTTATATTAACAGCCCTTTAAACTTTATAGTTAACTACCATATCAACCCCTGATCTATAGATCAGTGATTTCAACTCCTAGTTGGGCTTTTAAGAGAAATAGTATCTAATTTTTTTTTTTTTAAGTTGTTAGGGGTGCCCAACCCTGCTCGTGACGATCGACTGTCCTGCAAAGTTTAGCACCAATCCTAATCAAACACACCTGAAGCAACTAATTAAGGTCTTCAGGATCACTTAAAAATTAAAGGCAGGTGTGTCTGATTAGGGTTGGAGCTAAACTTTGCAGGACAGTCCATCGCCAGGAGCAGGGTTGGGTACCCCTGCAGATTAATTAGTTGGTATCCTAATAGTGTTGAGCCAGAAAATGCACATGTTTTAGTCTGTATTTGTCATGTTCTTATCATTACCGAGGGTACACTATAATGTATGGTTTCACACTACACAAACAAGGTATAGATTTACTTTCAAAACATCAGTAAGCTTCTTTCACCTCTGCAACTGGTGTTATACTGGAGGAAACACAAGCCAGTCAGTATAGAGCTGGGAGAGAAACGTCTTGAAGGTTTTGTACTGGGGTGGTGGGGTGGAATAGGCTCTGATTCAAACACTTCCTCAACTGTTACTCTTGCAGGTCAGGTTAAATATGGACATTCCAAGGTGCTTTTGATCAGTGGCATGTCTGATAAAGGAGTGATTAAGGACAATGTGCAACAGACTTCTCCAGCACACACAAGATGTACTCGCTGTGCATTAGCTTGTCATTTGTATTGATTGCCAATAACTTTTTTTTCTTCTGTAATGTGCTTCGGCTTTAACCATTTGCTTCTAAAGTGATCTTGTTAACTGCAGATGTGTAAATTGTCACAAGAATATACATGTTAGTGGGATACATACTGAAATGTCATATTTATAGAAAGGAGAAAAAGTGGAGTTTGTGGGTTCAGTCTCCATGAAGAAAATAGAAAGTCCATTTCAAAGAGTAAACATGGGAAATGGCTTGAAACTGTTTAATATATTTAGCTAATGCTATTTTTAACCTTCGAATAATATTAGTAAATGTTCCAAGGCCTTGTTTGCTTAGTTGGCCATTGGTGTGCAGCACCCATTGAAGCTCCATTATAGGTCCTAGACCGTTTTAGTTCTTTATGCACTGTTACATTGAATGCACTAGATAAGAAATATACCTCTTTTTATACAAAATTACAGCTGAACCTGATTCATAACACAAAATCATTTTTGCAATAAGGCTTGTACTTTTGGAGCTTAAAGAACTGAATATAAAGAACTTTGTAATGGTTGAGTTTCACCCTAAATGCCCTTCCAGATGTAAACGAAATGTTTGCAAGACTTCTCATGAATATAATTTGATGTTTTCATATCTTAGTGCCATCAAGTGATATGGGAATGAAAGCAACAAATGATGAAAGAGCTTGTGAAGGAGTTGATCCATGTTGACAGGGCATTAACAAGGGTGATCCAAACTAATGACCAGTGAGGGTAATCATCTTCTTAATTTCAACTGATATTGAAATGCCACACATTACACACATGCTTTCTTCCAATGATGGGAACTGGAAAGTTTTCTCCTGCATGTCTTGTCAGTTTTACTGGGTCAGTCCATAATGGAAATGCAGTTGTGATGCATGTTTAACAGCTGAATACATGTACTTCTAAATCATTTTAAGAAACAGTCCCATTACAATTTCTATTTTATATCCTTTATACGTGTATATTTACACAAAACATTTTAACTTAGCAAACAGAAAAAGGATTACAATTTTTACAAAAAAAAATCAGGATACTATAAGGGTCAACCTTTTATTGTGTGTAAGGTTCATTAATGACCAAAAACATTTATGTAGCCCAATAGTGTCAAAAAGTAGATGGACAACTTTTCTGTAACAAATGCCTTAGACGAGGGACAATACGTCTTAATAAAGGAAATCTGGTTCGTGAGTCTGTGTGATTCTTCTGATTGTCATTCACAGTCTTCAACTTCAGATTTGCTAAAGTTTTTCTTCCACAGACTGTGGGCAGATACGGTTACAGATACAGAAGCAAACTATACAGAGATGGTCATAAACCACATAATTTAATAGCTTGTAGAATCATCAAAAAAAAAAGTCACATGTTGAAATGCTAAAGGAATTACAGGTGTGTCTAGTGCTACTCGCAGTAGTCTGCCCAAAGTGTATGAGAGTATCTGAAACATGAAGTTAAAGTTATCTAAACAAACACTGGTTAAGAAATAAGCTGTACAGTCGCACCTATAGAATCAGGAGAACAGGAGAATGTATGTGCACAAATGTTGTTTACAGGTCACCAGACAACAGTACAGAAAAAAAAAAAACCTACATGTAAAGCCTTTTATAAAGACAACAAAAATCAACCAAATTGGATCTTTACAATAATCTAATGGCTATAAGTTCAGCCAATTAAAAACATCAGAAGTTCAAAATAATAAAAAAAAATATTAAAAAAAAAAAAAAAAAAAAAAAAGTATTTATATTTTTCCACTGCGAAGAGTCAGATACTAGAACCTTCCTTTGAAGGGCTTGAATCCTCCGCTGCCACCGGCCATGGGAACATTAGTGATCTGCACAATTCTGTTCATACCAGAGGAGGAATGACTGCAGAAAGACACAATCAGCCAAATCAATACACAGGAAAAATGTCAACATGTGAAGGAAAGACTAAATGTTATTTAATAAATGTTCCTGTAAATGTGCAAGACTCTCGATTCATTAACCACCAGGAGTAAATAACTAGCAAACTAACAAGGAGCAGTAAATGATAAAACTATTTGGGCTACAAAGCAGTGTGTCTATGAGTGAAGGAGGCTGACACCAGAATCAATGTCTTATTCATGAGCATTTGTGAACAAATCTCTTGAACTAATGATCTTTTTTTTTTTTTTTTTTTTTTAAACAGTTCCTTGTCACCACCTCCTGGCATAACAAAATCGATAAAATACATACAAGTGTCAAAATTTCAAAAGGTGATATACTCTATTTTGAACGCTACCATATAGCCAAACTATAAACTTTTATCCCACTACTTCAACTATTTAAATGTTTATACACAGAAATAATAACACAGGGCTCCAGACTGCGACCAAATAGTCGCATTTTGTGACCATTTTTCCTGCTGGTGTGACTACTTTTTTTTTTAGAGGTCGTATAATTATATTTAAAATTAATGCACAGGCGATTTCATTAACAGTGCATCCAGAACCCAGAAACATCAAATGGCAAACGAAACAAAGCATAACGAAACCCTCGTTTGAACTGCGCAGCGCTTGGAGTGTAGAGGTGCGTGCAAAATAAAAATGATGGGAATACTGAGGAATGATGGATGGTTTTCAAGCTAAAGTAAAGTAAAAGACTGCTTCTTAAACCAGAGAAGGTGAACATGTTGGTATTCTTGTGGGAAAAAACATGCAAGCACTGTTACCAACAGCAAGTTCAGGTTTAATTTTCGTTTCATTTTGAAAAGCTTGTTATCTTTGCTGTTTACCCCTCACGTTACGCTATGAAGGCTCTCTTTTTTATTTCTTTTTTTATTTGATTGCTCAGTGTTTGCTAAATGTTCTGTAATTTATTATTTGGTATATAATACAGCATGTGGTGTATGCCATGCCTCATCTTATTAGTTTTTGTTAATAAACGTTTTGTAAGCCAGTCATTGTATCTTACTGTTTTGTTGTGCTTTTTAATTAAGAATAACAATTAATCCATCTTTTGTTTTAGTCTGAAAAAGTGAAAGGTGTGTAGATGTAAGCAAAACAGATAATTATGTTTTCTTGTAAAACATGACAACAAGATCACGAATCCGAAGCCGGCTTATAACACGGCAAAAGAGGAACTCCCGTTCACAAATTCAAATCACAAATAATACTACTGATGAAAAAGAACGGGTTGAATGTTAACCACTTTCATTTTCATAAACTATGATAAAAGTTCATCAGCATGCATTGATTAATCCCTTGTTGTAGCGCAATAAATAAATAATAATAATAAATTAAAAAAAATAAAAAAAAATAAATATTATATATATATATATATATATATATATATATATATATATATATATATATATATATATATATATATATATATATATAGAGTGACCAAATCATGTGCTCTTGCGACCAACTAAGCAAGTTAGTCGCGAAACAGCAACCAGTGGGAAGAATGGGTCTGGAGCCCTGTAACATGTGGTTGTGAAGCTGTTTAATTCTTTACATTTACACCGCAGCTGCACTCTCTGGATCAACGGCAGTATGAACACAGAACTGAATGTTGCATTGTGTGATGATCATACCATCAAAGGTTTTACCAAAGTCCCTAGTCTTTGGTTTAGTGCATGTTTCACATCACAAGTGTCAGCGGAGCATGAGCAGTCACTGCCCATGTTAATGAATGCAAGATCACATCATAAGCCTGACAGCCGATTCACTCATTCATTAACCTGGGCTGTTACAAAACTGCTCTGCTCATGCTCTGCTGACTGAAACTGGCATAATACACATAGCTGAATCATAAGACTGCGTGGAAGTTTGAATCGGGATTGTGCTCTTTTAACAATTAATTGTGAAGCTAAAGTGCTTTATGTATATGCATGATCAAAAACCTGGAGTGTGGTGCCATCATGCCGGGTCGACTGTCCCCAATTCGGTGGTTATCGGTGAATCCTCCGCTTTGTGAGCCCGCTGCCCCATGCCAGTCTTTCCTGGGGCCCTGATCGCGTCCATGCCGCTCCACCACCACCTGTCTGCCACTACCAAAGTGCTGCTGTGATAAGGGGAAGGATATACAGTATGGTGTTAAATGTTATATATCTTGGAAAAAAAAAAGAACATGTCAGAGGCATGTTATGTACTTTACCTGCTCCCCCATGACCACAGGTCTGCCACTGTCTCGGCTGTTGAAGCTGGTTCTGCCACGGCTAGCTGTGGGCACCCCTCTCATGGCAGGTACGGGACCCTCTCTGCCTGGACGTTCTGGACGCATCCGCGCTGCTCTGTAATACAGTCAGCAACAATCACTGATTACCAGCAGCTCGAGGAGAGCCAAGTCTGAAACATCAGTCTTTGGTAGTGTTCTAGACCAAGGATATTCAATTGGTGGACTGCCAAACATCTTCATCTGGCACAAGGGAAGAGTACATGCAGGTCGCACGTACGCCTTTAATTGTTTTTGCACTAATTAGTTTGTCCACAAGGTGGCATCACTGGCCTGGGCCGTTATTTTACAGCCGAAAAAGAAAAGATACGCAACAACAACAACCTACCAGGGACCGCAACATCAATAAGTGCTTCTGTGAGGGGGTAATGAGTAGGGATGTGCGCAACATCTAATTTGACTGTCGTTTAAATGGATGTTTGTATCCGACTAGTCTAAACGCAAGAAACCCCCAAAAGATGGTAAGAAAAAAAAAAAAAACCTTGTGCGTATATATAATAGCCTGCATTTGAAATACTTAATCTATGAATCACACTGACAAATCCCTCAATGAATTCCGCTAAAAATAGGTCACAATTATGCCATACTCTTGCCTTGCGTTATAATCATTTAATTTTAGGCGGTCGTTAAAAAAAAAAAAAAAAATAGAAGAGAACACTCAACGTCAGCCAATGCTTATTAATTAAAATCAGCTGGGGAAATGCAGAACAATGAAAAATCAATCAATAGCCTGACAGAATTCTTCATCTTCATTTAACATCAGCCAACATATTAAAACACAAGACAAAAACAATAGGGAATTTTATCAAGGAATAGCATTAAAACGGCTTTTAAAAACATACTTCGTCTTATAGGCTATATCACCTAAAAACAAAACGACCAAAAAGAGAGGACCTGAGGCGATTAGGGTTTCCATCCAAAGTTGCAAATTTAATTTATGTGCAAAACTGGAATAACACAAAAACATTTGCAAACAAGCACTGTTTCCATCCAACGCATCAAAGAGAACAAAATCATCCCTTCCCGTTAAACTGGCAGTAAATATCAGTAAGAAAACTAGGAGAACTGATTATAATAATTTTCATATATGATAAAATTACTTGCGCCTCAGAGTGAGCAGACGAAACACAATAAATGATGTCATTGCTTTCGGAGGCGGATGCATGCTGCTGTTTGGGAACTGAGTCGTGTTAGACATTATACAGAAACACTCAGATGACAGACTTTGCTCAGGCATTTCAGAACGACCATCACAACATTTCAGATGCCGTGGAACAAGATCATGCAGTCCACTGCTAGTCAAGTTATCCTGCCTCATAGCGCAAAGTCAAATATTTTTTTATATACACTGGACATCACGCAGCACCACCGAAGTGGGTCTTAGAG
Organism: Cyprinus carpio; assembly: GCF_018340385.1. Lineage (NCBI taxonomy): Eukaryota > Metazoa > Chordata > Actinopteri > Cypriniformes > Cyprinidae > Cyprinus > Cyprinus carpio. The sequence goes on from NC_056578.1 coordinate 17,941,761, forward strand.
GAATAGACGGCGCGGACGGGATCGCAGCAGCGGGGGGCTGTTGTGAATGACATTAGCTGGCTTTGGCTAGTCTCTAAGCTAGACAGCTACGTACCTGTAATGAATATAATTATGCATCGCTCCAGTACAGTTACTGTAAGCCAATTTGACATTACACAGTTCACAAAACTTTTCAGTTTTCTTCTAATTCAAAATAATCCCACACCTTGCTCGTGCGAGACTTGAGGTAAAAATGTTGTTTACGTCCCAAAACACTTAAAAATAATGTATCATTTTTCAAATGTTTTATTTTAACTTGTTATTTAAAATGTTTTAAATGTAACAATGGGAATTTGAATGATAATTCAAATGGAATTTTTTTCTGTCGTGTAATATACTATTGTTTTCAGTTTCGCTAGTAGGAGCTGTACCATTTAGTCGACTAGTCCCACACATCCCTAGTTATGAGATATCCACAACTCTAGTTTCAACGAGTAGAAAGGCAGTGTTATCTGTCATAACTTATGGCGAGTAAAAGCGCACACTGGACAAAGATGATTATCACATGGAGTATAGTTTGAAAGGCTGCGCGTTCTCCTACGCATCTGCTGAGCAGCTTCAGACAGCGCACCAGTAGCTCTTCAACCGACAAAAACACACAACTATGTCAAAACTACAATTTATAGTTTGTGTGAAGATTGTTTTAATTTCACTTAAAATAGGTTAATTTTTCTAAAGTAAAGAGATGGCATTAAACATTTAAAATATGGGTTGTTTCTACATTAATTTGGAGGTTCAATGTGAAATTATGACAATATATAAATATGCAGTTAATCAAGATTAATTACAGAAAAATGTGATTAATGAGTTAATTTTTTTTTTATAACTGACAGACTGCGCTAATGTTTTTTAGAGATGTTGGTGTTGGTAATATTTGTTGATTTTACTGCTGAATATGCATTCAAATTTAATTTATTTTCAGCCCCCCAGAAAGAGATTGGGATGGCTCAACTCCCCCTTGACACCCAAACTCTACTGAATTTTTCTAATGCAGTTTTCTGTCACAATATTGCTTCTATTACAAAAGAGTCACCAAATATGGAATCTTGACTGTCAGACCTTTCCAACGATATGCGTTTGGTTAAAATTACAAAAAAATTTGATTTTCTAAAACAAGCCACAAAGTCAGACAGTCTATGTTTAATATCTTGATTTATCCCCCTTAAAGGGCAACATATCCCGAGATACAAACATTTAGAGATAGATTACAAAAAAAACACATTTACCAGTGGATTATGCCAAAAACTGGTCAAACTTACTACCTCAATTAATAAATTCAAAATAATAACTGGTGAGTTCAAGACTGATTCAAATGTTTTTTTGACAATAAAATACCTGGAGAAAAAAAAAATTTGAAAGTCAATGGGGGATCAACAACTTGAGAGTGAGTAATTGACAATTTTCATTTTTGGGTGAACTACCCTCTAAATAATGAAAAAAAAAATGTCGAATGTTAAGAAAATCACTTGAGGTTTTGAACAGGTAATGAACAGGTACCTGACATCTCCTTGTTTCGAATTCATTCCCCCATCAGTCTTCCAGCCAGTGTGGCTGCCGTCTCTGGGGTTACGAGCATGGGCAATGGCGGGAGGTGGCACTCTGCCACCAGCTGGTCGATCAGGCATAGACACTGGTCTGCGCTCATCCCGGTCGCGGATCTCTCTGCGATCACTGTCTCGCAGTTCTGCACGAGGTGGAGGTGGTGGTTCTGCTCTCCGCATGGTTTCAAAGTTTTTAGGATAGCGCTCAAACCCAGAACCTTCACGGCGAGGAGCAGGTCGATTCTTCTTTGATTCCGGTTCACCGTCAAAGCGGTTGCGTCTGCAAAAAAACAAAAAACAAATTCATCACTTGCTATCGATTCACACATTTGAATGCATTCTAATTTGGTAGGTCAGCGCTACTTGTATTATTGTTCTCCCACATTCTCGTTTGACTAAAAGTCTCTGCTAAAAAGATTAAACAAAAGCGAAAATCTTCGGCTGTGGATCATCTCTTCTCCTTCCTGTTCTATCATGTTTGGGAATTGCATTCTTGTTCATGAATGCCTACCTATCAAAATTGTTAGACTGCACAGCTGATGTCGGTTGGTATCGGTTCCGGTCTTTAGGGTTGAAATTATTAAAGCGGTTCTGTTGTCGATTGTTGTAATCTCCGCCTTGACTGATCCGCCCCACTGGCCCAGTCTGCATTTTTTTCCCACTATTCCAGTACGGGTCTTCCCTCCTGCACAGACAAAGAAGAAAACAACAAACACATTGACCATTTTGAACCTTAGAGACCACTAGACCCTAAAAATGAATATCTAACAGTATTGTTCACACACCTTTGGTCAACGTCACGTCCCCTCTTTAAGTTGTTTCGTTTCTCCTGCTCGTAACGCAACTGCTCCTGCTGCCGTCTCAGCTCCTCGCGTTCACGAGCCAAACGCTCCGCTTCCTTGCGTCGCTCCTGCAAACACAAGTTTTACGCACATCAATGTAAAGACAAAATCCCAGCTTCCGAGTTTCCAAAGGCAGGTGTATCGTGGCTGTACCTGCTCTATACGGATCCTCTCCCGTTCCAATCTTTCTCTCTCCATGCGCTCGCGTTCGAGTTTTTGCCTTTCCACCTCCAGCCTTTGCCGCTCTCTCATCAGGTTCTCCCTTTCCTCACGCTCACGTATAATACGGATGCGTTCCCTCTCTCGGCGCTCTCGTTCTGCTACTTCACGCCGTCTGGACATCATAACAAAACAGCATTACAAAATGCAGCTTAAGCACTTTGCCGATTTATTTGCAAATGAAAAGGAATGTATGTCTACCTGCGCAGTTCCATAGCTCTGCGAACGCGTTCCATCCTGACCATGCGTTCACGCATCCTCTGTTCCTTTAACTTCTCAAACGGAAGGATATCTTTGTTGCCACCTTTGTTAAACATGGGACGGCCTTTGTCCATCTGCAAGAATGTTACAAAAAACACACAAAAAAAGTCAAACTAAATACTAAAGAGATTGTTTATGGTCTTACTAATTCAGAACATGTTTTCAAAGTTAACCGTTTATGTCTTCTCAGAAAAGAGTTGACAAACCTCCTCAGGTGGTATGAACCCTCTGGGGCGTCTGTTCATCATGATGGGTGGACCAGGCTGTAAAGAAATAGACAATCAGACATCTTGGCCTTCATAAAAACCTCTTTACATGAAAATACATTGCATACTGAGAATGTCTGTGGTACCTTCTCAAACCTCCCGCCCCTTCTGAAAGGGGGACGAGATTTATTGAAGTTTTGCACTCCTTTAGCTTTGTCGATCATCATATTGCCTGGACTCTTTCCTGTGGATTAGAAGACATTAAAAGCATAACTATAAAGTTGAACATATTTTAAACCTCCTCATTTGGTGAATACAATCAAACCGTAACATACGTCCATGTTTCTTGTCATCTTTCTTTGCTGCGTCAGCTCCTGAACTGGAAGATGGTACATCAGATTTGTTGGTTTTGGAGTCCTGTTTTTTGATGTCTTTGCTGTCCTTTTCAGATGTTTTTTCTGATTTCTTCTCCTCCTTCTTGGATGAAACTGGTGTCCTATTGAACATAAAGGAAGGAATAACCAATGCAACTGACACTCCTCCTCTTTAAAATAATGGAAAGAGATTAAAACTGGAAGAACTCTTACTTGCTGGAGGTTTTTGCTCCAGTTGGAGTATGCTTTTCTCCAGAAATTTTACTGGAACTTGTCTTCTCTTCTCCCTCTTTCTTTGAGAAGTCCTTTTTGAACGGGTCAGTTTTCACCTATGAAGATGTTACCATGAGACCAGAGTTCAAGTACTTTTTCCCCCCACAAAAGCACACAAGTGTTGATTCTGGAGCATATAAGCCCATAAAAAAAGTGCTTAAATAATTTGAGTATCCCACTCTTATAGCACAGTGGTAAAGTTCTTACCCTGTCCACAGATATCTGTTGTCCATGGAGATCTGTGCGGTCCAAATGAGAGATGCACCTGGCCACTTCTGCGCTGGATGACATGGTAACTAATCCATAACACTTGGCTCCTGGGCTACGAGCATTGGTGACCACTTTGGCACTAAAAACCTATTTTGAAACAATATTTATAACCCCCCAAAAAATAAAAAATTTGAAAATCCAGTCAATATCACAATCCCTAATCACAAACATGTTAATTATTAGCTTGTGCCTATTTGCCACATACAAAGAGCCTTTACCTTTCCATATTTGCCAAAGAGGTTCTTGAGATCAGCTGCTTTGGTGTTGGATGACAGGCCGCTCACCCACAGATTACGAGAAGAGCTGGTACTGCTGCTGCCACTTCCTGAAGTCAGATAACAGGCTTTAGAAGACACTCTACTTTAATGACAACTTGTTGATCAGAGCAAAATAAGTTTTTAAATAATTAAGCTTCTAGTTGTCTTCTAATTTCAGATTTTTTTTTTAAATTATATTTATTAGATAATACTGGTGTTTTATCACTTAAACCAGCTGCAGTGTATAAACTTAATGGTAAACTATAAGTCTAATATTCCAAAATGCAAACCCATTGAGGAAAGTCATACCTTTTTCATCTTTTGTAGTCTTTCCATCTCTGTCTTTTGAAGAGCTAAAATGTAAATATTACGAGAGTGACAAAAAGAGAGAAATACTTTTAAGTATCAGAGCATGAGAGAAGACTGTGGGCATCGAGGTACATCTCCAAACGACATTTAATACAAATGTTTGGTGCATTACAGAAAAAGAAAAAGAACAAAATAACAAAAATCCCCATAGGCAAGGCTTGCACTCGGACAAACTCCAATAAGGCTTCTTTCTCTTGCTTTTCCACAGGAGCAAGGTGGGTCAGGTTTTCTGCCAATTTATTCCCTTGACCAATGACATCCTCAGGAGGGTGTTCAACTTCAGAGAGAATCACTTCACTGGACTGACAAACCCCTCTGACATCACTGGAACTATTGCTCTTTTTTAACCCATAAGTAGGGACTGGAAAAGCAAGTGCTGGAAATGTGTGCGTAACAGACGTGTTTTCAGCTCCTTGTTTAACTCCACCAATTACCAAACTCGAAAAAATGGCAAACCAAACCAAAAGAGCAAAACCAAAAGGCAGGGATTAGGTACAATGAACAACCTGTTATGAAAAAATTCTTGCGGCTACCCACAATGCTGAGTTCTTAGTGAGCTGGAACTTTGTAGTAGTATCTTAAAGAACTGACATAGAAAGACAAACCTCTTTCCTTGACCTGTCGCCCCAGTTGAAGAGGGGCCTTTCTTCCCAGAATCTTTTTCCTTGTCTCCCATTTCTCCTTTCTTCGAGGCCTCTCTGCTGTCCTTCTTGGTGGCGTCAGACATCAGCCCGTCATCTCTCTTACCATCCTTGTGGCCTTCTATCGCTTCAGTCAGCGAGTCTGTCTCCTGCCCCATCTCAGCAGTGGCCTCAGGTTCTTCACAGCCCTTGTCTGCCTCAGAATCTGGAAGTTTCACATGTTTACCTGTTTCCAGGAGATCGTCGCCATCTACATCCAGCGTGATGGCATCTTCGGCTTGGATGGTGACAGATATATTGTCATCCTCAACTTCTTTTATGGGTTCAGAAGCAGGTTCGCTCTCCAAGGCCTCCATTGCTGGGATTTCAGGCTCGGCTTCTCTCTCAGCCTCAATCTCCGCATCAGGATCGGGTTCGGGCTCTGGTTCCTCCTCTGCTTCAGGCTCAAGTTCAGTCTCCACTCCTGCCTCAGCCTCGGGCTCTGCAAGGCCGTCTACAGGAGGAGGTTTTAGAATTGTCACGAGTAGCATCATCAGTATCAGTTACATCTGAGGGATTTAACAAGCATAAAACATGGCAAAAAAACACATTGTTTAACATTCAAATCTCTGTGCTACGTGACCTAAAAAGTACAACAAAGAGCAAGTTTAATGTTAGTGGTCATCGTGGGTGAGGAAACCACAGGTATACATAAAAACACATTCCTTAGAGAACAACGAAGAGGTTGAACAATCTTCTCATTATGATGAACATCACTATCTTGGTCCACATTTTGAAGGTTTCACAACTGCTTGACATCGACACTCTTCTCTGCTTTACAGACATGCATTCAGTCTGAGTGAAGCCCCAAATCTATTCCATAATGCGATTCCTCCTGCCAGATGTCAGCTTCTTGTGGTCACATCGAGAGTCTTCTTTCAGAAACTTCCGCTGACCGTCCATCTCGTTTTACAGCTGATGGAGGCAAATCAAAAACAGGGTGCCAAATCTTCTCTGATCCGTTGGAGGAAATCTAGCCTTGTTTACAGTACTCTGTCCAGTAACACGGCTAAAAATGGATGTCCACACTTGAATGTGTTCAAAGCACAAGCAGTGACGTTGATGTCCACTTAAGCCATGTCGGCTATATTGCAGTCAGAAAGAAGTGTCAAGACTTTGGAGAACGAGGTTCATGTGTCATGCTCTGACCAGTCAACAAAGGCATGCAGCCTGTCGCCGTCTCCATTTCAGGAGCTAGTCCAGTCTCAACAGAAAGAAAGAGGCAGCCTGCTGAAGCTTGGGTGGTGTTCTGAACAGAGGAAACTCTCTGAAGAGGTCTCCTCTTGCTGATGAAATGTGGTGGCAGGGTAATGTGGTCTTGAACGAATTAGATGATGAGATTAGGAGGATCACTGATGTTAACACAAATGGTGAAGTGATATCTGTCCTTTGATGCAGCACATGTTCCAGGTGGGACGTGTTAATGTCTGTGATTTGTTGCAAGACCCGCTTTTAAAATGTCTGACTAGAACGTTGTGATTGAAAAACAGCAAAAGAAAAAGGAAGCAAGAGAAATCCAACCATCTGAAACCTAAAAAACAAATGTTACATCTCCACCCCAATAAGTGACCAGACATACCTTTTTCAGATTCCTCTTCCTCAGTCTCCTGAAAATAAAAAAAAATTATATAAGAATTTATATAAAGTTCTAAAGAATGGGGAGGGGTCATTCTTTTTTATATTCTCCAAACGGTATTTGCAGAAATATGCACTTAAAAACTTAAAAACATGATTTTGCCAGAAGCTTGAAAACAACAATTTAAACAAATTTTCAAAGAAATTCTTAAACCATAAATATATACTACCATTTAAAAGTTTGGAGTCACTTATTTTCTCCAAGGCTACATTTACTTGATCAAAATTCAGAAGAAACAGTAATAATGTGAAATATTACAATGTAAGATATGTTGGTTCGGTGATTTGGGAAACATTTCTTATTACCACAGTGAAAACAGTAATGCTGCATAATACTTTTGTGGAAACTGTGATTCAATTGCTTTCAGGATTCTTTGGTGAATATAAAGTTATAAAAAAAAGTGTTTATTTGAAACAGAAAAACACTATAAAGACAAATTTATCGGGGCATCTGACCATTACACCAACAGGGACTTTAATGTCATTACACTCTAAATACGTAGACATCAATATGGAGCTGTTCAATGGGGTTGAGGACAGGGCTCTGTGCGGCTCAGTTGAGTTTTTCCAGACCAAACTCATGTCTTTATGGACCTTGCTTTGTGCACTGTGAAAGTCATGCTGGGAAATAGAAAAGGGCCTTCCACCAACTGTTGCCACAACATTGGAAGCATAGCGTTGTCCAAAACATTCTGGTATGCTGATGCAATAAGATTTCCCTTTACTGGAAATAAGGAGCTTATCCCAACCTCTGAAAAATGGCCCCATATCATTATCATTCCTCCACCAAATGTTACATTTGGCACAATGCAGTCTGGCAGGTAACATTCTCCCGGTATCAGTCAAACCCAGACTCACCCATCAGACTGCCAAACAGAACTCGTTCTCACTGCTCCCGAGTCCAGTGGCAGTGTGCTTTACACCACTCCATCTGATACTTGCCCTTGTACTTGGCAATTTTTGCGATGACATTAATGTCGGTGGATGTTTGGAACTCTTCAGCCATGGAATTAGCCCAGTGGTGGCAACTTTTATGCATCATGCACCTCAGCACTCATTATCTTTACACAGTCTTCCACTTTTTGTGAAAATACCACAAACTTAGACATTTCAACTTAGAATTAAATAGCTTGTTTAAGATGATAATTAGGCAATCCTCTGCGGACACCTCGGCAATAGAATCGCCATTGGCTAGTAAATGTTTTAGTTTACTCGCCAGACTAATATTAAATATTAAGCACAGCTTTCTAAATATCTGAAAGTACACTTAACATCAGTCAGTCAAACATTCTAATATATTATGATAATTAAGCATTAAATGATGATAGAACTAGTAATTAGAATAACCATGTATAAATGCATATTTGTCATGTTGGCCGAACTTAGGACTGGTGGTGGTGCTCAAGATATTGTTTTGTCATTTAGTGTTAGAAAAAAAAAAATACTGATAGGGAGCAATACTTTGTAATAACTCTATATAACTCTCAATAAAACTACTAATAACAATATAAAACGCACTAAGGATTAATGAGCGGCTGGGTTCATGAATATTAATCATGTTGCCTGCGTTCGCTTGAATTGATTTGCTGAAATCAAAACAGGGATGATAATAGGTGAGCGCCAGCCAATGAGATTGTCCTTTGCGCATTAGCTCCGCCCACTACCGGAGAAAGCGGCAGTTCTTTAAAAGCTGAAGAATTCCAAAGGAACGCTGTTATTTTGACAGAAAAATACAACAAAGAATATCGTTTACATGTAGCGCGTTTATTCTACATGTTATGTAAAACTCTCTCTTTATGTGTGTGAGAGACAAAGCGATGCGAGACGTGCGCCTTTACACTACAGTTTACGGTACGTCAAATACAGCTGCACTGCACATCCATTCAGATGAATGGAAAATAGCACAGATCGCTTGATGGAGAGTGAAACTCTGAAGCGCTCGGTCAGAGATCGGCGAGTGAAAATATCTGTGCTAAACTTTTACTTAGCCTCTAACTCACACACTGGCGAGTAAAATCTAAGAATGTATTAGCCAGTGGCTAACAGACATCAAGTCGCCCAGAGTGAAGATTTAGTCGTATACGCGAGTGATTTACTCACAATGTAGAGGGTTATTAGTCTATGTACCACTTCATCTTCAAAGAATGAAACAGACATCATATAATACTTTCATATACTGTTCAGAAAAAATTAAATATGAAGATTTAATTTATGAAAAGATATAGAAGCCTGTAAAGAATTATATGGGCCTAATACAGTATTTTCTCAGATTTGTATAAAATTGTACCTAACATCTTAATCTTTCATTAATCCAGTTTCAATGAAACCAACACCCTGCAATAATTCCTCTCCATACCTTAGAGAAGGATTCCTCTTCCAGGACGGTGTCAGCATCCAGGTCGGTCTTCTTTCCTGAGGATGTCCAATAAAACTATTCGGTCAACTTCTGAAAGACGTGGGTAAGTAGAAGAGCTCTGAGAGTGAGGGTTTACCTTTAGGTTTGCTGTGTTTTCTCGTGGGTGTGTCAGCTGATGCGCTGATCTCAATGTTGTCTGGATCTCCACCTTCATCTTCTATTGCCTTCACACAAGAACGCATGACCATTCAGGTGATTATGCGGACTTCTGCTCAAGGATTCAGATCATACTGTGCTTTGTATAAATGATGTATGACAGTGCAGCTGTTAAGCACATGGCACGCAGATGTGTTTAAACAAATATGGACTAACGTTAACCATATCTGAGCTAAAGTTATGCACAATGGACATTAATAAAACTCCACCACTGATATGCTGATTGCATGCAAGTGTTTTCTATCTAGTCACAAGACTATACACAAAGATTGTAAATGAAGAGGGCGAATTTGTTTAAGCTGGTTCGGTTGGTTGCAACAAAAGATCTAAGCGCGTTGTAGCGGGATTCGCCTGCTGACATAATTTAACGTTAGCCTGCTCCACAAATGCTTACGGATTAGTTTCTGTAAATATTTCGCGTAAATTATAACACACTTGGTGTCCACCTACGGGCATTGCATCTGTGTCGTTATTGAAAGCAATAAATCAGTCAGGAATGCAAACATGTTTTAGGTTTTAGGATGCAAACGGCTATGCTAACTCTGTAGCCATCACAAGCTAGCTCGCGAGCATTTGTCCACACGCCACCGCAATTTACTGGTTTAAATTAAATTTACCTGCTTCAGTCTTGCGACGAGTGTATTTTTTACCCCAGTAACATCCAAATTTCTACGTTTGAGTTCGGATTTGAGGTCCACCACACGTAAATCTGTAATCTTCTTGGACTCCGCTGAAATGGCCCCCGACGCCATTTTCCCTGCGAGACTGAGCTGCTGTGTGTTGCTAGTGACGATGATCGGTTCGTGAAGAAATCGTTCTTTCGAACCGGTTCTTTTCAGTGAACCGATTCTTTTCAGTGAACCGGTTGAACCGGTTCCCCAAATGGACTGAATCGTTCAAAACAGAGTCAGCGCTGATCCTAAAGTTTCTCACTCAGGACATGCCTGACAATCCCTACGAGTCGAAATAAACCAATATCCCAGAGTATGTTACTCCTGTAACTCCAACAGCACTGAACCATACTGTGCAGACTGAGAGAACCTATGAGCACGAGCATGGAGCTTATAATATGACAAAACTAACTGAATTTGTGTCGTATGAATTTGAAGTATAGACAGGACTGTCATTTAACAAAACTGAATATTATGTTGCATTCAACATAGTTCTGAATTAGATTTAATTTTTTAACTTGAATATTAAACTTTTATAGACATGTATTTTCAAACAGCATTTTTTTTCTCTCTCTCTCTCTCTGGAATCTTTGACCTGAAATGTCCAGTTTTTAAAAATACAGCTTCAAGTTTTCAAGATGAAGAGGGAATTCAGAACATCAGATTCAATACTCTAAAATTCAACACGCAGTAATTCATGTCGTAGAGAGAAAGTAGGTCAGAGGTAATCCACAGGGAAGAGCAGATGATCTCCGAAAAGTCAAGCTGAGTAGTTTTCCAGCGTGAGCATGTGGTTCAAGATCTACCTGATCATGAATCGCCCAGAGGTAACCTATAAGTGATTCTTAAACATTTATGGTTTATATACTTATATGCTAAGTTAGCATTCTCAGCATGTGAAACATTTGTCTAAGCCAGTGGTTCTCATCCTTTATATATATTACATATGTATATATATGTATATATACAGTACAGACCAAAAGTTTGGAAACATTACTAATTTTAATGTTTTTGAAAGAAGTTTCTTCTGCTCATCAAGCCTGCATTTATTTGATCAAAAATTTTGGAAAAAATGTAATATTGTGATATATTATTACAATTTAAAATAATTGTTTTTAAATGTATTATACTTTAAATTATCATTTATTTCTGTGATGCAAAGCTGAATTTTTAGGATCATTATCACATGATCCTTTAGAAATCATTCTAATATGATGATTCATTATCAAAGTTGGAAACAGTTCTGCTGCTTAATATTTTTTCAGAACATGTGATACTTTTTTAGGATATTTTGATGAATAAAAAGTAAAAAAAAAAAAAAAAAAAAAAAAAAAGAAGCTATGTTTTTAAAATATAAATATTTTGTAATAACAATATACACTACTGGTCAGTAATTTGGGGTCAGTAATTTTTTTTTCTTTCTTTTTTTAAATAAAATCAATACTTTTATTCAGCAAGGATGTGTTAAATTGATAAAAAGTGATAGTAAAGAAAATATATTATTAGAATATATATTATTTAGAATTTTTTTTTTATTTTAAATAAATGCAGTTCTTTTTTACCTTTTATTCATCAAATATATTAGACAGCAGAACTGTTTCCAACACTCATAATAAATCAGAATATTAGAATGATTTCTAAATGATAATGTGATAGACTGGATGTTACATGTGACACTGAAGGCTGGAGTAATGATGCTGAAAATTCAGCTTTGCATCACAGGAATAAATTATTTTTTTAAAGTATATTAAAATAGAAAACTATTATTTTAAGTTGTAATAATATTTCACAATATTACTGTTTTTTTTCTGTAGTTTTGATCAAATAAATGCAGGCTTGATGAGCAGAAGAGACTTCTTTCAAAAACATTAAAATTAGTAATGTTTCCAAACTTTTGGTCTGTACTGTATATATATATATATATAGAGAGAGAGAGAGAGAGAGAGAGAGAGAGAGAGAGAGAGAGAGAGAGAGAGTCTTGTTTTTAGAAAAAACTCAAAATTCTTAAATCAAGATACATTTATTTTAGAAGGAATGTGACATGAAAAAAATTAAGGAAAATGATGCAAGATACTTGTTTTATGGGGAGGAAAAATTAGTCAAGAATAATCTCAATTAGATAAGAAAAATAATGTTGCGTTTTACTTGGCAATGTTAGATTATTTTTGGTGTTTTATACGGCCTGTTGGTTTAGCAGCATCTCCCAGGGGATAAGATACTTGTTTTCTGGGAAAAAAAATTGAGTCAAGAAAAATCTCGGCTGGGATAAGTAATATAATCTTGTTTTTCTTTTGAATTATTTTCTAAATCATGAAAATAGTCTTTGAATGGCTTGTGAGCCTAACATATCTATGGTTTATCAGATAAAATATGAATATAATTAGTCATTTTTAAAAATTTGTCTCAATCTATCAATGTTCTGAGCTGTGTAGTTCATAAGTGCTGTAAATAAAAGACTGACAACTTTATAAAGTAAACAAGATATTTGGAATGAGGTTATGACAGTACTGTCTAAAACCAATTATACAGCTGCCACAGCAATTTGATGGAACCTATAGTCCCCATGGAAAATTCTTCTAAAGGGTTTCAGGTTAAAGGAGGCACAAGAATGGACACATAAAAGAGTTACCTAACTTTATTAATTTCATTATTTTAAAACTAATATAAATCCCATGGAATATCATCCTGGGGCCATTAAGTCTATGAATGCATGGACGCCTGCCATTAAGTACTGCAGTCCAACACTCCATTCAAAATTATTACAGTTTTTCCTCAAAATTCGGCAATCAGAGTGGAAACACACACCTCAGCACACTCTCATTCTCACAGCACTCCTGTCTTTTGTCTCTCATGTGCAAGTATATGCAAGTTTGCTAGTTGAGATTAATATTAGTGTTAGGATTTCACAGCAGCAAAAGAAAAAAGAAAGAGAGAGAGAGAGAGAGAGGGGAAAAAAGGGGGAAACAGTTTGCTGCACAGTTTCAGAACAAATGTGTTAATGACAATATCTGAGAAGGAATAAGCAGCTAACAAGATTCACTTTCTAGGTTATTGAGAGAGCTACATGAAGGCTAGGAGACCCTGATGAAACAATAAATATCAGTTTCCCAGCTGTTTCTTCAGCCCCGTCATCCTCACAGAACCAACTCGACATATGGATCTCGTCTGAGAAATTACACTCTCAATTGCTCAATCAAAAATCCAACTTCATTATATTATAAAAACAACAATCAGAATACAGAGAGGTGACATTCAACTTTTTTTTTTTCTTTCTCTTCTCTTTGAAAATACATTAGGTGAAGTGCGATACATGTGACGTCAGATTGAGGTGCTGAGAGGGAACACAACCATGTGAACGTTCAAAGAGGTGAAGTGTGCAGTTGGTTCTCATCAGGCCTGGAGCTGAATTAATTTCAGTTGCATCAGTTCAGGACCTAATGCATATAAATGTAAAATGAAATGTACAAGATGCATTTCAATATGCTTTTTAAATTAACTTCCCGAATTGAGTTAGCCCTGGTAATGAGCCGAAATGAAACAGAATGGACTCCAGCTCAGGTTCCCGTGTTGAGAGTGAGTTGGTGTGAGGGTGAACACTGTTACAGCAGCTGATCTCTTAACCATGATCTTGTTTCCTTATTAAGGAATGTCTTGACTGATGAATGTTTTGACACTTAAAAAATCTATTTCGGATCACATTGTCTAAAACATAAAACTAATCAATATACGGATCAATAAATTGAGTCCTGCAATGTTTTAAAATGGAGGTTGACATTCTAGTCCAGTAAAGCAAGGCATCAGGTATGTAAAAATGCTTCTTTACTAGAGCAGCAATCCTTGCCTGCAAGTTCTCAGGCCTTATGAGGCCTATTTCATTATATGTGCAAAGAAATGCATTGCAAGGAACCATGCAAAAATAAAATACAATGACACTTATGAAACGAAAGCTACATAAACCCTTTATAAATACAATTCAAAACCCTTGATGATGTTGTTTCTAGCTGTACTGTTACTACATGATAGCTGGCACGCTAGGCTCGATTTTTTTTTTTTTTTTTGTGTGTGGATTGTTGTTTTTCTTTTTCCCATAGTTGCGCAGGTATTTCATGCCATCTTTGGTTGAATGCGTTGCTGACAAAAAGAAAAGAAAAAGAAAAAAAAAAGACATGTCCAACAAAAGGGTTGCAAGAAAAATAGCATCAACTCTCTGACGATAACTGAGCCTCGATGTCCACTCTGCAGATGGGGCATTTCTTGTTAGTGAGGAGCCATTGGTCTACACACAGTTGATGGAAGAGGTGCATACATGGAAGGCGCCTGCAAAAAAACAAATAAATAACAGTGGCAATTAATCAAGTAATATTCTACATAATGCGATCAGACTTGTAATATTAGCTGAATGGTTAAAAACAGACTGAACAATATATAGTAGCAAAGAACATAGCACAGAATAATCCACATGTTCCAGCACAAGAGGGCAGCATAGAACATAGAGAAAGTATTCATGACTGAATATAAACTGGAGAGTGCCACACATACATGTGTGTGTGTGTATGTATGTGTGTGTGTGTGTGTGTGTGTGTGTGTGTGTGTGTGTGTGTGTGTGTGTGTGTGTGTGTGTGTGTGTGTATGTGTGTATGTATGTATGTATATGTATATATATATATATATATATATATATATATATATATATATATAATTATTATTCAGTTTCAGTTCAGTTTAACTTTAATGTCAGACTCGAGGTTCACTATTAGACATACAACCTCAAGATTTTTTTATTTGTCACATACATGTTTATATGGAGAGCTTATGACCAGCAGTGAAATGTAAGACAACAACCTACAGACTAGATACAATATACATACACTAAATAATAAATAAATACAATAAATACTCTAGCAAATAAAAAGTGCTCTTTGTGAGGAACATCATTCTCTAATACTGCTTTGGAAAAATCAAAAAGCGTTTGAAGCTCACTACAATCTTAAATCCTTAGTGTTGTACATGTTTACCTGACATCCTCCCCTTCCTCCAGTATAGACAGACAGATGGTGCATTTCTCCTCCGTGTCTTCCTCCGCACACTCCTCTTCCTCTTGCTTACCATGCAGCTTTCTCTGTGCACGAGAAAAAAGCATAACAGCCGTTATGAGTAGAATCACTGCATCTAAATTCTTGTAAACTGGTGAGCAATACTAGAACACGCAATAGCTCTTTGAGACTTCTTTCCCCCAAATATATAGTTTATATGAATGTTTTTAATTTGGTATATTTTAATAAGTGCTGTGGTTGATGCTGCAAATACAAAAATAACCACACGAGAGCAGCATAGCATGTTACATAAACATACAGCAACAGTCTATTTTTGTGATTAACAGCATGCTGATCATTTAAACAAAATGCCAAGCAGCAGCAGCAAAACCTAAACCTCAAGACATTACACATTATATATTTTCAACAAAAACAAAAACAAAAAAAACAGACACACACAAAAAAAAAAAACAGACACACATGTTGCCAGTGTGCTCCTCAACTAGATTGACTAGGCCATTGTTGACTATTCCTGCCCCTGTTAACATCTACACAATATATGAGCTAAAACATGTTTTCTCAAACTATTTGTTCACATTTTTTCTCACCGAGTTTGAGGTTGAGTGCATATTTTTCCCAACAGATGCCCATGCTTCAGGTGCTAACTGTTCCTCAGTGTCTCTCTCCTCCACCTTCTGTATTAGGGCGGCAGGGTTTTAGATTACTGTTATTCAGAAATGTAATGCATTCTGTCATCTGCATGGATCCTTTTGCTAAATATCAGTGACATTTCAAATGTCTACACTATGCAGCTTTTGGCAATAAAATGACTGGCTAAGGATTTCTGATGTATCTTATGACACAAAAGATCTGATTATTGTGGCTCCTGGTTATGCTTTTGTATGTGTGTGTCTAACAGGAAGCCCCTGTGTTTTATATCCTCAGAGTTGTAGACTGCCTGTCCATTATCACCAAACTGGACTTTATTTTGAGCACCTCACGTAAAACACTGATGTTTGTAAGTGAATGTGTTCTCACCTTTTTGTATTTGTGTGGGTAGGTGCACCTCTCTATGGTTCCCTGAGAGGCCCCTCGGTTCACAGTCCCCAGTCGCTCTTCTAAATGCAGCAGATCCTGTTAAAACACACTACTGGTTACAAGTGCTTATAAACAGGTCATGTCATGAGTAATTCTTGGGAAAACGAACACAAAACCAGAAGGACGAACAACAACTAATCCCCATTAATAGGAAAGTCTGAGCAGCTGATGGTCTGTGTATCTATCTGAAGAATCCCACAGTTAGAAGCGAGTTAAAGATTTATTTTTATTTTGAACAGAGTGGAGTGTATTGTTCTATGAATCCATCACAATGCAATGCAGGCTTAACAAAGAGGTTGTTATTGAAGGATGGGGGAGTTTAAAATGACACTGGAGACGATAAACTCAGCTTATTAGTGAGCAGATCCAAAAAAGTGCTCTGAGCTTTTCACATGCAAAGGGGAAATTTCTTAAAGTTACAACACACACACACACACAAAAACTTTTATTATTATTACCCTTTTAACAGCTTCTAGTTATATTAAAATAGTTAATCTATTCCAAATAAATATCACATGATTTTATTTTTGTCATGCATTCTTCAGGAAATCACCTTTAGGAAGCAACTTTAGATCACTAATGATTTTAGTTCACATTCCAGTTCTTACCTCATATGTGCGGCCGAAGGTCATTCTGGAGGAGATGTAGCGAATATGTGGATATGTCACCTCAGGCATTGAGCCAGTGTGCTGAAGAAAACAGAGACATCAAATTAGTGATGGCACCAGTCAGGAGAGAAACGGAAAGAAATTAGAGTGCATTTATTTTATCAAAGAACTCCCGTAATTTGAGACCAATATTTAAGAGGGGCATTAGAAATGATTCACACGTATGTGCACGCATGTCACTCCATGTGATTCAAATCTAATTTTAGACTTTCAAATATATCAAATTCAAATTTCACACTTCAAATGTCTAATGAGCTTCCATTATAACTTGCAATGCATTATTCATGCACCCAATACAAATATAACAGATGCTGTGGATACACGCCGCCATTAATCTGTGCCATACCTGAGAGCAAATCTGAGCTTTTTGTTCATGCTAATATATGCATATATTTCAGGTGATGGAGAAGAGTAGGGACTCACCATCAGCTGGATGGGGAAATGGTGCAGTCTGGGTGGAGGATGATAGTGTGGCAGATGCGGGTGCAGGTGTCCTGAAGGGTAGGGAGCTACAGTAACACCAGCCTCGATTCCCAGCTCCCTAAAACAACAGCTTACAATATAATGTTGTTTGAAACACCAACATCATGACTAACAGATCCTGATATTATAGAGATGATTAGTCATGATGTCAATTTGGGACACCATATCTGGCGTCATACGCCACTTTCATTTTCATTTAAAACATAAGTTGCATCATGTGAGCAACTTACATTTTTAAAAGCACATCTGAAGTACGAAAATGTAAGACTCTTCAAGCAACGTTAACCGCAGACATATTTTCTAAATTCTAAATCCAAAACTGATATTGTAAAAATTAACTGGAAATTCAGGAGGGAACCCATGGCTTCTGTGTTGGTGGTGTTCAAACCATCTTAAATATTCATTTATTCTACTTTTTCATGTACTCTACCATGTGGTCCTCTGGTCAGCCTGCCGAGGATGTGATGACATTGTTTGAGGGACGTGAATGTGATGTCCATGACCGTAGTTAGGGTGCATTCGATGGGGATGCGGTGGGGGTCTCTCATGTGCTCGCTAAGGAAGGAGGAATAAACGTTATTACAGAAAAAAAAATTAACATGAACAAAAAACACCTTAATGAAAGAGTTCTTTCTAAATGCATAAGGCTTCAGCTTTGCCATCACAGTCATAATTTACACATTAAAATACATTATCAAAAAAAAAAAAAGTTATTTTAAATTGCAATCATTTCACAATATTACTGTTTTTATTTTATTTCTGAACAAATAAATATTCAGAAATAAAATAAATATGCTGGGTGAGCATAAGAGACTTGTACACAAATGTCACAGTAACTCACGTCGGGTGCTGCATCATTCTGCGTCTCTGAACCTCCATTCTCTGTAGTATGTCATGCTGGTGGAGCCTCTGGACAGGGTTTGGGCCAAGAACGGGCAGGTGGTGTTGCAGCGCCTGGTGTTCAGGGGGAAGATGCTGCGGCAGAGGGGCACTGGAGCCTGGGAGATGATGGGAAGGCAGGGAGGGCGGAGGAGCTGTTGGCACAGAGTGGCCCGGGCCGTGAGAAGGCAGTGGGGTGTGGAAGGGGAGGACGGGGTGAGGGATGACATAGTCCCCCTGTGGAGGAGGCTGTTGAGGGGGAGGGGCATTGCTGTGGGAGTGAGGACAGGAAGAGGAGGACTGGTGGTGTAAGGGGCGTGGAAGAGGGCCGTCTGGAGGAGAAAAGCATAAAAGTTAGTATAAATGAAAGAGATGAATCTCCTTTTCCCGTTCTTTTATTTCTGAATGATACAAATTTTTCATAAAAGTCAAAAACTGCATCATAAACAACTAACTGTGTTGATATTGGCTAATAATTGGGAGGATGGAAAGACTTTCATGGAAACTCTATCAGGGCTGCAGGATGGTCTGGATATTACCCAGGTAAGTGTGATTATCCTGGAGCAGATGAGTTGTACTGTTTGCTAAGGATTTGACAGACAGAAGAGAATGAGGGAGAACGTAAAGGGAAAACAAAGATAAAGAATGGCCGCGAGATACAGGAGATAAATATAGCGAGAGAAAACGGGAGAATGTGCAAACAGGTGTTTGAGT
The DNA here is from genome assembly GCF_018340385.1 of Cyprinus carpio. Lineage (NCBI taxonomy): Eukaryota > Metazoa > Chordata > Actinopteri > Cypriniformes > Cyprinidae > Cyprinus > Cyprinus carpio. The sequence continues at coordinate 17,960,845 of NC_056578.1, forward strand.
GAGCTGTGAGTGGCAATTACTCCAATAAATTCATGCCCACAAGGGAGCCCAGCCATGCTCATTTATATTCCACACAACACTATTGTGAGCAGAATCGGCAATTAAATGGGACTGCTGGGCACACTACCTGCAGCACTTAACACATTAAACATCAGGTGTTTCATCTAATTACCATAAAGCACAGACGCCATCATCTCAGCATCTTCACAGTCTCACTCACACACACACACAACAAATCAAATTGTATTTTATTGCTTTCTTCTTAGAATATCTAATAAATTTGGGGTGTAATGGTTAATATTTCCCCAGGCATAGGTTATATCATTGTTCTGTGGTCTCCATTTCATTCTGTAAATAATTATTTTATATTAGTCAATTGGTATATTGGTCAACTGATGTTAATAACCATTATTTTAACGTGATTGGCCTTTATTTATCTGATTGCTGTCAGTTTAATTTTTCAGGTAAAATTACCTTACTTTTAAATGAATTAAGCCATATGATTTAGAAAACTGTGAACGTACAGGGAGGATGCATGTAGTGCCTGCAGGACGAGAGCTGAGGAGGCTGGGGTTGAGGCTGGGCCACTATGGCTGAGCTGAATGAGTCGGCCGCAGTCTGCTGGCTGGGTCCAGGTGCAGCCTGGGAAACGTAAGCAGGAGGCCGGGAGGCGGAGCCTGGACAGCAGGGATCGAAGGCTGACGTGCCGTGAAACCCTGTACTGCTGGATCCACTGCTACGCACTGCACTGCTACTGAGATCCACCGGCAGAGTCTGCTGAGACAGAGAGAGAAGCAGGAAGACAGAAACCAGCAGTTAATCTAGTTACAAATACAATGTATTTGAACAAAGAGATCTGTTGCATAAGTATATGGCTGATGAACTAACTTTGAAGAAAATATAAATGGCTGTCAGAGTGTTGTTTGGGGTTGCTAAGGCATTTTATTACATAATAAAATATTATCATCATCATTGTCATCAATAAATACATTTTTATTATTTTACAATATATAAAGTTATTTATATTTTTACTGTTTACATTAAGTCTCCTCACAGGAAAACATGATGCACTGGCGACTGCTTGTATCAGACTAAAGGATATATTGATTGTTTCAATAATTTGAGTTGATCCAATGAAATGTTGATAAAGACAATACATGACAGCTAGCAAAAGCTGATTTTGTTTTTTTGGAGTGCAATATTTGTTTCTTCAGTGAAACTAAATCACTGTCTGAGATTAACTTATTTATAAGCGAAACGTTTTTATGAGTGACTTTTAATGTGGTGGCACTCTATAATACCTGGGAAATAATACGAGATATATGGGAGGCAAGAACGTGACTGTGGTAGTTGAAGAGGATCATTCAAGTTAAGCCCCATATTTAGGTTGACAAGCAGTTGTCATGTGAGAGTGCTGTTTTGCTCCTGCTGCTTCTCACAATTCTGACAACACTGAAATGACGAAAGTTAAGTCTGCAGCAGATTCCACATGTGTCCCTTATCTTGCAGTTGATTTGCTTGTATTTACAGGTCAGCAGTCTTTTTTTAAGTCAACTGCCTGAAGTTTAATACATACGGTTAGGGCTGCATATCTCATACAATAATATCTTTAACACTCTCTTCAATAAAGGCACATATCAGGTCTATATTTTTTTTACAAATGCAACTAGCCAAAGAAATTATATAGATAACAACCAAAACAGTATTAAATGCCTCTTGAAATGAGGACATTCACCCCAAATCTAATCCTTTATACACTCTGATGTATAAAACATGCGTGACAGCACCTCGCTTCGCTCTACACCTCCTGTCTGTGCATATCTGATTACTAGCTAACGGCACTTCCAGCTCATTGCCCCATCATCAAAGGCCAGAGACTTTTCCCAAATGCATTCCACATAGAAACAACTTTGCTTTCATGGTAAAGTGTCATAGTGTCACACGCAACACTTCTCTACGCTGGTAAATAATAGTATTCAGCAGCCAAGACAATTAGTTCAGTGTGAATTATACAACAACACTGAGAGGATGGCCTTAAACAAAATCCCTGATGGAAAAGCTCAGTTCTAGAAAAATATTTTTTTTGCTTTGGATTTTCCTCTTCATCATCAAAACATGAAGGGTGATTTAATATTTCAAGAAGGCAGAATCTTAACTAATTCCAAACAAAAACATATACTGTTAAATACAAACCATGTGTGAAATGAAAAACAGACGGTGCTGTCAACAATACAGACATTATACTTTGAACAGTCCACATATTATTTAGATTTTTTTCTCCTCAATTCATGTAGCAAAAAGGATTTAATTTATACACACAATGAACAAAGAAGCAAAGAAAATGGGTTTCGGTATCAACTGCTACAAGAGCTTATAATATCCACTCCTTTTCCAAGACTGACAATCCGAGGTTCTCAAGAAGCTGTTATGCAGTTATTAAGGTACCTGGTCGTGGTACTGGTTGCTGCTGCTCACCCCTCCACAGGGCGCAGGCATGGCAGTGGGCCTCTCCAGAGGGCAGCTGGACTCTGGGAAGGTTAAGGAAGGAGGGACCGGGGTGGTGTGGTGGTGATGGTGGAAGTGGTGCGAGTGACCATGGGAGTGCTGGGAGCCAGAATGCTGGGGCCCAGACTGCTGTGTCGTCCCAGCCTGCATGCACCCTGAGTGGGTGTGGCCCATGGAGAGGTGCCCTGAAGACGGCCCGCTGCAAGGGGAGTGCTGGGGGCAACAAGATGGTAATCTGGGCATCGCCACACCTCCATTCTCACCAGACAAGATTCTTCTGCGGTCATCTGAATGGGGGACAAAGACATACAATTAAAAAACTATTCAAACATGTCACCAATCGATGTCCCTGTCAATTATTGGATAGCAGTGTCTCTTTACCTTCAGTGGCAGTGGTGCTGGGTCCTGGCACTTCACCGTGGCTCTGAGCAGCCAGCGTGGTATCAGGGGCAGCAGCTGAGCAGCTACTGGAGGGACCAGGGCCCTCCTGTGGCGATTCTGAGGTACAGGCATTATGGGAAGAGGAAGAAGAACTGACAGGCTGTGGGTGTGTGCTGTCAGAAGTGGTTGGCACGACTGAGAGATCTGAAGATGGATCAGCATATACAAAGACAAACACACAAACATAAAAGGTAAAACTTTCTGACTAGTCATGAACAATATATTGGTTATTTGCCGATATCAGAATGTAAATGTAAAGTGTTGGTCAATACTTGATATTTAAATGTGCATATTAATTTTCACAATTTTTGCATTTAGATTAGCTTTGCCATCATGTAATTAAATCAATTTAATAATACTGTTAAATGTAATTTTTATCAAATCTCAAAATCTACACTTCCGTTCAAAATTTTAGGGTCGGTAAGGTTTTTAAATGTTTCCGAAAAACATCTCTTCCGCTCACTGAGACTTCACTTTTTGATCAAAAACACAGAAAAACAGTACTATTGTGAAATATTATTAGAATTTCAAATAACCGTTTTCTATTTTATTTTATTTTAAAATTTTATTTATTCATGTGACTGCAAAGCTGAATTTTCAGCAGCCATTAAAAAATGTAAATGAGTTTTCCTTTGACAAACCTTGCGATTTGGGCGCATATCAAAGATTAATGAGATAACACTACACAGATTTTACTTCCTTCTCCAGAATGGCAGTTTAATTGGTTCCTATAGTAGTTCTCTCCAGTGCTTGAAGTGGAAAAAAACAGAAGCGCCGGTACTCGACACCCCCACCACATTTATTTATTTATTTATATTAAATAAGTACTTTTTAATAATTTACAATTTATGTATAGTGCCACAATCAATCAATAATTAAATAAAAGTTTTCAATACAAATTAGCACAAGTCAAGCTGCGATACCAAACAGGACCACAAGGAGACACCAAAGACCACTAAATCGCATGCCTTTACTACTATACGGATCCATTCAGAATCACTAAATCTCTGACCACCGTATAATCAGTGTTCATTAGAAAACACTCTTGCTTTTAAGCCAAATACATGCTGAAAAGAATAATTTGACTGACATCTGGACGCAAGTCACTATTCTCTCCACAATCGCTGATGAAATCGGCCGTGTTTTCTCTGCATTAGCGCTGATTTAAAATTACTTATTGAATTCGTTAACTGGATCCTTGGACTTTCCAGGAGTTTACCGGTTTAAAATTATGCGATGGCAAAAGCCTGTGTCTTTTCATTTTAAGATATTATTTTGTTATAAAGTACAAATAAGTATATTTGTATCAAATAAGTAATCAGTAATTCATTTTTATTCTACTACTCTGCGCGCCTCCCCTGACATGCTCTCGCACCCCACACACTCGAATTAAATTCATTTACGTGAATGGTCGAGATGAGAGGTGATACCGCGTGGGTAGTGATTTATATAGTGTCCTTTCTAATCATATATGGGATCATATAATCACCCAGACCCTGATGTTTTTACCCTGAGTAGCTGCAACATGTCAGAAGTGCCGGTACGCACAAAAAAGTGCAGGTACTCTAAAGGCTAAAATATAGAAGTGCTGGTCTTCTGGCAAATAATGCTACCTATCAGATTATGCTACCAACACTGTATTTATCCTACTGTAAGGGTAGGTTTAGGGTTGGGGTGGGTGTACATGTTAATAAAGCCTCACACCTTTTTAATATCATGCTGGAAACAAAATCTAATAGGTAGCACTTTTCACTATTGAATTATGCTACCATCTGTTTTAATGGGAGGTTGCAAAATCTGACAGGGTAGTTATGTGTAACAGCCCACTTCAAGCAATGGTTTTCTCTGAATCTTTGGGGCCAGTGGCTGATTGCATAACAGGCGGACTTCATTATGTTGCCTGCAAATGAAATCAGAATTAAACTCAATTACACACAATAAAAGGGATGCTCTTGGTCTCCATCAGTCTGTGGCTGTGAGAAAATGCTGTACAGAGGTGAAGGCTATTTATGCTGCTGTGCATGCTAAAACGATATAGATTAATCATTATTAACGGGGCCTGAACACACAGTCGAGCTGCAATCCACAGCACTGAACACCACTAACCGTATCTACCAGATTCATTCCTCGTCCCCCTCACACACAGAGATACAGCTCAGAGACAGAGAGAGAGGACCGCTCACAGTGAAAGATGAGTAGATCAGATGTGACATCTAATATTTCCCAAACCCACGCAGTGTTGAACTGGGTGATCTAACACTCATTCACTCCTTTATATTCCAGACCTGAAGACCATCGTTACAGCACAGAGTCAGGGAGACGCTCATCAAATACTCATCAAACCTGTTACATTTCAAATAATGGCTGACACACACAAAATAATCTCTCCCTTGATTTCACGGTTCAACAAATGTGGACAGCAGATTGTTTTTAGTTGTTATGGTTATGCAACGCTTTTCTGTTGTTTTTAAAGTTGCGGTTACATCTCGGGTATATCGAGCACTCGAGTTTAGCATGAGAAGAGGTCATGACCAGAACAATATTCAAAAGGCCTTTTCATATTCTGAAATGAGGGGATATTAAATTCCCGTCGAGTTCCTGTTGCTTTCTCCCTTCGAATCCCTTTAGTTGTGCTGCTAAACTGGATGGGTGGAGGTTTTCAGTCCTGAAGCCAGTGTTCATGAAAAACACAAATTCATACACTCCTGTTTCTCTACATCTAAAGCTTTTAAACTTTACATGATAATAATAGAAGTAGCACAAACTGCTAATATAGGAGAATAAATGGGGATGTGGAATGCCTTGGTACTATATTGGTTTTCTGCCGTTATTAGTTAGCTTGTTGCTGTTATCGGTATAGGTCTATATTAGATAATTAATTGTTCATGCTCATGTCCACTACTTTTTTACATTTAAGAATTAAATGATGGCAAAGGTAAAGTTCATCTTTAAAAACACTAATAATTTAATATCACTGTTAAATGTAATCTTTAGCATATTTCAAAATGAATATCCACTTTTCATATTGAAAATGATGTTGTGATGCCTAAATTCACTTGTAGCATTGAAAACAACTAAATGTAGTTTTTAATTTTTAAAATTATTTCACCAAATTAGTATAAAATGTAATATCTTGCATAACATTACAATTACTGGCTTATATGGGCCAGAACTGTACTATTGAGGGATCCATACGGAGCCCCAAACCTGCTGCACATGCTACTGTGCCCACAATTACTGACCATTAAATAACTCAGTTAAAACAAATTAGCATGATTTACCTAAAATGAGTGAACGAATTAGTAAAATGTGGCCACAAGTTACTTAAAACAGGGAACTAATTAATCAAACATGGCCACCCATTAATAAGCCATGGGACCCAATTTAATTAGTAGCCGCTTTATATCTATATTCTTCACATATGTCATGTGGGGGGGTCTGTCCATCCCTGTGTGTAAATGAATAGCAAAGGTCTCCTCACCGTCCTCGTCCACGGTGAGGTCCACTACCTCTCCAGCACTCTGTCTGAGTGGCTGGATGACGGTAGACAGGCGATGACGGCCACGTCCCTCCTGAGCTCGGCTCTGGGAACAGCTGGGACCCCAGTGCATCCTGCCATGGCTTCCCACAGAGCGCAGCCTGCACAACACACAGATGACAGCTTACATTAACATAACTGTAAAACTAATTGAAATCAATGCCAAACCTAAATGATCAACTGATCGGACGTGGTAATGACTAGGGACGCACAATATAGATTTTTGCCAATATCAGATATGACAATATTTTTAAAATCATTTTTGCCAATAGCTGATGCTGATACAGATATACATTTCCTTTTGTTTTGAAACCAGACCAATTCTCTCCTGTGCAGAAATTATAATTAATTTTTTTTTAACTTTGTTTAGTTGAGCAAAAACTTATTTGTTAGAACTAATAAACATTATTAAAGTTCTTTGAAAATAACCATAAAAAAATCTCTCTGCAGTTTTTTTAAGAGAATAATTTTACATACTAATCAATAGATCTGTATATATTAAATTAATTTACAAGTGTCATGTTTGTGATTTTTATTCATGTAAACTTCTGACCTTCTAATAAAAACAGACTACTAGATTACTGCTTTATTTATTCAGAAACAAAAGTATCTTAAGGTGCTTTCACACTTGGGTCAATTGCTTGGTCTGAACCAGAGTTCAATTGATGGATTCATTGTTATTCTCAATTAAAAAGCACAACAATGATAAAACAATAAGATACAATGACAAACTACAAAACGTTTATTAACAAAAACGAATAAGATGAGGCATGGCAAAAAAAAAAAAATATATATATATATATATTTTTTTATTTATTATGCAATTAACAGAAGCAAAAAAGGCCTATAAATATATTAATAATAATACATAAAAAAAACCCTTGCTACGTGTACTGCGTTAGGCTAACTGAGAATTGTTAAAGCACTTGCATATCATTGCACTTCTGTTGACTTTGCTTTCATTGTCCTCAATTGTTAGTCGCTTTGGATACAAGCGCCTGCTGAATTACTAAATGTAAATGTCACTGTAAATGCATGGCATACACCACATGCTGTATTATATGCCAACTAATAAATTACAGAACATTTAACAAACTAGGAATCAAATAAAAAAAAATTAAAATAAAAGAGCCTCCATGGCGTAACGTGAGGTACACAGCAAAGATAACAAGCTTTTCAAAATGAAAACAAAAAGACAAGTAAATCTAAACTTACTGTCGGTGACAGTGCTTGCATGTTTGTTTTTTTAACCCCACAAGAATACTAATGTTCACTTTCTCTGGTTTAAGAAGCCGTCTGTGCAGTTCAAACGAGTAGCGCGGTTTCGTTATGCTTTCAGTTTCGTTAAGGCAAAAGTTTGCTTCAAGAATGACCACACTGCTAACGTGATCTTATCGTTACCACACCCTGAGCACATGTGAGCTATTCGTTTTATTGGCAAGGCATATCGGCATATTTTTTTTAAAATCGACGAATGCTGATGTTTACATTTTAAGACTTTATCGCCCGATTCTGGCAGCATCCCGATAACATTGTGCATCCCTAGTAATGACTGGTAAAAGTGGTCGATTGAGGACAGAGCAAATGTGCTGCAGAGGCAGACCTGTGTTTGTGGTCTGGATTTTGCTGTTTCCAGCATGGAAATTAAAGCTGCAACTTTAGCAGCTACTGGAATGATCGTCTGGAACGTAAATAAGAGCCAGCTGACATGACAGCTAGAGCTCTTCACACACACATTATAAACCTATGAGAATATATATCACACTAGTGCCTGAAGAGCATAACATGCATGTATTTCACACATATACACAGAACCATGACTAGTGGTAATCCACAAAACGGAAAAAACAACAACTTTCACACCCTAACATAAAACAACCAACGCAATCAACAGATAAACAAAAAGCTCAACCACCACCAAAAACCATGACCTGTCATGTGATCTAAGAGCTTTGAGAAGAATGCATCTGTAAAAACTTAATTTCATTAGAAGAAATTCAGGAAAAAATAAAGAAACTGAACATGAAAGCTATTTTGACTGGCGATTCTGACTTACATGCCTCTGATTGGTCATTGCTTTCACACATTCAACAAATATATGTGATTTGCTACAATGCTCAGCGCTGCAAAAACACATTGTAAACTGAAACCTTTGACGCTCTCCACAGACACTCACACAAATACGGGAACATACGAGAGCATTTGAAAGCAGCCGTCTGTCAGCAGGTCGGTATTCTGTACTACCGGTACTGTGGAAAGGCTGGTATAGTTACATTTTCAAAAATTGAAGTACTGACTTGGTACCGAAAAACTGGTACTTATAACGACACTAGTGTAGAGCTTAGTTTTGTCTGGAGAGTTTAAACATGGCAGTTTTCCAAAATCCCAAATAAATAATTCTGGAATTCTGGAATCACTCTTGGAATTCTAGCCCTCTGTGAGGATTTGATTCCATAGGAACGGCACAGTGGCCCCAGCTGCCGTAAAGCAGAGTGTGCCTGGGAATAGAGTTGTTCTCCAGGCTGGGATTTAGTGGCCCCAAGCCCCTGTGTCTGGAGAGCAGGGAAGCCCCCTGCCTCCCAACCCAACACTGGTGAGCCCGTTAACCACAGATTGCATCATTAAAACATCAAAACAAAATGATTACCAACAGGCTTGGAGGGCTAAGGGATTCTCTGGAGACCAGGGGAGTGACTCCAGAACAACCAGTTTCCTCGTGAACTTCTCAGTGAGTGCGTTTACATGCGCATCTTAACACACATTATGCTTAATAAATCAACCATATGTAGGTCATGTAAACACTTTAAACAGTGTTCTTTATATCAGGTTAAGACAGTTTAAGTACGATCAGTTCGGCGCACATAGATTTCGGCCCATTACCCCAATTTCCTTCTGCTTGCAAACACCTTTTCCGATGTTTTGTTGGCTTCAACGTGTGTAAGTCTACTGATGTACTGACATACCTAGTCATGTCAACTTCACATTTTCACATTTGAATAACAGACTGCCTGTGTGTACAACAGAATACTAAACTAGATTTGTTATTTTGTTGTTGATTTAAAAACATTTAGGGGAGCAGATCAGATTGAATGGTGTGCTCTCAGTTTCACTTTTCAGAGCAAAAAGGACTGACTATTACAGAAAGCATCCTAAGGTGTCCTTCAGAACATCTGTACTCAAAGGACAAATAAAACAAACACACAATAAACAAATTACTAATTCTATGTCACTATAAACAGTCAAACGCACAATTCCTGCTTCTTTAATTTACCCCTAGGATCAACAAAAGTACATCCAAATTGCATTCATTTAAAAAAAATCCATAAAATGAAAACAATACATAAATGGGGGAAGGGGAAGGGAAAGTTATAATCTCAAAACTGAAACATACAGAAGCAAACCATCCTAACAATGGAAGGACTCCTAGGAATAGAACTCTGGAAATGATGAATATCTTAATTCATCAAACATTTGCCACAGCAAAATCTCTTCACATGGTAAAATGACTATAAAGCAGCTGTTTAATACATATGGCTTTACTGTTGTGTGTAGTGTTTATTAGCAGTAAAATTAATGAACAACTCTCCCACTAAGTAATATCATTTATTAGCCTGACTGTAATTGGTTTACAACTGCCAAGCAATTTGATGCATTAATATAGAACTCAACTGATGTGTGATCCCATGTGAAAATACATGTTATTTCACAGAAGATTGAATCAAGGCTCATCCAATTACATTTTAGAGACATAACTATGTAAGATAAAATAAAATAAAATAAAATAAAACATAAAAAACACTACATAAATACAAACAAATTAACTGTATATACTAAATACTACATACAATAAATACTACAAAAAAGAAAACTCTACACCTAAAAACATGCCCAAAATACCCAAGACCCCAAGTTCTTGAGGAAACTATGAGTATCGAATCAGACGTGAGTGCTGGGGAATACCTGAGGCTGTGTGTGACACTGCTCTTTAATAGGCAGAATCACAGGCAAAGCCAGAGAAATCACCTGAGACCTGCCTCTAATTACCCACAAGCAGGCCTGGGATTATTTTATAAATTACACCATCGTGGCATTTTAAGTCTATGGTTGGGATGGGCTCTGTAAACACAGGAACTGACAGGGTGGTAACTGGGAGGGGAGAGGAGGTAGGATTATTTTGGAATTTGAGGAATTTGAGGTCTTTGTCCACAGTGCCTTGTTAGCAAACATATTATTGGAATTCTTCTTCCTGTACGTCTCACACAAGTTTACAGTAAGCGGGATCAACACAAGCCTGTTCCTGGAGCCGGTGTAAAGGTCAGATGAGGGACCCTGTGCAGAATTGGAAAGGATGTCTTGACATTTTTTCATTGGATTCCCTTAATAGCCAGCCATTTCTTTAAGCAAAACAACAGAACAGAAGTCTATGCAAGATGTGTCAAATGCCTGTGTGTGTGGGAAGACGTCTGCCGAGTTTTGCAAGCTTCTGCATTTAAAGACAGTCTGCTGTTGTGAGATGGGGGAGGGGTGAAACGGAGTCGCTTCAGCGGCTCACCAGCCAAGCAAGTGACCATATACAACCACCATACAGATGCATCTCAATAAATTAGAATGTTGTGGAAAAGTTCATTTATTTCAGTAATTCAAGTCAAATTGTGAAACTCGTGTATTAAATAAATTCAATGCACACAGACTGAAGTAGTTTAAATCTTTGGTTCTTTTAATTGTGATGATTTTGGCTCAGATTTAACAAAAACCCACCAATTCACTCTCTCAACAAATTTAGAATATGGTGACATACCAATCAGCTAATCAACTCAAAACACCTGCAAAGGTTTCCTGAGCCTTCAAAATGGTCTCTCAGTTTGGTTCACTAGGCTACAAAATCATGGGGAAGACTGCTGATCTGACAGAAGACAATCATTGACAATCATTGACACCCTTCACAAGGAGGGTAAGCCACAAACATTCATTGCCAAAGAAGCTGGCTGTTCACAGAGTGCTGTATCCAAGCATGTTAACAAAGTTGAGTGGAAGAAAAAGTGTGGAAGAAAAAGATGCACAAGCAACCGAGAGAACCGCAGCCTTATGAGGATTGTCCAGCAAAATCGATTCAAGAATTTGAGTGAACTTCACAAGGAATGGACTGAGGCTGGGGTCAAGGCATCAGGAGCCACCACACACAGACATTTCAAGGAATTTGGTTACAGTTGTCGTATTCCTCTTGTTAAGCCACTCCTGAGGCGTCTTACCTGGGCTAAGAGAAGAAGAACTGGACTGTTGCCCAGTGGTCCAAAGTCCTCTTTTCCAGATGAGAGCAAGTTTTGTATTTCATTTGGAAACCAAGGTCCTAGAGTCTGGAGGAAGGGTGGAGAAGCTCATAGCCCAAGTTGCTTGAAGTCCAGTGTTAAGTTTCCACAGTATGTGATTATTTGGGGTGCAATGTCATCTGCTGGTGTTGGTCCATTGTGTTTTTTGAAAACCAAAGCATCACTGCACCCGTTTACCAAGAAATTTTGGAGCACTTCATGTTTCCGTCTGCTGACCAGCTTTTTGAAGATGCTGATTTCATTTTCCAGCAGGATTTGGCACCTGCCCACACTGCCAAAAGCACCAAAAGTTGGTTAAATGACCATGGTGTTGGTGTGCTTTTTTTTTTTTTTTTTTTTATTCATTTTTTTAAAAGAAGTTATAGTTATAGTTTTATGTGTTACTCTATCTTTTTTTTTTTTTTTTTTTTTTTTATTTATAACAGTTTTATATGAACATAAAATAAGTCTCACAAAATGTATACAAAAAAATATATACTTTACACAAAAAAAAAAAAAAAAAAACGACGACCGAGACCCCCACGAACAGGCACCAGATACATTGAGAAATATACACCTTAAACAAAGACATACCTAATCAAATACATACAAAACATTAAAGATTAAAGATGGAGTGAAGGAATAAAACAATAAAACAATGAGCAATCAATTCAACCCTTAAAAAGATACCTAAGGAAGGGGCCCCAGATTTTATCAAATTTTTTAGAAGCATCAATCTTGGAAAAACGAATCCTTTCGAGCTTGAGGGCGGCAACCATCTCCGCCAACCATTTATGAAAACTGGGCGGTAAAGTGGACTTCCAATCCATCAAAATCACCCTTTTCGCTACCACCATACCAAACATAAGAGACAATTGCTGAGAATGTGTTAATGCTAATGTAGGGTCAATGGTGTTGGTGTGCTTGACTGGCCAGCAAACTCACCAGACCTGAACCCCAGAGAGAATCTATGGGCTATTATCAAGAGGAAAATGAGAAACAAGAGACCAAAAAATGCAGATGAGCTGAAGGCCACTTTCAAAGAAACCTTGGCTTCCATACCACCTCAGCAGTGCCACAAACTGATCACCTCCATGCCTCGCCGAATTGAGGCAGTAATTAAAGCAAAAGGAGCCCCTAGCAAGTATTGAGTACATGTACAGTAAATGAACATACTTTCCTTTTTTCACTAAAAAGGTTTTTTTTTTTGGTCTTATGAAGTATTCTAATTTGTTGAGATAGTGAATTGGTGGGTTTTTGTTAAATGTGAGCCAAAATCATCACAATTAAAAGAACCAAAGACTTAAATTACTTCAGTCTGTGTGCACTGAATTTATTTAATACACAAGTTTCACAATTTGAGTTGAATTACTGAAATAAATGAACTTTTCCACGACGACATTCTAATTCATTGAGATGTACCTGTATAGCATCTCCCTTTTCCAGTGCTACAGAAACACTTTTAGACAAGACGACGACAACATCATTTGAATCAGTCTTCTGATAAAATATATTACTCAAACATACAGATTTGTCTCCAATACTGCTTTAAGCAGATGTCTGCCACAGCTGCTTGTGCATATTGTGGGTTCCATTAAATCCAATCTCCCCTCCTCTGAATTGATAGTCCATCTATCTATATAATTTCTTATACTCATGCTTTTCCTCGTCAGTCTCCTCCATGTGCACTATAAACAAAGGATCTTGGATGCGTGAAAGAGCTTCATTGCTCATCCAGCTGACCTTAGACACCCAGAGCCCCTCCTCCAGTTGAGAAACACTCTCAGCATTCTGCTGCATGCCCAGGCACCTCATGGAGATGGGAAAGATTAAATGAGACCACTCTCGCTACATAACACACATCTAGTTCCCGGAAATGCTTTCCATTGCAATGAGTTTAGACTAGAGAAAGGGAGGAATGAGGAGAGGAAAGCAAAACAAGAGGGAGGCCGAGAGAGATCATATGGGTGAAGATGAAAAAGAAGAGGGTGAGAGAGGAAAAAAAAATACTAGGAAGTCAAATAAACCCTGTTGCCCTACAGTGTGAAGGGCTCTGAAGAAAGTCATGTTTCACATCTAGGGCCCTATGAAATCCATTTAATTTTTTCCAAATAGGTCAATTTAAGGATGCTCTGATATTACAATTCTGATGGATACTTACAGGTTGAATAATTATGTTCAAGTTAGACTGTAACTGAAAAATGGCCAAAATTAAAATTCTACACTATATTGTCTAAATAAATAAAACAATAAAGCAGTTAAAACTAAAGTCAATCATTTTAAATGCTAAAAGTAAATTTAGCCATCACTTATATTATACAATGTTAATGTGTGTAATATAATATAATATAATATAATATAATATAATATAATATAATATAATATAATATAATATAATAAGTCAACAGGTACCAGAATGGAAGAAAAAGTGCCCTCCTAGGCTAATTTGCTGTTGCCAGTGTTTCCCATACATTGATTTATTTGTGGTGGCCCGTCATAATATCATACCTGACCATCAGCGGGACAGGACAACCAATGTGAGAACTATCTTTATACTGCACTATATGCCTAGACACCTTTATAAATGTTACAAGATGAAAAAACCTTTGTTGCTAAAGTCACTTTTCAACTCACTGTTGTAGTTATTTGAGAGGTAGCACTCAAATCACTACTGTACAAACACATGCAAAACCACTTTATCACTGTATCTGCATTGCTAACTATACCTATACACCCTGCTTAAATGAGCATTCACTAAAAGACCCACATTTTCCTCTGACCTTGGCCACGTGATGTTTTCCTAAGCTGTAAAGCCTCTCCTCCCTCCCCCTTCACTGAAGTCCAATCCAAACCACAGCAGACACACGGCCTGCAGATCAGCATTCAGTCACAAACACACAAGCCCACATTCTTGCACACTATCTCTCCCTCTCATCCTCACTCTCCACACTAAAGCCATATAACGCAGGACCAAATGATTTCAGCGGCATTCCTATGCTGTTGTTTGAAGAGGGATAATAGTCCTCATGACCTTTAAGAAAATAAATGAGGGAGCTGATTTTACTGATGCAGAGAAAACAATGTGCAAGTGGATGAGGGGATACCTAATTAAACACACACATACAAAAAAAAAACCTATATAACTGCTCTCTATATAGCTGGCCAATCTAACCACAGACAGCAAAAATCACCAAGCAAGACAGTCTTCGAGCTTCGCTGATGGGATGTGATTCTAGACCCAAACACAAGCACATGGCCGCCAGGCAGGGAACAGAAATGACACACAGCCCTCCTCAGCTGTAGGGACAGAGCAGAGGGAGCACTGGTATACTTTGTCGTGTGATTTTACCAGTAAAGAACATGAGTCACATGAGTCTCACACTGTAATTGTGTGTATTCTCCCACTTAAGTTGCTTCTATTTTAGAACACTTGATGATTATCTAATCAATTAACAAAATATGCATTAAAGTGACAATAAAAAAAAGAACTGAAATCCTGTATGTTTCTGATTAGTTCATGCTTCTGTCGGCTGCATGAACATATCAGTTTGCTTTCTCACGTCACTTGCTTTAAATATGCAGTTTCGTTGGCTAACAAATGCATAGAAGAGACTAGCTGGATATAAACTAACACAAGTAGATGGTAACAGTCGTGACATCGAACATTTGGGTCTGATTTTTGTGTCACATTTTTTCAACCGCTTGAGGTACCACTAAAGTTTGCATCCTCTCAGCCTTGTAGGAAAACATACTGCTCTTCCTTCTATTCTAATGCAGCATCTAGTCGACAAATTAATTGCTTTAATACTTTTTCAGTTGACACTGTGTACTGTAGTGTATTGTATACACACCATTTTGTTATCTGTTTTAAAGCCGCATCTGAATATCCTGCTCCGTGCAGCGCGCATCCTCACATGTCAAAACAAACAGCACGAGGCGACAGTGATTCTAGAGTGACTCTGTGTATGCGTATATGTATGTATGTATGTATGCATATATATATTTATTCCATGGTCAGTCTGAATACTGGATTCTGATTGGCTGGCAGATATGCAGTAAAAACATTTAATGCACAGGTAGTTCCAAGTAAGTTTAATCACCATTTTATATTAATGCACAATAACCAACACGCATCACTCACACACACACACAAACAGAGAGAGAGAGAGGGGTTAGAGATCGCTGAGCGCTGCACACACACACACAACTTGTCAACGCTTCCCCATGATTTTCATTAATAAAATAGCCTAGATACTAGATCGCTACATTATACTCCTCAGCAACGAGGTGGTAAAATCGCTGTTCTTGAAGTAATTGTTTGTAGAGAGAGACGCGCAGACGCAGAACACAAGTATCTCATATCTCTCGGTCTCTCTCAAACAATCGATCGATAATCAATTGAAATACATGCTATAATTCATGTATTTCAATACATGAATTATAGCACTATTTCATCTCTGTGTATGATTTGAAGCAGGCAGAATGCTAGCGCTAATGTGCCGTAACTGAAAAAATAACTGTAATTTTTACCCATTCGGTCAAATATTGTGCTGCAAAGAGCAATATAAGATTTGACTTGTCTATAACTCCGCTTTGCATCGGGCAGTTCTTTGCCTCCACGTCGTGCATTTAAAATCCTTTAATGCATGGTTAGCCATTGATTATCCCTTACATAAATTACTATAAGATTATAATAAGATTATCCCTTACAACACACACACACACACACACACACACACACACACACAGTGGATAAAGAAATGAATCACCTCCCTTTAAAAATAATCACATTTTGCTTGCTTTGCAGCCTGAAATGAAGATGAACAGTTTTTGTTTTACCCAGCTGTATTTACTCAGTGCAACTTATTACATCCAAGTGAAAGTTATAACACCAACATGTCAGGAAAAAAAAGAAAAGAAACCAGAACCACTGAGTTGGAAAAAGGATCACCCCCTCCTAAAAATGACTCGCTCCAAACTGGATGAAAGAGCCAGGAGGAAACTGGTTAGAGAGGCTACCAAGAGGCCTACAGCAACTCCGAAGCAGCTGCAGGGATTTAAGACAAAGAGATGTCCTTGTGTTCATGTGACAACAATATCACAAATTTTCAACAAATTTAGCTTGTATGGGAGGGTTGCAAGGAAAAAAGCCGCATGCAGTCACAACTGAGCTTTACCAAAACGCACCTTGAAGATTCTGAGGCATGACAGACTAAAATTGAATAATTTGGTCTCAACACCAAATGATATGTCTGGCGGAAATCCAATACAGCTCACCATCCAAATAACAGCCTTCCAAGTTCCTCCAGTAAAGCATGGAGGTGGTAATATCCTGTTATGGGAGTGTTTCTCTGCAGCAGGGACTGGAGCACTTGTCAGGGTAGAAGGAATTACAGATGGGGCAATATATGATCAAATTCTTGAGGAAAATTTGTTGCCCTCTGCCAGAAAGTTGTCAATGGGAAGAAGGTTTACCTTCCAACATGACAATGACCCAAAACACACAGCAAAACTGAGCAAACGGTGTTTGAAGAAGAAAAAGATGAATGTCCTTGCATGGCCTAGTCAGAGCCCTGAAGACCCCATTGAAAATCTGTGGAATGACTTGAAGACTGCAGCCCACAAACAGTCACCATAACATTTAACTGAACTTGAGCAGTTCTGCAAAGAAGAGTGGGCAAACATTGCAAAGTCTAGATGTGCAAAGTTCGTAGAGACAAAGACATATCCCAACAGACTAAAGGCTGTATTTAAAACAAAAGGTGGATCAACGACGAGGTGATCCTTTTTCCAACTCAGTGATTCTTTACAACTGGCAACCATGAAATCACTTACTTATGTTTGTGTACATGTTAAATAAACATCCCTCCAGGCTTGACTGACTGTGAAAACTTGTGTTTCACCTCATTCATGCCATCACAGAGGTTTAAGGGCTTCCTTGAAGACTATGGGATAAAACATGCAAACACACACCAGTGAATAAACAGCCTGAGGAGTTACTCATCCAAATTTAACTTCTGAATGTTTCAGGTCCTTTTAAAGACTACTACACCACTGATCAACCTCCAACGCAAGGCCTACGATGATGACACTGTGGTACTCAACGGGTCAAACTGAATGACTTTGCTGGCAGGCGTGTGGTGGCAGCCAGCACTATTTCTGGCAGCAGTTAAAAAAAGTAATAGAATAAAGCAATGATCCTCAGCTCACGAATAGACGCCTCAATAACAATTAGGAGAGAAGCAGGAGAGCAAGACCAAATCAAGCAAACAGGAAGAGGGGGTGTAGTTCGGACAAAACCATATCAGATGTGATTGAGTTTAGAGTTTCTATCAAATTTCAAAGGGAAAGCCTTCTGAGAGCTCCATCTGACATAGTTTGGGGGAACCCAGCCAAAATACCAGAGGCTGTAGCGTTTATTAAATGGATATGCCATGCAGCAATCTGAAAATCAAATCTACATGCAAAATCTCTGCTCTTCTGTGAACTCAATGAAAATCTTTACAACACTCAAGCCGAGGCACTGAACTTCTTTTCGCAAGAATGTGAGAATGTCCTGCAGGTCATAAGAAAACAAAAATCGGAAAAAGAAGAGAAATTTGTTTGATTTTGGTCCACAGAAAGAGAAATGGGGCATTCCCCGTGATATGGGGCTCATCCTTAAAACACACTATGGACCCTTTTCACATTACTGGGTTTCTCAGAAGTGGAAGACGTGATAGTTGGGTAAACTTCATGTCTAAACCCAGATGTGCCCTCTCATCAGGTACCAATAGCTTCTCACCAGAGCCGTAAACAGCCATGAACCTCAGATCAGTTTCACATAATGCCATGTGAAGATCTTTAAATATGCTTCACCAGACATTTAACATCTGTCTCTTGCAAATATTACAATACTTGATGAAATCCAGTTAAAAGGACATATTGATGAGAAGTCTCACCTGAAGGCATCTCCAACCGTAACGATCTCCACTTCACTGTCCGTGGAGGTGACGTTGATCTCCTCGCTGGCAGGCACTGCAGGTGCAGGAGTCGCTTCAATCACAACCACATCCTCATCCAGGACACCTGAATGATAACATGGAAATTAAGCTCATTAATGCTAATATTCAAGCAATAATGCACTTAAATCTACTTGCATATAGCAAATACACCTGACTCAAAACACAATAATGGTTACTACTGATACATGAAGACGAAGAGATATAACTGAGCCAACAAGAACTCATTTTACTTCTATGGTATATTTCTATTATACATTTAAAATATGTTTTTAGAATAGCCTGAATGAAACTATGATTTCCTGTGATTTACATTGCATGTCTCTCTTCAGCTGCACTGATACCAAGTTGCTCTTTTGGTTCACATGGCCTTCAACATGATCTTTTGATAAAAATAACACAATAACCACTTTATTATACAATTAAAATATGTTCTGGCATAGACTAGTTGGCAGTCTGACACCTATATAAAGAGAACAATACAGCTAATTGATGAGGTGACCACAGCGGGAGAATTCGGGAGTATTGAGGACACTTCAAACAGGACGAGAACACCTGCAATAAGATCACTGGCAAGGCAAGGCAAGTTTATTTATATAGCACATTTCGTACACAATGGTAATTCAAAGTGCTATACATAAGAGAAAGTAAAATAATCATTAAAATAAAAATAAAACAAGGAATTTAAAAACTTTGAAAATTATTTAGAAATTGATTTAAAATGAATTTTAGACCGTTAAAAATAAAATACAGTGCAATCAGTTCGGATATCGCACAGTGCTCATTTAATAAATGCACAGCTAAACAGATGAGTTTTGAGTCTAGATTTAAAAGTGGCTAATATTTTAGCACATCTGATCTCTTCTGGAAGCTGATTCCAACTGCGGGCAGCATAACTAAAAGCAGATTCCCCTTGTTTTGTGTGAACCCTTGATATTTCTAACTGACTCGATCCTAATGATCTGAGTGGTCTGTTAGGTTTATAATCATTGAACATATCTGCAATATATTTTGGTCCTAGGTCATTGAGTGATTTATAAACTAGTAAAAGTACTTTAAAATCAGTCCTAAATATAACTGGAAGCTAGTGTAAGGACCTGAGGACTGGTGTGATATGCTCAGATTTTCTGGTTCTAGTCAGAATTCTGTCAGCAGCGTTCTGGATGAGCTGCAGCTGTCTAATGGTGTTCTTGGGAAGGCCGGTGAGGAGACCATTACAGTAGTCCACCCTACTGGTGATAAAGGCATGAACAAGTTTCTCCAAGTCTTGACTGGAAACAAAACATCTAATTCTTGCAATTTTTTTTTTAGATGATAGTATGCTGATTTAGTTACTGCTTAGACATGACTACTGAAACTAAGGTCTATCTCCAGAATCACACCAAGATTCCTGACTTGATTTTTAGTTGTTTGACTCCTAGAGTCAAGGTATGCAATCACCTTGAAAACTTCATCTTTGTTTCCAAATGCAATGACTTCAGTTTTTTCCTTGTTTAACTGAAGAAATTTCTGGCACATCCAACTGTTAATTTCATTAATGCATTGGCAGAGGGAGTCAATGGGGCTGTAGTCATTTGGCGATAAGGCTAGGTAAATCTGATTATCATCAGCATAGCTGTGATAGGCAACTTGGTTCCTTCTCATTATTTGACTTAGTGGGAGCATATACAGTCTGAACAAGAGCCGCGCAAGAATTAAGCCTTGTGGGACTCGCATGTCATGGACATCCACTTACACTTATGCTCTCCTATACTCACATAATAACCTCTCCCTTCTAAATATGACCTGAACCATTTGAGTACCATCCCAGAAAGCCCGACCCAGTTTTCCAGTCTCTGTAGAAGTATGTTATGATTGACAGTGTCAAACGCAGCACTGAGATCTAGTAATACCAGCACTGGTATTTTGCCAGAGTCGGAATTTAAGCGAATATCATTTATTATCTTAATGAGTGCCGTCTCTGTGCTGTGATGCGGTCGGAAACCAGATTGAAAATTGTCCAGGTATCCATTTAAGTTTAAGTATTTGTTCAGCTGATTAAAAACTACCTTTTCTATAATTTTGCCTATAATTGCTAAAAATGGTGTTATCAAGATTGGTCTTTTTCAGAAGGGGCTTAACAACTGCAGTTTTCAGGGAGTTTGGAAAAGTCCCAAAAAAAGTGAGGCGTTCACCACTTCTTAGAGATCTGCTTCTAAACAGTTAAGCACACTTTTGAAAAAAAGATGTGGGAAGTGCGTCAGGATAGCAGGTTGACGATTTTAGGTGCTGCACTATTTCTTCCAACATTTTGCTATCAATTTCTTCAAAAATAGATATAGTATCTTCTTTTTGATATTGCGGCCAAATCTGTCTGACCTCTGCATAACTTGAGGATGTGCTAATCGCCTTCCTGATATTAATGATCTTCTCAGAAAAGAAGGAAGCAGACACATTGCATTTGCTGTCTGAGAGCATTTCACTGGGAATCTGACTTAGGGGGTATGTCAGTCTCTCTACAGTAGCAAAAAGAGTGTGAGTGTTGTTTAAGTTACTATTTATAAGGTTTGAGAAGAAACTCTGTCTTGCTGTGGCTATATGCTATAGTGAATATCAAGTTTCATCTTCCGCCACATCCGCTCAGCTTTTCTGCATTGTCTTTTCGTACTCTGTACTGCTGTTGATTTTCTCCAAGCTGATTTCTGTCTGCCTGTCTTCTTACTGATTATTAAAGGAGCAATATCATCAATAACATTCTTAACTTTTGAGTTTAAGGAATCAAGGAGAAGATCAACCGAGTCTGCAGAAATGCTTGGTGTTAGAGATATAGCCTCCATAAATAGCACACTAGTGTTCTCGTTAATGCATCTCCTTCTGACAGAGACAGATCTAGATACAGTGGTAGCAGAGATCAATATATCAAAGAAAATACAGAAGTGATCAGATAGTGCTACGTCCTTAATAACAATGGATGAAATGTTTAGACCCCTACTGATGATTAAATCTAGAGTGTTTCCTCGACTGTGTGTGGATCCATGCACATGCTGAATCAGGTCAAAAGTGTTAAAAACAATTATAATTTATTTTGTAGATTTGTTTTCTACATTATCTATGTGAATATTAAAATCCCCTGCAATAGCAAAACAGTCAAACTCCGAGGAAATCATTGATAACATTTCTGTGAACTCTTCAACAAAGGCTGGAGAGTATTTTGGAGGCCTGTAAATAGTGATAAACATAATGTGTGGAGCACCTTTCAACACAATCCCTAGATATTCAAAAGACAAGTGAAAGTGACATGACATACAGCCAAGTATGGTGACCCATACTCAGAATTTGTGCTCTGCATTTAACCCATCCAAAGTGCACACACAGAGCAGTGAACACACACACAACATGAACACACACCCGGAGCAGTGGGCACCTATTTATGCTGCGGCGCCCGGGGAGCAGTTGGGGGTTTGGTGCGTTTCTCAAGGACACCTCAGTCGAGGTATTGCCGGTCCGAGACTCGAACCCACAACCTTAGGGTTAGGAGTCAAACTATCTAACCACTAGGCCACGACGTCCCCACAAAGTACTGACCAAATGACACTTGCTTGCATTGATACACATCTTTAAATAGAGCAGCTACACCTCCACCTCTCCTAACACTGCAGCTGTCTTCTAGCCATGTTTCGTTTAGAAACATAAAATCCAGATTGTTTGTGGTTATTAAGTCACTGATTAGAAATTATTTACTTTTTAGTGAGCTAATGTTTAAAAATGCTAACTTGATGGCAGTGCTTTGTGTCTTTAAAGCAATCTTAGTTTGATGCATAATAGGCCGCAGATTAGTTAGCCCTTCGGCTTGAGAAGGCCTTAAACTTTCTATCAAGTGATAAAACAGAAATAGAGAAAGCTACAGGCACACTGGGTTGGACAAAAACTATATAAAATTGTAAGATGAAAGTGAGATGGTTCTCTCTACCAATGAAGTCTGATTTTGGCATCAGGAACTGGACACTTCCAGAAGTACACATTTAGCCAAGGCAAGTTAATTTATATAGCACCTTTCAATACTTAATATAAATTAAAAATCAATGAAATAATTTAGCATAATTAGTTAGGTTAGAAATGCAAATGCTAAAAATCTATGGATAATTCACAGTTGTTAAGCATGGAGTTTCTACCATCAGGTTTTTTTCTCACAATTACAAAAGAGAATTGCAAAATCAAAAATAGATGAATGAAAATATTATTATTAATAATACTTAAGTCGTGATGGTTCTAAACCTCCAAGGCCCCTTATTTTGTAGTACTAATGATGAGATTTTTTTAAACATATGTTTTACTTAGAATTCCTACCCAATAAAATATTTTAGTGCTTGGCATAATTATAAAAACATATGTTTATTATAGAAAATTCCCATGACCCCACAACCCTAAATAGGACACGTGGTTTGGAAAATTTATGGATTGAAATTCCCATGGAATTCTACTAAAAATCTTCAAATCACATACGACGACGTTTGCCACCACAAAAACAACCAAAACTTGAATCAGTGAAGGGCTTCTCTGGTAAAATGTTTATTTTTAAAGTATAACCAACATACATATACAGTGGTGTTTTCTGATTTCTTATTTTTTTGCATTTTTGTCACACTTTAATGTTTCAGATCATCAAACAACTTTAAATATTAGTCAAAGATAACACAAGTAAACACAACATGCAGTTTTTAAATGAAGGTTTTTATTATTAGGGAAAACTAAATCCAAAACTACATGGCCCTGTGTGAAGAAGTGTTTTCCCCACTGTTAAAACTGTGGTTTATCACACCTGAGTTCAATTTCTCTAGCCACACCCAGGCCTGATTACTGCCACACCTGTTCGCAATCAAGAAATCTCTTAAATAGGACCTGCCTGACGAGGTGAAGTAGACCAAAAGATCCTCAAAAGCTAGACATCATGCCGAAATCCAAAGAAATTCAGAAACAAATGAGAAAGTAATTGAGATCAATCAGTCTGGAAAAGGTTATAAAGCCATTTCTAAAGCTTTGGGACTCCAGCGAACCACGGTGAGAGCCATTATTCACAAATGGCAAAAACATGGAACAGTGGAGAACCTTCCCAGGAGTGGCCGGTCGACCAAAATTATCCCAAGAGCACAGCGACAACTCATCCAAGAGGTCACAAAAGACCCCACAACAACATCCAAAGAACTGCAAGCCTTACTTGCTTCAGTTAAGGTCAGTGTTCATGACTCCACCATAAGAAAAAGACTGGGCACAAATGGTCTGCATGGCAGAGTTCCAGGACGAAACGCTGCTGAGCAAAAAGAACAAAGGCTCGTCTCAGTTTTGCCAGAAAACATTTGATGATCCCCAAGACTTAGAAAATACTCTGTGGACTGCTGAGACAAAAGTTGAACTTTTTGGAAGGTGTGTGTCCCATTATGTCTGACGTAAAAGTAACACCGCATTTCAGAAAAAGATCATCATACCAACAGTAAAATATGGTGGTGGTAGTGTGATGGTCTGGGGCTGTTTTGCTGCTTCAGGACCTGGAAGACTTGCTGTGATGAATGGTACCATGAATTCTGCTGTTTACCAAAAAAATCCTGAAGGAGAATGTCCGGCCATCTGTTCGTGACCTCAAGCTGAAGCGAACTTGGGTTCTGCAGCAGGACAATGATCCAAAACACACCAGCAAGTCCACCTCTGAATGGCTGAAGAAAAACAAAATGAAGACTTTGGAGTGGCCTAGTCAAAGTCCTGACCAGAATCCTATTGAAATGCTGACGTTACCTTAAAAAGGCAGTTCATGCTCAAACCCTCCAATGTGGCTGAATTACAACAATTTTGCAAGATCATTATAACAGACTCATTGCAAGTTATCGCAAACGCTTGATTGCAGTTGTTGCTGCTAAGGGTGGCCCAACCAGTTATTAGGTTTAGGGGAAAACACTTTTTCACACAGGGCCATGTAGTTTTGGATTTTGTTTTCCCTTAATAATAAAAACCTTCATTTAAAAACTGCATGTTATTTTTTTTACTAATAATTAAATTTGTTTGATGATCTGAAACATTAAAGTGTGACAAACATGCAAAAAAATAAGAAATCAAGAAGGGGGCCAACAATTTTTCACACCACTGTATATTTAAATGTCCAACAGAATCCCTGCAGGTTTTATGATAAGGATGCATATACACTACCATCAAAGAGATCAGTGGTCATCATCTGCCTCAATCGGTACTTTCATAGTGTTATCTGAGCTTCCCAAGTCTTCTGAAAGCTACACTTGGCCCAACTCATTAATCTAGAGCAGAAGCAATATCAGTAGCTACAGCCATTTAATTGAGGATGGTTTGGTGCAGCAGTAGAGCCAACCAATGCTTCAGGCAGGCACGCTTATGTGTGCGCCGGGGAAGCTAAATGTAGGTCAAAGATGTGCTTTGCAGTATGCTGGCACAGGCTTTTGTAATACCATCACTCATCTCTTTTCTGATTGGCTCTCCTGCTTTACTTCTCATTCTTTCTTTAACCCAAGCTCTGCCTGGATTTGGTGTCAAGAGGCACAGGGTGTGTTCAAAATAAAGCTCATAAGCATAGCTGGTACATGTCTCAGGGAGACAGACAAACAACTTCTACACAAGGTCCATTTTCTACAGAAAATGACATCCAGAAATACATAAAAGAGACAATCTGAAAAACACTGACATGAATAACAGTAAAAGATAAAAACAAGACTTAACTGAGTGCCAATTCATGGTATCAGCCTTCCTGTCATAATTTCTAAAAGTCTATTAATATTGGCTTTTTTTGAACAGCAGTCAGGCTCAAAATTTTGCTTCTCACATGCATATCGTGGCACTAGTTAGCATGTATTGTACACCACTTGCACTTTACACTGAATGCAATGTTAAAACAACTCTACTTCAGCACTGTAAGGTTGTTGTGTCATACTATCTGTGTTAGGCATGTTTGTGCACTGAGGCAGAAGCTTGTGGCTCGGGAGATTCATCATCATTCTCTGGGGTGTGTTGTTAAGGTCGGCTCTCCCACTGAGTGCTGCTGCTTAGCACCCCGCTCTTACCCCGTTCCCCACGCTGGCCACAAAAAAAATTATCACTACCAAACAAGGCTACAACTTACAGCAGTAAACACAGAACCATATATTACATGTGCACTACCATTCATGGTTACAATTCTGCAATCCTCTGTGAATGTACTCTCATAAATGGGTTCTTTGTATTAATGCCTCGGTTAGACAGATAATTAGACTACATGCTAAGTAAATGACAATGTCTTTTGGTTTGGCATGCATAATAAACAAATTAAGCTTTGTTTTAACCACTGCATATGCTTAACTTCTTTGTGTGTTGAATGTAATTTGAAACTCAGGGTGCAGGTGAACTCGGGTGTGCACCCGCAAACCATCTGCTTAATAGGGGCGGTCTGGAGTATGGGTTAAGTGAACTCTGGTACAGTTTGCTGCTGATATGAATGCAATCGTACCAAATCCCGGAAGTGAACCGCTATTAATGACATATTATTTGATAAAAATGTGTGTTTGTGAGGGTTTCACTCATTTTCCAAACGAGTTTGACTGACGCGCTGCAAGCAGACTGCTGAATATCTCATTTCTGTTCGCCTTCAGCATTCTTTAGAGCATTTGCAGTACATTTGTAAGACAGACATAAGTGCCGTTAAACTGGAGCTTTGGAAACAACACCAACGGTTCAAAACAAATAAATATAAAAGTGAAGAGAGCAATGCTACGCATTTTGCCGTCTGTGTACCGTTACACCCTTAGAAGTGATGTAACATGGCAGGCCTCCTTCTGCAGAACTGAAGGAAGGTATGAACTATGAAAACCTCTGGAGGGTTTGAGAGCTTCTCTGATCTTATCCACTCATTTCCAAAGAATATTTCTATCTCTTCTCATATCAACTCTAAGCAAAGAGAATAGAAAAATATACACTTCATAAGTTTGGGGTCAGTAAGCTGTTTGAATGTTTTGTAAGAAATTTCTTAAGTTGACCAAATCTAAATTTATTTGATCAAAAATACAGTACAACACTACTACTGAAAACTACTACTACAAATTAAAATTATTTTTTCTAATTTAATATATTTTAAAACAATTTATTCCTGTGAGGCACAGCTGAATTTCAGTGTCACATGATTCTTCAATCATTATAATATGCTGATTTGCTGCTCAAAATGCATTTCTTGCAATTATAAAAATTAAAAACAGTTTTGTTGTGATACAGATAGGGCTGCACGATTAATCGCATGCATTTGTCATGCGTGTCTCATCAGTAAAGCCGGTTCCGTGATTAGTGGTAAATGTCTGTCACCTGTTTTCAAACGGGAGCGGCAGTTAATACACAGAGTCGTAGTTCACTGACAAGCTACGCAATATTCTGTTCATAATTGAGATGAATCGCATTCGATTATGAACACGATATTGCGTAGCTTGTCAGTGAACTAGGGCTCTGTGTATGAACTCCCGGTGCATTTGAAAACAGGTGACAGATATTTACCGCTAATCACGGAACCGGCTTTACTGATGAGACACGCATGACAAATGCATGCGATTAATCGTGCAGCCCTAGATACAGATTCTTTGGTGAACAGAATGCTAAAAAACTAACAAAAACCTGAAACTGATTTTTTATTTTTTTTTACAATCTAAAAGTCCTCTGACCAATTTAATGCACCCTCTCTCAATATAACTATTAATTTCTTAAAAAACAATTTTTTTGAAATATATAATATACGGTATATCATTATAAAATAAATCAGAGGTTTCAGTCCTGGATGCTGACTGGTCAATAAAGTCTTCCAGTAGTGATTTACTTCACAATTACAATAACTTCGACCTGTTCACCTGTGGATCGTTGTTTTTGGTGAATTGTGCAAGTATGAAAAGTTTTTAATATTCAAGTATTTTAATCTTGTTTTTTTTTTTTTTTTTTTATAAATACAAAAATAATTTTCAGACTGTTCAGGAAACAAAGAATAGCAAATGTTCTCATTTAAACCAAAACAGTTACAACATGAACAAACAGTAAGCTCTTTTTGTCCTTTCCACAACTTCCTGTAAAAAAAAAAAAAAAACAGTATGTAGTGATGTTAGGGTGAATGTAAAATAATAAAAAGTGATTTACCTGAGGCCACAGCCACAGTACTGGCTTGGCTGCTACTGCTGCTAACATCCACGTACAGCTCATCCTCTGCCTCAGTGGAGGAAGGGGAGGAGGAGTCAGAGGTCAGCTCCTCACTGGAGCTGCTGGTACTGTGGAGTAGGGCATACTTCTTCCGTGCAATCACCTCTCGCTTCTTCCTCTGCAGCATTAATCGCTCCTTCTGCTTTGGAGTCCGCTGAGCCCCGCCTCCTGCCCCGCCTTTCACAAAACGCTTCTTGTGCAATGGCCTGCGTGAACTGAGACATGGACGTTTCACATGATTGCTTTCTGGCTCAAGCCGTGCCCACTTATGTGACCTATTGGCACGAGTCCGGGCAACTAGTGGCCGCATGCCTACTGCTGTGCCCGTCCCACCTCCTGCACTTCCCGTGGAGGCTGAACCCAGAGCCTTGAGCTGCTGCTGTCTAACTGTCATCGGCCTACCGTCCTCCTCTGAGCTAAGAGTGTCCGAGTCACCAAACCGAAGGCTAGAGGAGGGCGAAGAGGCACAGTCACTCAACGAGGACTCAGGGTTCCTCTCGTCTTCACTATGTGTCTCTAGCAGCATGGGCCTGTGGTGGAGAGGAGTGAGGGTTGCCTCACTCACTGGCGCTTCCTTCAGAGAACAATAAGATGGCCCAGGCTGCTGGCTCTTGCGCTTTTTGCGTCCCGTCAACCCTCTTTCACAGTCTCTGCGACCTCCAGCATCCCGTGAAGGCCGGTGTCTGGTCTCAGGACATAGCGGAGAAGGGAAATCACTTCCTGCCTTGCCAATCACCTCCATCTCAGCCGGGAAGCTCTTAGCCGTCTCCATGGGTTCAGGGTTAGCCAGAGGCCCCTTTAGGGGGTCCTGCTTATGTCGTACATCAGAGGGAATCTCACTCTTCATTGCGACTAACCCACAACAAAGTGCCGCTGAGGCTCAATACACTGAATCCTAGGGTTCCATTGAAGATCCAGCAATCCTACAACTGGAAAACACAGAAAAATATGCAGAAAATTAGAATATTGTCCCTAAAATATAAGTAGTTATATGAACAATAGACCAAGACTAAGTTACATAAACAGACCAACAGAACAAAGTTAAACAAAGAGGTGAAAAAACATTTCGTATTTTTGTCAATGTTGAATACATTTGTGCCACTTAATATTTTTGTGAAAACCATAATTCGTTTTTTTTTTCAGAATTCTTTGAAGAGAAAGATCAAAATCCATATTTATCTGAAAACCTTTTTTTGTTACTCTGTCACTTTTGATCACATTAATACATTCTGCTGAATAATAACTTCTCTCCCTCTTTATACACACTACATAATACTGATTTTTAATATTGCCACTTGGTTATCTGCCATAGCATGAAAATAATTAGTGGCTTATCGATACTAGCCACAGTTCTTTGTGAAACAGAATGTGCGTAATCTGCGTATAGGAAAACAATCAGCCCTCTATGTTTCCAATGCAAAACCTAGGTCTCACTTAGTTGTGAACGTTGTTTTAGCAGCCATTTCTGGCCGAGCATGAGTCAGACAGGGTTGTTATCCAGGCAGCTCTTGTCGTGCTGTAATAAAAGAAAGGAAATGGTGTCTAAAGAAAGGTCATCGCTTGCACCGTGTAGACAGAAACGAGCAACTGCACACATTTCAGGAGCGGCTTAATACCTCCTGCAAAAGACTACAAAAATCTAACATGCACAGGATAATGGTGCTAGGGGTCATTATTTTCCACCCTCACCTATTTTACCCTGTATTCTTATGATAAAACATAGGAAAAGAACAACCCACATCTCTAACAAAATGCGAGGATTTATAGCAGACAGCTGTTTGTTCTTTTGCATATAATGGTATTCAGTACAGATATAGCTATATGAAGAGCCCCTGCATCTTGATCCTCACAGTTATTTGTACTGAAGCAACCTAATTAATTCCCTCTCAAATTAGGTTCCTGCTTGCTTGCATAATGGGTATTAATCCATCACTGGCCATAATTTTAAAATAACATCATGGGTCATTTTACCTCTTTAATGCTCAACTCACAACCATTTTTCCCTCTTTAATCAAAATTCCGCCATGTTTCCGATAACTCTTCCATTCAGCAGAATCCCATTACACTCTAACATTTCTTCAGCCTTCCCTAATTAACATCTCGGCACCCAGAGTGGCACCATGCCCCAAAAGCCTTACGCTTCACAGCAACCACGACAAGGCCCAGAGTTCCCTTACCTTTAAATTATGAAAGCAGCCATCTGTTTCACAAGGCATACAGTCTCTGTTTTTGAGTCGACTTCTCTGTCTGGTGGCAAAGAGCCTAAGTACTTTCCTGCATATAGAATTCCAAAGACGAAACATTCCAGTCGATATTGCCACAGTTTGTGTGTGCTTTAGGATAGTATATTGACATAACACAAATTAGAAATAAAACTCACAAAGAAAGGACTACCCTGAAAAATGTACAATGAAAGGAACAGTTTCATGAAATCAAACTGTTTTTATTATGTATTACTATGTATTATTTTAACTAAGTATTACATGTAGGGCTGGCCGATAAATTGATAACGATAATTATCACAATATAATTTGCCTCAATAAAACAATAACAAGAGTTTGATCAATGTTCGGCTGTTTATGCACCAGAAGCAGAACGAAACACCGCTACTCATTTGAATCGTGCCACAAAGCATTTATTGGCTTAAAGTTCAAACATCAGCGCGAGCTAACCAGAGAAGATGCGCTGATAAATCTCTGTCAGGCGACTAAACCGGGCCAACACCGGGTGCAATCACTGTATAGAAATTAATTAAAAGATTTATAAATTAGAAACTGTTGCCGTATCACAAAGGGAAAAAGTAGAAACTAAATAGACTTTATAAGAATAAAAACTCTACAAAATGTCTTCCTTCAAAGTAAACAAGTAAGGCTCCCAGTAACTGCAGTCAAAATGCTTTACTGTAACTATAGCAATATTGTTTTTCTATCAAGACCACTAACTTTTATTATGACCCACATATATTGAACAATATCCAGTTTCACAAAACCAGACCAAAAGAAACCCTCTCACAACCATTTAATATAATCTCAAAAACAACAAACTGCGCCTATAATGCTGTGAATTTATAAAAATGGGAAACATTTTGAGAAGCATTTTTATATAGACAAGCCACAAAAAAACTAATGATGGCTGACGCAAAACTGACGTTTCAACATGGTGTCGAGATCCCGAAGAGCAGATGTTTGGTTAACTCCTGCAAAGTATAAAAGTGGAGTAAATGCAGCAGAAAAAATTATATATTTAAATAAAAATAATTATAAGTAAAAATGGATTATAGACATAATGTTGCGCCGGCACTGCTCTCCCAGACTCCTCTGAGGCTGATCCTGTCAACCAGTGATGTACCACTGTGCCATGCAACAAAGTGCACCACAGCACTTCCATATGAGGTGGCCCCAGAGGGGCCCATTGCGGCAGTGCCTCTTGACGCCAAGGTGGATACAGATTTTAGAAGATAGGGGATTATGGGGGACTGTTTTAATTCCTTCCCCAAGGATTGCTATGTATATCTATGTTGAGCAGCTCTGCCATAAGCAATAGCAGGACACACAGCCAGAATGTGCCAATTGTAAATATCACTTCAAATTCACCACACAAATTATGGATCATTAAATGAAACATCAGTGTTTTAAAAAAAAAAAAAGTAAATAAAATGTCACGTTACATCTGAGAGGCCAAAAAAATGACTGTTTTAGTGAAAGAAGTTTTTTGCATTTATTAATAGTAGACTCTCACTTTACATCATGGAGGAGGATCACAATTGTGCACTGAGAATTTTTTCACGTTTTTTTTTTTTTTTTTTTACGAAAAACATTATTTTTTTGTCAAACTTAAGCAAAATAAATTTTTTGAATACAATTCTTAACAAGTTATGTCATATCTGACACAGCTGTTACTGGCAATCAACATGAAACATAAGTACTCAAACAACACACAAAACATCAACATCACGTAATAAATACTACTTATGAATATATTTTAAATCATTTGATACTACATTATACATTTCTCCAGGTCTAGGCAGCCTAACGTTACAGTAGACTGATACTACTGCTTTTTGTGGGGTGTTTTCAGAAGGGATTTTTTTTTTTATTATTATTGTTTTTAGCTAAACATTCAGCTATGAAGATAAATCTGAATACAATAATCTGCAGTGGTACAACCCCATAAAAACAGATAATGTTATGGAACATAACTAAAATATACTATAGTGAAAAACATCCTTGACAACACACATAAATAGATGATTTGTGGTTCATCGGAGACTAAAATATGAAGCCAGTGTAATCTCACCGACCAAAACAATTGTCAACAATATTCAGCTGTACATATTTCCACAGGGGAAGTAAAACCTGCTGTTTTTATTACAAGCTGAACTTCCCTTTTTCAGCCCTGCATCATTAATTTCAATTATTCTACAACTCGAAAGAATTAACTAAAATATATCTTTTCCTCAGTGTTACTGAAGACCATGAGTAAATATCCAAACAGAGATCCAGCCCAGATAACAATACACTAACAAGCCTAAATACACAGTATTCCTTCACCAGAAATGACGTCTTATGCTGGAGAGCCGAAACACTTATTATTAATACATACAAATTAATCCTTTACAGAGGCAGATGACATTATCTTTTAATGAGCCATTAAGACAAATGGCATGGCATTTCCATATCTGGATAAAATATGAAGATAACTGCAACTGGGAGCAAAAGAAGTAACACTGCCTCTTATTTGTAAGGATTTATTTTTCCAAACAGATGATGGAAGAGCACAGTGAAAGAGAAGATGCTGTGGACAAAACACTTCGCAGTAGTTCGAGCCATGGTGACATTAATAATCCAGTCTCTTTTATTTCGGGTGTCACTGATTTGTGGGAGTCAACACCACATACGCCATACTCCCAGAGGGGGCACACTGGAAATGTTATTGGAAATGCAAAGGCTGGAATCAGTTCCCTCTTAAAATGATGAGGCCAGCTTTCACATTTCCAATCAAATAACATCTGCTTCGATAACAATGCCATAAATCACACCACAAAGACAACGAGGGGCTTGATAAACAACAGAAAAGGAAAGGCACCGATGACATGCGGATGTTGTCGTTCTCACTTTCTTCAACCGACAGAGCTACAGAATATAAACACATCCTAAAATAGACATCTGAGACACGGTTTAGGGATGGGGACGGGTCGTGTTGTGTATCAGTAGCCCGCTGGGCCTGGATGTGTTGGGACAAACACACACTCTCTGCTGAAACTGCTAGCGGCGGGCTATTAGCCTCTCCGGATAGTCAAACAATAGCTTCAACCAACTGAAATTTAGCGTTAAAACAAACATAAACAGCACCACTTACCTCTACACACGTCGGAAAACTATCCCTCTAGGACTTAAGCCCCTTTCCAGGGTACAATGTTCGTCGATAGAAGTAGAAAAGTATTGGGGAAGCGAGTGAACGTCAGCGGAGGCTTGTGTGAAACTGACAGTCAGTCACACAAACCCGAGAGAGAGAGAGGCCCAGCGCTTTAGCCGCCCCGCTAACGGACGGATATTTCGACGATTCCGCTTTAGATATATGAGGATACGCGCGCGAGGTACAATATCACACGTTAAATA
Organism: Cyprinus carpio; assembly: GCF_018340385.1. Taxonomy (NCBI): domain Eukaryota; kingdom Metazoa; phylum Chordata; class Actinopteri; order Cypriniformes; family Cyprinidae; genus Cyprinus; species Cyprinus carpio. The sequence continues at coordinate 17,994,449 of NC_056578.1, forward strand.
TCACGGCGAGCTAAACGTATGGAGGACATTTTATTTAGCGGTCATATGTGGCACGATTTCCTCCCCGTTGGCTTCGGGTGCGAGTCCCCATTCCTGCCGATCCGCGGCGTCCATTAGAGCGCTGCTATGTGTGTGTGTGTGTGTGTGTGTGTGTGTTGTGTGTGTGTGTGTGTGTGTGTGTGTGTGTGTGTGTGTGTGAGTGTGAACGGCGCTGATGCTGCTACGCGCGCGAGCGAGCGAGCGAGCATTTCGACATTTTACGACATTCTCGCATCTTTGACGGCTCTCGAGGACCACAACAATACCTAAAGGCTAATTGAAATTTAGTTTGTGAATAACCCATGAATGATCATAATCGCTGACTCTTGTGAATCTGTATAGATTTTAGTGCGGTTCGTGAGTGTTGACTGGTGTACGTTACTGTGTTGTAGTCGGTCCCCTCATGCTCTCTAGTGGCAGCACTCATGTACACATGTCTGTTTTTATGGGTTTGTCGTTATGATATTCTTACAAACAACACTACACAGAGTTACTCTTTCTGCTAAAAGCAATGTTAACGTTTTTAATAGTGTTATTGGTCCAGTGATGGGGTGCCGAATTTTATTCATTTTTAAACCCTGGGGATAATTTGTGTACGATTTTCTCAGTAATTTACTATTAGCTTCCCCATTATTCTGTATTTCTAGTGTTTCAATCTTTTGAATCCGCTCACCCAAGATTCGTTCAGTGTCTGTTTCTGCAGGTTACGCCAGTAGGGGGCGTCAAGTGAATATTTTTGTGTTCTGAAGTGAGTCAACATTTTGTAACGAGTTGTGTACTTCTCTATCAGAGAGAGGGAAAAAAATAATATCAGAAAGTATATCCACTTTTGGTATCATTATGATTATTTGATTATTATTACAAATACAGATTCAGTATATTGTTAATTTATTTATTTCTCATTTTCTGTCCATAAACGCAAATTATAAGGTAAGACATTTCTACAGTGATTTTTATTCTTTTTTTTTTTTTGTCTGGTAGACTGTAATCATGTAATGTCTATGATGGGCATTAAAACTACTCTCAATGTTTAACTCCATATAAATGTTTTTTTTTTCTTATTATCTTACTACAGTCTTAAAATTTCTGCATCTATCTACAATACTCTACAATCTACCCTACTCCCTAAATAATGTTAAAGCATCATATACGCTTTCCTCCATGCTGCCAACTACTTAGCCTGACTTTTTAATTTCAATAATTTGAAAGGCCGGGACACACCAAGCCGACCTCAAAGAACTGGCAGTGAATAAATATGGCAGCATCTGGACCAAAAATCTGCACCTGAATACACCGCTCAGAATACAGTCGACTGAAAAAAAAGGCGGCCGTCGTGTGAATGACCAACGCCCTCAATACCATGCTGAGGTGAGACCCCCAACTGCTCCCCGGACGCAGCAGCATTGGCTGCCCACTGCTCTGGGTGTGTTCACAGTGTGTGTGTGTGTGTGTGTGTGTGTGTGTGTGTGTGTGTGTGTTTTCACTTCTCACTGCTGTGTGTGTGCACTTGGATGCAGATGCACAAATTCCAAGTATGGGTCACCATACTTAGCCACACATCACATCCTTCCCTTTCCTTTCCTTCCTTCCTTTTTCACTATACCTATGCATGTCTTTAGATTGTGGGGGAAACCAAAGCACCCCGAGGAAACCCACGCACATGCAAGAACATGCAAGCTCCACACAGAAAGGCATCCTGGCTCTGGTGGGACTCAAACCAGGGACTGTCTTGCTGTGAGGCAACAGGCTTGCTTACCATTTTGAATATCAGTTATGTTGATAACTTTCTTAACTTTAAGCGGCTAATGTTGTTATGAAAATGAAGAGTTTGGTTGCAAAACGCAATAAATCCATTTTGATTAATCTAAGTAAAAATGTGTTTTCTTTACCAAGAAATTGGCAAGATTAAAACTACTATTTTCTTTCTCAAACTTTCACATAGCATCTTTAGGTTATAATAACATTAAAAAATTCAAATACAGATTTTGATTTTCAAAGATTTATTCTAAAAACTAGGGGTGTAACGGCTTATGCTCTAAACTACAGTGAGCCCTTTTACATTAGGCCTACTATAAGGTTACAGTTAACAACAGAGCCAAAACTTAAATTTAATTACTATTTATTTTTAAATATAACAAGCAACACTCAACTTAAAAAAATGTATGCAAACATGTAAATTGCACATAATGCAGTTTTTTAATTAACTTCTAAATTATAAAAATTACATTTGTTGTTGAAATATATTAATTTGCACAGTGCCTCTCATAACTCATTTCATAACAGATTTATTTAAACATTAAATAATTAAGACATCACTAAAAGGTAAAGTAAAATATAACAATCTTATATTTCCCGAAATGCTCTTCTCTAGACTTCATTTATAGCGCATTAATGAGCTGTGGACACTGATGCCGTATTTCTGGGGTTGAAACGCTGATTGGGTGATTACATGAGGCATGAGATGTTCATTTATGTTTATTTCACGTTAAAACTAGTAAAGAGGAAGGAAAACTAAAGGCCCCTATATACTTCAAACAAAATTGAAGAACGAACTGGTATGACGAAATTTTGAACAAAATCAGGCCGATACGAAGTTCATTTTGAGTTCGTTTCGGCAGTTTGAAGTGGCTCACCAAAGCGGACTTTCTGGGTGAGTTCGATTTGGTTCCTAAACCTTTGAGTTTCCATTGGTCCGTGGCGGTGACGCAATTGGTGGGTGTGTTCTGAAGCTCCACCTTCTTTGAACTGCTATATTTTTTCCCTGTTCGTTTCTCATTCAACGGAGGTCAGGCAAGAGAACATCATCTCCTATATAAGAAAATATTTAAACGAATAACATTTAATAATAAACCTTTGTCTTTATCAAACATATCTAATGACACTACATGAAATATAAAAAGGTGTAACAGTTTAATAAAATAAATGAACAAACTGACTTCAATATTTTTTTCCACATCATCAGCCTGCCTAAATAATGTATTTTAACAATGTTATTCGTTGAAACCATATAATTATTAATTAACCAATCATTATTGCCTTGTTTTTATATAATGCATTTTAAGTTATTCTAAAGGCTATTGTTGGCTTGGGTCTATTTTTATAACCACTATATATATATATTTTATATATTCTTAATGCTTCTTTGTAAATTATTATCTGAAGTAACAAAACCGTGGTTGATTTGCGTGGCTAAACATGGCTACAAGAATGATGAATTTTGGTTTTATTCGTGTTAAAACCATGGCTAATTTTTGTAAGGGAACATGGAAACTCGGAGAGAATATTAGATGCGTTGGTGGTGGTGAAATTATTTCCGACATTAAAACACGTTATTAACATCAACAGCCAAAAAAGTTTTACATGATTATGAATATACGTACCTGAAGGATTTTTTTGTTTGTTTGTTTTCTTTTCTCAGCGCCGGATTGCTGATGTCTTTTCACGGGCATAGTTGACCTTCAGTTATGATCATTTGCATTCAGCTGCAAACATGAGGTGCGAGCGGGCGCGGATGCGCGAATGGGCCTTAAGGGAATTTTTTTTTTTTTTTTGAGCAACTGGTTTGGTGCTCCCCTGGGAGTTGGTGCCCTATGCAAACTGCGTACTCTGCGTGTAGGGAGCGGCGGTACTGCACATCATGCTAAAGTTTTACAGACTATGAGACATTCACACTTCCCATAAAGGACTGATTATAGTTCTTTTGTATTGCAAACATGATACTTGACCCTGAAATGCTGCTAATCGTTATTCTTTTGTCTATAATATTCTGACCATTGGTACGGGTCGCTACCTGATTGCCTAATCCTAAACCCTCCCCCAAACCTACTCCTAAACCTACCAATACTAGGGGGGTAATAATCTAGCAGGGGGTCAGAATTGGGCACAACACCGTATTAAAGCGCCGCCACTACTGTTTCCAGTGCGTGGAATGGTGCGGTGTGACTGGTTGAGCGGATGTGTCGCATTCTGCAGAGAAGGGAAGTGTTGCCATTTTAGCAATTATGTTGCTAGATTGAGCAACTTTTCAGATTGCCCTATAGCAATGTTTTCTTCCAAAAGCACCTAGCAACAAATTTAGCTATTTTTAAAAATTTATTTGGCAACTTTTAAAAACTTTTGATAATTGATTCAAACGATAAAAAGACACATATTTAAAAATACAGTTATTTATATTTTTATATTGTTATATTATGCATTTATATTATTTTACGAACAAATCGAAAGTAACATATATAAAAAAAAAGATTTGATGCAGTGACAATTTTGCGTCGTGATTACGTGATGACGTCATTGCACAATGACAAATCGACCTTCCTTTAGCAACTCCGCAAAAAAAAAAAAAAAAAAAATCCTTTAGCAACTCCGCGTGAAAATTAGTTGGCAACACTGGTCGCAGTTTGGAAAGCTAGAGAGAAAACATGACAGAATAACACGGCGGATATCAGATTTTGCGTAAAATTAAAAATTTACTTTTCAAGACTGACCAGATACAATACTTTTTTTTATTATTATTATAATTAATGGCGTTTATCCACTGATGTATAATAGTCATATATAGATCAGTGCGTTTATCACGTTTTGGTGTTTACAGCGCCATAACAGACGGTTGCAGTTGCTTTTATTGTTTTATTCATAGACTGTATAACAACAGGTTTTATTACACGAGGATCTAAACCTTTAGACTCCAGAATGAGGAGGATAAGGATGAAAAAAAAAGTTTTTTACAACTTTACAAATACAACTAGAAAAAAAAATTAAATAAAATTTTTAAAATGCCAAAATACATTACTTTTCTAGGTCGAGAATTCGCTCAAAATTAGTTTTTTAAATAAGAAATATGTCAGGTCTTAGTTTTCGCTTATTTTAATGCCAGTTTTATCTTAAAATATAAGTCATCAGAACAACTGTTTTATTAAATGCTTTATTCAGTAGCAAACAATTGTTTTCAGCGTGTAAAAATGTGTTCAGCCTATAAAAAGTAAAAGTCTTTGACCAGCAGACACTATAAACACAATACAACCTATAACTACTCAAAATCAGTCAAACAACCTGTAAGTTCAGTAAGTTGAGTTGTTTTACAGAGCTACATGTGAAACCGGAGATGAAGGAAGGAAGACTGACAAGCAACCCTTTCGTTTTCAACCAATCGAAGTCGAGTATTCCGCGAGGCAGTGGCCAATCAGAACGAGCGGAGCGGTATTTGAATCACCAGCAGGCCCTTTGTTTCGACGGCTTGTTTTGAGTTGAGCTGGAAGCGAAGCTAAACGGTCCTTTTTTTTAAACATTTTAAGGTTTTATTCGAGCAAGGCCTCTCCCAATTAGCCTATTCGCCATGGAAATTCATGCTTTGGTGAGTATTTGATGCAGAAACATGTTTTTGATTTATATGATGAAATACTTGCTATGTGTACGTTAGCGTCAAAACAGCTTTGACGTTCGCTAGCTTAAAATGCTAAGAGTGGTGTTGAAATGGCTTTTAGGAAGATTCCTTGAGTTTGTATTTCCTTTTCTCGTACAGCGCAATGCAAACAACCCTGTTTATATCGGTGGTAAAGGCGGGCCTGTGAACGGCGCAGCGAGGAGGGCCGTATTTGGAGAACTGTCCAACTTTACCCACAAACCAGTTCAGACTAAGGTGCGTGTCTTTATTTGCCACCATGACGCATGTGCACTTGAATAACATGTAGTTACATTACTCTTTCCTCTCTGCTCTTAGAAAGCTCAACCCGTGCCGCCTGTCAAACCAGCTGCCCAGCCAGCTGCTGTGCCTCCCAGACGTGCCCAGGTACAGCGCGAGATCCCCCAGCCTGCCCCAGCTGACGTGAGCATGAAGGAAGAGGAACTGTGTCAAGCCTTTTCCAGCACTCTCTTCCCAGTGGAAGACATCGATGAAGGGGATGCTGACATGCCTCAGCTGTGTCCTGAATATGTGAAGGACATCTATGCGTATCTGCGAAGCCTTGAGGTACCTGACACTTTTTAAAATGTAACCTCTTCATTTGACCTTCATGCTTCCTACAGCTGCTGTGCTCTTGTTCCAGAGTAAGCAGTCTGTTCGTCCCTGTTACATGCTTGGTTATGATATCAATGGACGGATGCGCGCTCTCCTGGTTGACTGGCTGATTCAGGTGCACTCGAGATTTCAGCTCCTGCAGGAAACCTTGTACATGACCGTAGCCATCCTTGATCGCTTTCTCCAGGTACAAGTTACCCCAAAATTATTACAAAAGCAGGAGCGCTTTACAATAAGTTTCCATTTGGTAGCATTAGCTAACATGAACTTAAAAAGGTTAATATTTAATGGACCCATTTTAACAAACTTAAAATGAACAGCTGCTTTTTCTTTTAAACATTTAAAATGTAATGAATACTAATAACAGATGTTTTGTTCATTGTTTAATGCATTAACTAATGGAAGCTGTATTGTAAAGTGTTACTAGTATTCTTGTTCATGCAGTTACCTGCCTTCCTACACTGTATGTAAAATGCTATATGGGTGAGGTCTTGGAATAATAATGCTTGAATGAATCCTTAAGTGTTATGGTATTACAGAAACTTTCTCTGGGTTTGATAAGTTGTATGAGGTACAGTACCAATCTACAGTATATCAGCATTTATTTGGCAACACAATTGCATGCTATATGTATGTTTGTTCGTGGTGGGTTGTGTGGTTTTTTGTATGTAGGAGCCCTGAGTTTTCTTTCTTCACTTTCAGGTCCAGCCTGTGACCCGTAAGAAGCTCCAGCTAGTGGGTGTTACTGCAATGCTGATTGCTTGTAAATACGAGGAAATGTATGTTCCGATGGTTGGGGACTTTGCCTACATCGCGGATGGTGCCTTCACAAAAGCCCAGATCCGAGAGATGGAGATGCTGGTTCTCAGTGAGCTGAACTTTGAGCTTGGACGTCCTCTGCCCCTGCACTTTCTGCGGAGGGCTTCAAAGGCTGGGAATGTAGGTTCAGGTTTTATGATCCCTGATTTAGTTTGGCAGATTTGTAAGAGCTTTAGATGTTGAGACCTCTTTGCCTTTATACGTCTACTTTTTAGGCGGATGCTGAGAAGCATACACTGGCAAAATATTTCCTTGAACTGACACTACTTGACTATGACATGGTCCACTTTAACCCTTCTGAGACTGCAGCTGCTGCTCTGTGCCTCTCTCAGCTTGTGCTTGATGGCCAAAAATGGGTAATTTTTTTTTTTTTTTTTTTTTAAATCTGCCCTCCATCAATTTTTTTTTTTTTATGCATTATTATTATTATTATTATTATTATTATTTTTTTTTTTTCCTCTCCCTGTTAGTCGCCAACCCAGCAACACTACTCTTCCTATGATGAGGCCCACCTGAAGCCTATCATGCAGCATCTTGCCAAAAATGTGGTTATGGTCAATGAAGGGCTCTCAAAGCATGTGGTAAGCACTTTATTAGACTCTTGTGCATGGGATGGGGGGGGTTTGGTTCTACTGAATGCTCTGATGTTGTCCATCTTTTACAGACTGTGAGAAAGAAGTACTCCAGCAGTAGGCTCATGAAGATCAGCCTTCTTCCCCAGTTGAAGTCATCACTTGTGAAGGATCTGGCTGCTCCTCTGCTGCCCAGATCTTGAGAATTTTTGTGGTAATGGACACTAAAACCTGCACTTTATTGTTTCAGCCATTTTGGGAGATGGACTGCTGCTTTTTAAACTGATGTACATATTCTTGGATCGTCTGTATAAATAAACACTTGTTTCTACTTTTTATAAAGATTACATTTTTAAACTGAGGGTTTAAATTGGTTTTTACTGTTATAAACTCGCTGGAGCTGTGTTTTTGCTGTACCTCTTAGTGGGCAAATTGAAGCTGGAATCCATTAAAATCCAAAGATTTAATACCACTTTCTGGCTTGTGTGTTGATACTAAGGCCATGTGCACGGGTATTTTTATAAACAGTTTTTCTTTTTAAAAATCTCCTTCCACATGAAAATGCAGAAGAATGCTACAAAGCAATGTCAAGAGCATGCCAAGTCAACAAGTGGCGGTATAATCTCAACCGTAAAGCCAAGTTGGCCAATCAGAAGCCTGAAAAAGTTTCCAGTAGGTGGAGATCAGAGGCGTAGAGAGAGTAATAATGTGCTGATTCTGCTTTTGGATGCATGGAAATACCACTGCAGTTTAAATTTAGAGTTGAATGTACTGTTTACATCTTTTTCACAGTGATACATTCAGCATTGTTCTGAGATTATGAACTTAAAGCATGGTTTTCAAGAGCCATAGTGCATTTTATACATTAGGGTTTCTCTAAACAAGATGAAAGGCAATGACATGTAAAATGGTCCTTAGCAGCAAAACATTCCCCACTAAAACCATTGATTTGGACATGACTTAAAGAAATTTTTTTTTTTTTTTTTTTTTTTTTTTTTTACCTTAATTTACAAATAAAATCTATCCATTCAAAAGCAAAATAAAAAAGCCTGTTCCCATATAAAATGGCTACTTCATCTCTTCAAGGGAATTACGATCACCTTAAATATCAATGACAGATGAACAAACCACATCAGAAATAAACTGCAGGATGCTAGAATATAAATACAATAAATAGTTTTGATCAGTGCTCACAGGGACAGTTCAGTATTCAGTGCCCTGGAGAAGTTTCGTGTCCGACCGGCATCTGCCCTCATGGGCTTAAGTGGCACCAGAACACAGTGCTTATGAGGAGTTTGACCATAGCCATGGCACACCTCGCTCCTTCCTTCATTCTCAGTTTTCCCTCCTTTTGTCCTTCTTCATCTAACAAGTCCGCGGAGGTTCAAGTCTGGTCCCCTCATTAACGGCAGACGAGGTTAGATCTTAGTCACGTAGTTGTTTGGGAAAAGGCCTTGTTTACCTCTCAGCTTCCCTGTCCACCATCCAGAGACATCTAGACATAAACAATTAATGGACAGACATCATAATTACTACGTTCTGCCACAATAAAAACATTTATAGTATGTAAAAACAAGCATTTTGAACCCTCTCACCTTCCTTAATGATGTCAATGATGTCATCTGCATTGAAACTGAGCTCATCTGTGTCTTGGGCGTCGTAGGCATAAAGAGCTTTACACTGGGGTACCTGGGGCTTTGGCTTGGGGGCTGGTTTGGGACGGCCACCTCCTGGAGTGGGCCTGTTTGTGGACTGTCTGTGGGCCTTGGAGAAAAGCACAGAGGACATGAACTGATGGAGTTGCATGTGATGTTTCTAACATTGCAGCAACCACAGGGACATGCTTCTACGAGGGCAGGTAAGTATGAAGTCAACTAGGCTCTTAAAGCACCATATAGCTGCTGTGAGAGGGTTAGCTGTTTGATTCTGTGGTGTTAGTTCATGTGTTCCCCACTAGGTGGCGACAGATTCCCATTTATTCATCATGTACAAATAAACTTCATTCAGTTGATTCTCCACCTTACTTTAAAGCCCACAATTTTTTTTTTTTTTTTTTTTTTTTTTTTTTTTTCAGCTGTTGCGATGAAAGGTAATTTGTTAGCCCTTCAGCATTCATGATGCGTCGGCCCTCATCATGACTACAACAGGGAAATTGTTCGAAAATGCCCAACCCAAAGTCCTTAACCTTGTTGATGTTCAAGGAAAAAACAGTCTCTCATATAATTAGATATTCACAATCTGAACTCTATTCAATAACATAAACTACCGTTCAAAAGTTTTTTTTTTTTTTTTGTCATTTTATTTAATATTTCTATTCAGCAAGGACACATTAAAGGGATAGTTCACCCAAAAATGAAAATTCTGTCATTCTTTACTCACCTTCATGTCGTTCCAAACCTGTATGAGTTGCTTTCTTATGTTGAACATAAAAGAAGATATTTTGAAGATTGCTGGTAATCAAACAGTTGATGCTTGCCATTGACTTCTATAGTATTTTTTTCCTATTATGGAAGTCAATAGCAACCACCAACTGTGTGATTACCAGCAATCTTCAAAATATCTTCTTTTATGTTCAACATAAGAAAGCAACTCACACAGGTTTGGAACGACATGAGGGTGAGTAAATGATGGCAGAATTTTCATTTTTAGGTGAACTATCCCTTTAAATTGATCAAGAGTGACAGTAAAGACTGTCACTGCAGAGCACATTGTTACAAAGAAATTCTATTTTAATCAAATGCTGTTCTTTAATCATGGTTTCCACAAAAATATTAAACATCAAAACTGTTTTCAACACTGATAACAATAATGCTTCTTGAATACCATATCAGCATATTAGAATGATTTCTTGAAGTATCACGTGACACTAAAAACTGGAGTAATGGCCATCAAAGGAATATATTACATTTTAAAATATTTTCAAATAAAAAAAGTTTCTTTTAAACGATTATCAATATTTCACAATTTTGCTGTTTTTATTTTATTTTTGATCAAATAAATGCATATTCAAAATATTTCCACCGCTAAACTTCTGAACAGTAGTGTAAAATTTAGAAGATGTGATAAGGAAATGGAAATCCAAAACAAGACTGAGAGGATGCAATGGTTTATTTGAAGTTGGGCATCTCTGGTGTTGATCTATCGCTATTCCACAACCACTGAACCACAACCACTGCCACCTAACAGAAACTACACACATGCTCAGACTCACATTCCTCCATTGTCAGATGGTTGTTGATTTCTGCTACGGTAAAGAGATACATGCATGTTACATTCAAATGCAGATCACTGTTTTGTTTGCATGGATAATGTCAGGTGATGAGCTCCAGCTATGCGTCTAGCAATTAGCCAAATGTTTACCATCTTCAGTAAAAAGTTTGTTGTTAGCTATTTCATTTCAAGTATGTGTGTGTATGCTGTGTGCTCTCACCCTGCGGCCCCTTGGTCTGGTACTTTGAGGAAATCCAGGTTGGTTTGCTGGGGTGCCTGTCTGCTGCCTCTGTCCTTGAGCTGACTGACATTAGTAGGCAGGAACGGATGGGCTGTGTTTCCAGATGTTGGCCTCTGATTGCTGTGATGTTGTGAATTTCTCTGATTTGCATTCTTCAGCCCACCATTCTGGTGAGCAACTGCTGGGAGACACACAAGCTTAAGAACTTTTTCAACAAATGCGCGTTGACTGAGATAATGAGAAGATTAGGAAAGTCAATGTCAGAGGGTTAATGTACCTGGAGGGCCAGGTGCGACTCGTGTTGGGGTGTGGTGGTGCGTCCTGGACATGCTGGGACGGCTTTGAGTGATTCCCTTTTTAGTTGGACCTGAATGATTGAATTTGGGTGCATGAGATCTTGTATGAATAACAAATGACATTAATTTAAATTATATTAAATTATTTTTTGAGTCATCACTCACGTGAATTCTTGGGCAAACCCGGTCCAATGCTGACCTGCAGCATTTTGTTTGAGGGTCGCAGCACAGCTACATCCCCTTGACCTTGGATGAACTGCACTTGTCTGGACCCTCCGGCATTCCAGGGTCCCCATCCTTCTTTCTTCAGTTTCATTTCAAGCCTGCAGGTCCAATCACAGTCATTCATTAGTGTACAGTGGCCGCAATAAGTATATGGACACTTGAGCTATTTAAGCTTGAATGTCGTTGCATTAAATATTAACGCAAATGTTGTTTATTAAAACAAAAGAAAAGAAGAATGAAAATAAGAAACTTTTCACTTCTTAATTAATTATAAAGTCATGGCTTTGCTATAACTGTAGCTACATATGAAATATATTTCAACCTACGTGGTGCTAAATTTGAGAGGTAGTTTTTTCTGTGTTCTCTCTTCATATCGGCGTGCCAGTAAACTGATGAACTCCGTCTTGAATACACACTCCAGCAGGCTGTCATACTCCTGCTCGTGCAGGATCATGAAGTCATCCTGCATTGTACTGTAGGGGAGATAAATGTCTTTTAAAGACCTGCAATATCCACTTTTGTTTGATCATTCAACATGAGAACAGTCTTTTATTTCAGGTTACATGCGTTGAGGCACTTTTGGGGGGTTTCCATAGACACACAGGTTGTCGGGTCACAAAAAAAGCCAATGATATGAAGACTGTTGAAGTTTCCACATCTGGGACACATACAGAGATGGCCCTGCTTCACCCAATAAACTTAAGTCCTTTCTAATGAGTTTTTTATAAGGTGTACTCTCCCATCCTAGCAACACCTGGTTCACATTATTGACAACCCCCAACTCTAAAACTAAAATATGCAAGGTTGTGGGGGGCTGGTACCTCACGCTTGGTCCTTATTTGTTAGGTTAGTAATTTAGGTTTTCTTTGAGCTTGGCTTCTTGTGGTGTAATGGACAGGTTTTTACAGTTCCTATTCGAATGACTGAAAATGTATGCTGTTTCACCCTAAGTTTTGTTGTAACTTGCCATTACCTTAGATGAACTGACTGAGCTTGTGCACTGACATACCTTAAAGAAACAGCCATTATCTTCTCTACGTCAATTTTGCGCTTCAGGACCTCTTTCACCATCCCTTTCTCTGGCCCCTGCTTCACTTTTTCTCTTCCAATCAGGTAGACGGATTTAGGGGTGAGGATCAGGTCTCTCTTGATGCTCTGAACAGAAAAATACAGTTTTAGTCACCTATACATGCATACAGTATAAATGTTGCATGTCAGCTTGGCAAAATTTGACAACGTTTTCAAAAGAATCTGTCTGCTAATTATGGTAACCTCACCTTAAACCGTCTGTCCAATTTGTTGACTTTGTCTGCAAAATCGATCTTCTCCCTCTTGCCCACAAACTGCCTGAGCTCAGGCCGGTCATCCATACCTAGGTAATCACCCACAAAGTTCCTGTTCAAGCTGTGCCTTCTTCTCTCCTTCCTGTTCAGCAGCAGATCAGAGGCTGGATGTGGATAGAATCAATGTTCAGTGTTATTTTCAAAAAACTTTAGTTCTTATGCCATGTCCCGCCATTTACAAAAAATAAAAAAAAAACATCAGGAGAGTATGCTTGAAAATAAATATGAGATGTGATGTGTGAAGAAAACAAGAAGAATCAAGTAAATGTCCCTGAAAATAATTAAATGTATGTGATATAAAATGTTAGCTATAAAATTAGCAGAATAAGTCATTTTATTGTCATTTTCATCAAATTTCCAATTTGAGATGAATCATTTGAGATATGGTTGACATTACATTTGCGATTAGACATTGTTAATAGCTATTAAATACTTTTGAAAAGTGTTTTAATAAAGTGTTTTTATTCTTAAATTGGCCCGAAAGGGTGCATAGCTGAACAAAATCTATTATTACTTTTAAATATAATGACAATAATTCAGCAGAAAGCAACAGCTGAGGTCAGACTCCAAAGATATACAGGGGAAAACCACTGAATTCCTCTTTCAACTGTGACACATTCTACCATGTTCTACCATCTCATAATGTGTTTGTCTTTGTATGCGGCTGCTTGTATTTGAAATCTTAACCTCGCTCAAACAACTCATCTGAAGGTTGAACTCACCCTCCTCTCTCATTTGAACATATTTCTTGCGTCCACAATATTTCCTCCAGGCTGTCTGAATGGCTCTGGCATAACCATCAAATTTACGCTCTCTCGTCTCCTCCAGCAGGAAGAGCTGTGAACAGAATATAATGCAAGTTGTGTAAATGAATCAATGAAAAAGGCTCATAAATTAATCAGCTGTGAGTTTGAATCAGTCAAACTAATTATGAGCTGAATCCACACTGTGCAAAATAACAATAGCGAATAGAGCTGCGTAACCCTGTCCATTACACTAAAGGTCACTCTTCATCAGAGCTGTATTAAACAGTCCCATTATGACACATACTGTAGTGGGTTCAGTCTGCTCTTGTGATACAACAGTTTTTCTCTTTCTGTTTCAGTTTTCATATTTCTCTTTCTCAGTAAGCAGGTGTTCAGAGTGTCCTGTGGTCATCCCACAAGGCTTTGAGCACTGTGCAGCTCCTGTTTGTCCTCCGAACACACTGTCACAGCTCTGCTGCACTGTAGACTAAACATCAGATCCTATCATTATCACAAAGGCCTGGCACTGAATGTCTCTCTCTCTCTCTCTCTCTCTCTCTCTCTCTCTCTCTCTCTCTCACACACACACACACACACAGCTGGCACAGGATAAGAAATTATGAGACAACACACAAAGAAAACCAATTTTTGTCTCCCACCCCACACACAAACATACTTCCACAAACCTCCCATTGATAATCATTTTAGTGTTGTGGCTAGCTGATAAATAGCATTTTCATACTAATTGTGCTATTTTGTTCAGTTAAATGAAAAATTAAACACTAAACGCAATCATTTTATATGCCCAAATATATTGTGCATCCCTACTTACAATTAACTATTTACAATAACCTGTCCTGCATGTCCCTACTGTTCAAAGGTTTGAGGTCAGTATTTATACATATTTTTAAAAATATTAATACTTCTGTTTAGTAAGAATGCATTCAACTGATCAAAAGTGGATACATTTATAATGATACAAAAGATTTCAATTTAATTTTCAATTATTTTTCTGTTCATCAAAGAATCTTGGAAAAAAAGTATCTTGGTTTACAAAAAACAAAAACAAACAAACAAACAAAAAAAAAACCATTAACTCATTCCACCCGAGAGTTTTTGAAAAACGTTGCCAGCCACCGCAAGTGATTTTGATGATTTTCACAAAAATTGTATGGCCTACAGTATATTTTGCTGTATGAATATTTGAATATGCAATACACCAAAATAAAGATAAAATCCTCTACTTTTAAACAAAAAAAAAAGTTTTATTCTAGCTTAAAGCATTCTTTTTTTATCAACATTTGAATATAGGTAGGTTTCATAAAAATTTATAATTTTGAGCAAAAAGGTGAGAAAATCTATTTTTTATCAAAAACTACATCTGGATAATATTCAGTACGATTATCAAAGCAAAAATCCAGTAAATCGCTTCCCTCAACACCTCCAAAGCTTGACCAGCCGTATAACTACTTCCTGGATCATCATTTTACTCCATAACATTATGCAGTTTTCATTTATATTCTGTCTACTGTTGATGATTGCATTATTTATCATATGCATCTGTTTACATAAGAGATCGCTAGTTTTTTCCATCCTGTTTGCGTGTGTTTTTGTTCGGGAGGTTTTGTACTTGTTCAATCGATGTGTAATAGCGCCCCCGAGTGTATAACAGTGAAAACACGAAAAGCTGTAAAAACTGGTCAATGGCGGGGAAGCATTGTCTTCTAATGACGAGATAACTCATCAATGGCGGGGAAAGAGTTAAGCAGCCCAAGGGTTTTCATTTGTGAAAAAGCAGAAAAATCAGCTTTGCCATCACATGACTAAATATATTCACATGACTAAATATATTTAAATAGAAAATAGCTATGTTAAATAATGATATAATGTAATAATATTTCACATTTTTTACTGCATTTAAATCAAATAGAACCTGGGTGAGGATAAGAAACCTTTTTCAAAAGCACTAAGAAAATCTTTCCGCCCCCAAACTTTGAATAGTAGTGTATGGAGGATTTAAACAGCTTAAAATAAGGTATATTGAAATCATATCACAAATAACAACCACATTGCAAATAATTTGCTTTCCTCCCCTTGCCATTTTATGGTAAAATGTGGCCTGGACATTGTTTTTTGACATTGTTGATGAGATTCATCCCATCAGATTCTTAGGATGTCTCACGCAAACACTGTAAGACTCACCTTCATCAGCTCTCAGTGGGATCAAAGAGTTCATTCTGGCAGAGCGACTACTGCATGCACTCTCTCGCTCTCTCTCTCACTTAAGAAATTCCTGTAGTCATGAACTAATTACTCCATGTCAGCACCTTATCTCAAGAAGGAGTTTTGTTTTGAGAGGCTGGCCAGTTCAAATCAGGGCTCTCCCATATTTAATATTACACACGCACACATAGAAAAGGCCACATTTTAACAACTATATGCCAAAGTAACACATCTCTGGATAATCTGGTGCATTCATGCTGAGCCACATAGCCTTATTCTGTGGGTCTATGTATACGTGTGTACATCTAAATGTCAACAGTGAGATCACAGCGCATCTACAAGCAGTGCTTTCATAAGGAATCCAAAAAAAAAAGTGCTGTGGAAAAAGCAAAGCTCTCTTGGACATAACAGAAGCAGCTTTGCCACAGCACTGCAGTTGTGTATCAGATCCAGAGTAATGTTGACCTAACAGTGCTGACGTGGGACCGGCCCAGTGTCCCTCCTCCTTCCCTGCTGACTGCCCACTATTCATCACCACTCTGAGCTGAGCTGATGTCTGCGAGACAAAGGTTGACTCTTACACTTCACCCCTCTCCTGCCATTAACTGAAATGTTAAATCTATTCTAGAACAATGTTCTGCATGCTGCTGATAGGAAAGCTTGTGTCAGCAGTTCCATCTTGTTGCTAATATTACATTTCATCTTTAAACATTTAAAAATATATTTGAGAAGTGAAAGTATATGGGCACTGATTTCTCCCAAGGCTTATTTTTTCCTTCTCCATTCTGTCACCAACAGAGTTTGGGTTCCTTGTCACTGTCGCCTTTAGCTTGCTTAGCTGGGGACACAATTTCTGGCAATATTGTTGACTTGATTCCGCACACTTATTTTTAAATAAGTGCTGTTCTTTTGAATGTCAGTTTCCACAAACATATTAAGTAGCACAATTTTCAACATTTATAATAATATAATTCTAATAAAAAAGCAGCATATTAGAATGATTTATGATAGCAAAAGCAAAACATCAAGAATAAAAGAGGTCTGGTTTTAAATTATAAAACTTTAGTTGAACTGTTCAATATTAAGATAAAAAGTATGTGGACGCTGTCTGGCTGTCAAACCTAACGTATGGTCACATTTGACTGTGTTCCATTCACTTTCATTCATACCCATAAGTGAATCTGGGAGAGCTGGAGAATTTGGTGAATTCTGTCATGTGAAGTCTTATAGTGAGAAGACGTTTGACTAACAGAGGATCAAAATGTGGGGCTGACTCTTCAAAGTGGGGCGGACATTGTATTTGAAATGTACTACTGATTGTTAAGAAAACTTTATATTTATTAAAATAGACTTGATATCATATTCTGTTGCTGAAAAATGTTCATTGAACTTGTCCAAACTTGTCAGATCTTACCGACTCAGGGGCTTTGATGAAGATTTTGGTATGTCCGAGCTGATACTGGTCTTGGTCCATGTTTACAGAGCGCAGGAGATGCATCACACCCTGCCTCTCATCCCCACGCCACGTCGGCCAGGACTCCTTCGTCAAAATGGCATACCTAAAACAGAGAGAACACGAGGAAGTTTTCACCATTTGGAGAATGAAATCATATATTTGAGTAAAGTATGCATTTTTCATTCATGCAAAAGTATAAAATGCTCGGTTGAAAGTGGAGCCTTGTGTAAATAAACTGTATGGTGTGTGTGCAAGATAAACACTGGCAGGGTAGAGTAAAAAAATTACTCTAAAACCAACAAGATGTTTTATTTTAACACACCAAAGGATGATTCAGGTTTTTACTTTTATGTGAAAAGTTAACAACCCAGTGAAGCATGTGAAGTAACTGGTGTCATCATGGAAAAATTAGACCCTTAAACCAACACAATGTCAATGAAGAACACACAGAAGAAACTGCCCAACTATTGGCCCCAAACAAAAGATCTAAAAAGAACCAAAATCTATCAACATCAAATCTTTCATCCTTCTCTTTGTGATGCTGTTTCTTGTGAAAATGTGGTGTCTTCTCACTGGATGACAATACTGTAGCGCCAGATGTGACCATATGCTCTCATTCCATGATGTTCTATGAAGAGCTCACTGTCAGGCCGTGAGGTCTTTACCTATTTAAAAACTTGCGGAAGAATCTTCTGTAAGCATAGCCGGCACGTCTTACTCTTATATTCTCCTTCAGACCCAGATACTCCACCTGGTGCTTCACTCTAGAGAGAGAGAGAGATGGAGAACAAGCAAGCAAGGAAGGAAGGAAGGAAGGTTAATATTTACGGCATTTCTGGTGGTTTCCCCTTCAGCCTTACCAAAATAAATAACCTAATACATGCAAATCCTTTGGTGACACATTCTGAGAATAGAGCTGAGGGCTAATTATACTTCCTAACAAGAACAATGCTCGTAAACCCTCATAACAGGAAGACCATTAGATTCTGAACAATACAACGCACAGGATCAGAACATTTCATTCCACGTTTCGTTCCAAAAACATTATGGCGAAAGAGGAAAAAGGCAGGAAAAGTAAACAAACCAAAAAAGGTGAAAGAACTGCAGAGACAAAGGACAACCATGCTGAGAAATAAAATCAGAATCCTTTTGTTGCTACTTTCATTTTCAGTTTTCCATTTTGATTTACAATACCCTTCAAAAATGTAGTATTTAAGTACTTTTTTTAAATTCAATGAGGATACATTAAATCAAAAGCAACAGTTGAATACATTTACAATGGTGCAAACGATTTCTATTTCAAATAAATGCTTATCTTCTGAAATTTCTATTCATAAAAAAAAAAAATCAGTTTTCACAAAAATGTTAAGCAGCACAACTGTTTTGATAATAATAATAAATGATTCTTGAGCACCACTTCAGCATATTAGTCATGTGACACTGGAGACTTGAGTAATGGCTGTTAGATGTTTCTGTTATAATATTAAACATTAAACATTAAACATATGAAAAACAAGCTCAGATGCCTCATTAAAGGCAAAAGCTACTCAGTGAGGATGTTTTGCTCCAAAAGCATTG
The DNA here is from genome assembly GCF_018340385.1 of Cyprinus carpio. Lineage (NCBI taxonomy): Eukaryota > Metazoa > Chordata > Actinopteri > Cypriniformes > Cyprinidae > Cyprinus > Cyprinus carpio. The sequence goes on from NC_056578.1 coordinate 18,013,210, forward strand.
ATTTTTATTTTATTTTTTTACTTTAACCTTAATAATGGCCACTTTCACAAAATGTAATATTTAAAAAAATAATGCTAATCAATAGCCCCTTTAATGATGCTCAGGAAGTAAGAATTCAACTTTGCCTTGACCGTAGACACTCACCGGCTCTCCTCCCAGTCTTTGGGTTTCTTGGTCTCATTGGGTTTGATACAGCGGATGTAGTGAGGTGTACACTTCATCAAAGTGCTCACCAGATCATTGGCTTGTTTCTGTCATTAGAAAAAGAGTAGTATATGAGCAGAAACAGATAGGACCTACAGAGATTCAGAGAACTGCAAAGAACTACAACTCAGAAATGAGTCTCGTCTCACCTTGATTTTACTCCCTGCTGTAGTGGGTCGGCCTTTTTTCTCAGCATTAAGGTTTTCTGGGAACAGGGCACGGATGAAAGGTCTAATAAAGAGAATCAAAACAGACAGGAATGATTTGGGTTTGGTAGGAAAAAAAAGAGAAGGATACAGCGGGAGAAATACAGAATGTAACAGACAGGAATGTTTTGAATCGTCTCTCCGCTGCAGACCAGGGTCACTTGAATTCCTCCGAGCCATAGTGCACATTGTTTCGGAGATCAACATCACTGGGACAGTATGAATACTTGTGAATTTTAATCTCTGGTGCTCACTGTCCATTTGTCTCACTAAATTTTACTGAGATTCAACATACTGCAGTAAAATGTATTTTTAGTATCTGTGTATGTGACCTTGTTTAGCTCAAGTGTGCTCTTTGAGCAGATTTTGTACTAAATGCCAGTTGGTTATATAACAAAAAAAAAACAAAAAACATAGGCGTCTACTTTTATTAAGGTGGTTGGGACATTAAAGGAATGTTCTGTAACACAGTACAGGTTTAAATGCAGAAATCAAGCTTATATTTTATGTTGTCTCAAACAGATAGCTTTCACATGAGCATGCTTTGTTCTTAAACCTCTTTATAGGGTTTAAGGTGGGAGGGTTTAAGAAGCTGCAGGGCTACATCGGTGCAGATAGAGAGGAAGCCCTGCTTTGTCACTCAATCAACAACTAAGATTTCTTTTTCTTCCGTTCTGTGCATAGAACCTGCTGGCCGGTGCGAAGGAAGTTCCCCTGCAAACTGTGTGTGTGTGTGTGTGTGTGTGTGTGTGTGGTGCATATACACGCATAACAGCATGTGTCTAAATGCAGTCTGAAAGCAGACCCCCAGAAGGCTTCACAAAGGGCTGCAGGAGGAGTTGGTTTGCACAGGTGGCTTCTGAGGTTCAAAAGAATCCCAGGAGCACATAAGAGCGACGGGCACGCTTTACAAGTCCTACTCCCTTGAGAGACAGAGAGGCCTTTTGGACTTGAAACAATGATAATCTCCTGCACACTTCTATTATGGGCCCTTATGCTGGCCTGATTACATCCAAGATTTACATATATTAAGATCTTCAAGTGCTCTGAGAGTCTGCTCCAAGCAGAGATCACAGACTGGCTGATTTTTATGATGGAAGAGTGGCACTTACATTTCACTGCTCTGCATCAGCTCGATCAGGTCAGTGAACAGCACGTCCCTGTTCCTCTCACAGAAACCCTCTGCATCATAAGACACCTGGACACACATAAAAGCTCATTTTAAAAGTTGTGTGTTCTGGACTGGGTTAGAAACTCAAGTCATTGTTTGAGCCACTGTTGAGCCAATAGATGCTCAGATCAGTGTCAGTTCAACCAACCAATTACTTACATGTAACTTACAATCTTTGTATATAAATGCAATTTATGAATTGCAAAATGACAATTCATAAATAAATAAATAAATATTTCATTTTGATATCGACCTTGCTTTTATATTTATTATAATTATTTATACTGTACACTTGTATGATTTAAAAATATGTATCTCACAAATGAATGAATATTTTTTTTACAAATCATTTGGAGACATCTGAATATTCTCCATTGTTATTTTATTGAATAATAATAACAAAAATAATAATTATTATTTCCTTTTAATTTTCTCTTCCATTTTTTGGTTAAGGTTTTATTTTGGCTCTTGTTGCTTATTATTGTTTTTACCCATTTTATTCATTAATTTATTATGTATTTATATGCAGTCAATGCCAGAATTTTAATCATAGGTTTTCCTTTCCTTTTTCCATAGGTCTGTAGAACATGCTTATTATAAATCTAATGGTGCAGGAAGTGGACGGGCTCCTCCTTCCCCCCCCCCTCCCCCTGCCTCAGAGCACGCCTCATTGAACATGGGGTATGTGGATGGTACCACACATACTAAACTACTTCAAGGCAACAAAGAGTAAATGAGAGGCTAAGAGAGAGTCGGAAGGAAAGAAACAGTGAGAGACAATGAAAAAAAGAAGAACTTGCAAAAAAAAAAAAGGTAAAGAAAATTATTTAATTCGGGGAGGAGGATAAAGAGATGCTTGATACAGAGAGAGGTATAAATACCTTGCCAGCGTAATGGTGGATGATGAAGCCCTGGTTCCAGCTGTTAAAGTGCTCGTGATTGTTGATCTGCATGCGGAGCTTCTGCAGCATCGTCTGATCTGCACCTTCACCCTTCGCATGCATAGTAGCACACACATCGTCCAGTATACTCATGATGCCTGGAGGATTCTGAGAAAGGACACAAAATTATAGTGAGATATTGTAAAATGCTTTCATAGAATTAAAACTGATTTTGAGACGTCCTATTAGGCTGCTTAAAAATTGTATTGAATTATTATTATTATTATTTTTCACCCATCTTATTCATTTATTTTTTCACTTTCATTCTTTTTAAAAATATTCTGACCTGTGAAGCATCTTGATCTGTATTTTAAGTATAAAATGTGGCATACAAATAAAACCTTTCATTAATAATAGTAGAAGTAGAAGTATACACTTGTGTAGTAGTAGTATAGTTTTAGATGAGGTATAGCATTCTGCATTGCAGGACATCAACTTTTAAGTATTTTACCCACATATTATACTATATAAAACATTTACAAATATTTGTCTAGTATCTGAAACCATTTTAGACCACATTCACAGCCTTCCACAGCCTTCCATCCACACACCTGGATGAAAACAATCTGACACACAACGCGTCTGAACACACAGCTGTCTGTACTGTCAGAGAATTCAGACATCTCTCTCAATCCAATGAAAGGAAAACAGCTTGTAAATTTCTCACAGACAAGCATTAGCTTTTAGCAGTGACACAGAAAAGTACTATCTCACATACTGTCACATGGACACTCATGGTTAAGGTTTTCCCTTGTGAATTTCATGGCTCTGTGTGTCTAGTTTCTCTGTAAATGAAGCCAATTGAATTTGGATGAATATCAAGCATTTTGAGGCCATAAGACAAACAGTCATGGAAAGAGGAAGGAGGCTTGTGTGGATATTGATCTGAGCTAATGTTGGTTTTATTGATTTACCCACATTAGACAATGCATATCATATCCAACTTTTAAAAAGGATGTTTCATTTGCACAATTAGTGAAACTTACTAGTTTACTCTCAATGAGGTCACAGACAATCTTATTGTTGAAGTACTCTATGGGAGTCCACCGGATTCCTTCCTGTACATACTCTTCCTGAAAAGAGCAAAATAACAAATTATGAAAATGATCCTTTACTAGGGTGGAGCAGAAGAATATAGTCCTTCCTGTACTGCTAGAACTAAATTAAGGGAAAGGTGGGACTTTTACTGATTCAAGACAAAAATTCTCACAAGCAAAAACGAAAGCACAGGGGAGAAATGAATAGTACCTGCTCAGCTTTCAGAGTCAGCTCAATGAAAATCTGCTGCAGTTTTTCATTCACAAAGTTGATACAGAACTGTTCAAATCCATTTTTCTAAGAAGCAAATGAAAACAGAAAAGAGATACTGTCACTATGAACCAACACAGTAGTGGTGACACTAAGAAACAAATAAGTTGCAAATAAGCTCCGGTGATAATGTGACCATCACGAACAATGATTCAATTGTTATTCTTTTCAATAGCATTTAAAATGCACAGATGTTGCTCAATAATTCAGCATTTCAGTGGTTGGGACATCAAATGAAAAGGGCTGAAAGCTTTGTTTTCAGAGCTTTATCCAGCTTTATCCTTCTATTGAAGACAACACAGGCAGTTATCTTACAGGTCTCAATACCAGATGCTAAATCAAGAGATTATCAGATTAGTCAAGCTCATTAATATGTTATCTGTTTACAAAAGCAGAGAGGAAACAATCCAGGCAATTAAAAATCAGTCATCTTTTCTCATTATATCGACTGGATAGCTACACATCCTGTTAAATGAATCGTTCCATTTTCGAGTAAATAAAACACTCACCTGAAAAATCTCAAAGCCATAAATATCCAACACTCCAGTGTTCAGCTCCTGATGATCCTTAACCATGGCTTTATTGATTGACTAAAGAAAAATAGGAACCCATTCAGTGCTTATTTATTCTCTAACATCTGTTTTTACGAGGGATGTAGGTGTATATGGATTGTACCTCCACCAGGTAGTCAAAAACACGAGAGTGCAGGGCTTTGGAGAGAGCGTCACGTGTGAAACACGCCTGTTCCACATTCAGAGTTACGTCTATAGACTCGGACTTGCCACCCCACTTGCCGTCCATCTTACGGCTGGTGAGTTTTTCTTTAAGCCGATGCTGATCGATGCCCAACAGGAAGGCAGGAAATGCCAGAACTATGAGAAGGAGAGAGAACGGTTTGGTAGAGTCAGAATGATAATTGCACACAATGGTATACACAAGTGTTCCTAAATACGTAATATACAGTAGCTGTTCAAATGTTTGGGGTCAGTGAGATTATTTTTTTGGAATGTTTTTGAATGTTCTTATGAAATATTATTACAATTTATAAAAACTGAATTGTGAGCAGTCATTACTCCAGTCTTCAGTGTCACATGATCCTAATAATATCATGTCATAATAATATCATATAATATCATCTAATATACTGATTTGGTTCTCGAGAAACATTTCTTATTATTAGCAGTGTTGAAAACTACTTGAAACTGTGCTATATTTTTTCAGAATTTTTTGATGCAATTATGAAACACAAAATCTAAAAACAGTATATTATATAATATAACATCATAAAATAAAATATAATATTTTAGATTATAATATAACTATAAAACTTTTCTTTTTCAATACATCTGACTCATGTGTGTTTTTTTTGCTGTAGTCACAACATTCCTCTGAGGAGAGGCACGGGTGAGACACGAGTCACTGACAGCCATTTCAGATGAACACCGCCTCATCACTGACTCATCTCCTTAAAAAGGAAACTGCCCTCATTCAGTCCTGATAGTGATGCACTCCATCATATCGCTTAAGTAAGGCTCATTATTCAGTTGTTCGGGTGTGGTAGAATGCCTATAGATGTTATCTGTAGAATTTATTTCCCAGGACGCATGAGCTCTTGCACACGGTTTGGTCATAAGCAGGCAGCTGAGCATTTGTGCCACGTGTGGTTTTTACATTGGCAAGCCAACACTAAGTGTGTGAAAGCCACTGGCGGCAGACAGGAAGAGGGCTATGCAATAAAATAATCTACAGCACATAGTTCAAACGAGGACACCAAAATGAGGAACTATGCAAAACTCAGTCTATGTACATACACTCGTCATTTTCTACAGCAGCATAATTCCCTGCTTCCCTGAAGCCCACGTTCCCAAGGTGAAGAATTCCTGCCACAATCTGCAGAACCAGGCTGCGGTCCATCCCTGAGATACCAATCACCTCCATGGCATGCTGGGGTCAGACAGAGAGAGGAGATGCAAATATGGAAAATACTTGGCATATATGAACAAGCAAATTTTTCACAGCTACATAAGACTACCAGGACAACAGAGTGTGACTCAAATACCAAGCTGCCTAAAACATACTTACCAAGGTTTCCTGGAAGTCGTGTTTGTCATTAATATCGTCAACCTTGTAGGAACCTGACTGGTTGAGGTAAGAGTAGTAATCCAGTTTGGTGATACCCAGACTACTTCTCTGCTCTCCACTGGCTCCCTCAATTAGCTGTGAAAAGATGTAATATTTTCTTCAAGTTTTGTGTCCCAAGGGTAGATTTTTACTAAAACCAATAAATGTTTTAAAAATTTTGGTCACACTTTAGTTTGGGGACCAATTCTGACAATCAACTATTAACTATTTACTCAATAAACTCCTAATTTACTGCTTATTAATATTTAGTAAGGTAGTCGTTCAGTTGTGATCATGTTATCGTTATTATGCATAATTTCCAATCAAGTTTCAATTCATATACACTACCATTCAAAAGTTTGGTGTCAGAAATGTTTTACTTTTTGAAAGAATGCAAGGATGCATTATTCAGAAAGAATCCATAAAAAACTAAAGTTTTACATCTCAAATAAATGCTTTTCTTTTCAACTTTCTATTTATCAAAGAATCCAGTTTTTTTTATTATGGTTTCCACAAAGATATTAAACAGCACAATCATTTTCAACATTGATAAATCCTACTTAAAAAATCAAGCCTTGTTGACCAAGAGACATTTCAAACACATTAAAAGAAATCTTACCAACCGTTAACGTCTGAACAGTAGTCTGAAAATATTACTTAATGGTGTGTATTTCTATTTAGGATACATGAAATGCTAGCTCTGAAATAAACACTGGCCAGTAGAAAGAGTCCAAAAACATTCAAATTTTTTTCAAATGTCATTTCCACCACCGTCATTTTCACTACAAAACACCATTAAACAATACAAAATATAAGACATGAAGGAAATGACACAGTGGTGGGATTTATGACTTTCTGGAAAAAAGTTTGAACTCTCCTGGACAATGTTAGCAGACAAATGAAACAAACTAGTGTGAGTGTGAAAAGTGTTTTAGGAGTGTTTATTTTCTAAAAGCCCGCAAGGCCAAAAGGGTCCACATTTGAAGAAACAATAAAAATAAAAAAAAGTTTCCATAGGAAAACTCTCCCTCTTCCAAAAAACCCAAGTGGTAAACTCAGAACAACGTGACCTGCTTTTCAGAGCCAAATGGCTCCATCTCCCCTTTCCCTGAATTTTACTGTGGTTATTCATTCAATTTTTCCTCATAACGTGGTGTGTTTATGCTACTGACGGTCACAGTGACATCTTCTGAGAGAAAAAGCCCACCACGTGTCCTCATTCTCACCTGGTAGAAGATGTGGAAGCTCCTCTCTCCAGGATTCCGCATCACCACACGTGATTTTTCCAAAAGGAAGTTGGAGATTTTCCCACCATCTGGCTCACCACCGGAACTGAACTGAATCTCAACGTATTTCCCCTGTCAGGGAAGATGAATGTTAAAAAGGCACAGACGTAATGTACTGCAGGTGCTTTAATAATAGGTGCTTTGACACACACAAACACCCTTCACTATCATTTATGTGTCTCTCTCTGATCGTTAATGTGTGCTGCAGCTGTCCAGACTTAAATCTGTAAGGATATTACCAGCCCCTGTAGGACCCCTGAATTCATCTAGATGCTTTTTCATTCACAAAACTCTCCTATCCACTACACAATCCATTTGTACCACTGCTAATCCATTCTTTTTACAACAAAACTACACCAGTCCCAAGAGAACAAAAACAAGACTGACATGTCTGGGCATAATGAAGCAGAACTGCAAATAAATGTGGCATTCAACATATTTTGTAATGACCGCTTTGGCCTGTAAGTATTTTTAAGCACAGTACTTGCAATGTTAAGGTCAAAGCCTTATGATAACATCATATTTATCAAATGTTCTTATTGCAGTGGCAAAACATTGTTCTTTCTTTCTTTTTGTATTTCAACTGGATGATCGCCCTTTTTTGTTGGTTCTAGTGCAATTGTGTTCCTCTCAAATTTATCCTGAGGAAAAGATGCAGCCCAACACAAAATATATGCTATCTGTTTTCTTCGATAAAATAAATCTATGGGAGAATGATCAGAGCTTACAAATCGACTGGAGTTGTTGTTCCTCACTGTCTTAGCATTCCCGAAGGCCTCCAAAAGGGGGTTGGACTGTAGAATGATGTCTTTGACATGCTGTGTGGATATAAACAGGAAAAAGAGAGCTTGAGAGTAATGTTGACGTTTTGGAGGATTGTAAGGACAGAACTTGTGCTGATCTGGAACTGTTGAAATGAAATCAGTAGGTAATATCCATCTTATAGGGTGAATACAGGTCAAATTGGTCATCTTAATGTCAAAAAGTGGCCTAAATGACCTGAATTCACCCCATACATACATATCAACCTCAGTATGCGTGCACATTCCACACAGAATTTGCACAGCGTCGTCTACTTTGAGCAGCTGAGAGACAGACACACAGATGCAGAAGTTCTGGGATATCCAATATCATCACTGTTTATGACAATTCACGTCTGGAGAATAAACTCCCATCTTTAAAGTCCTTATCAAACATAAAAAAATGTCAAAATTGCATAAAGATATTTTTAAGAAATTTGAAATGAAAATTGACTGAAAAGTGCTGATGTAACCAAATTAGAGCTGAGGGCTTGTTTGCATTTGCAACACCAGGAAAAGCACACATGGATAATTTGCATATGGACAGAGCAAGGGTACCAACTACTGTGTGGACCACACAAGTCAAAAATAGATATACAGAGAGATGAAAAGAAAATGAAACAAAGGAGATGTACCATACAGCAGTGACGGTCATATGATCACGAGGCAATGTGACATTCGAGAGAGCAGACAAAGCATACATAGACAAAGCAGAGCAGGCCACGAAGTGAGAGTTATACAACAATATGCTACTTTGTTCAAGATGCCATCAAACATACTCATCAAAACACAAGTAACGTCCTGTTCACTATCAAATCAATGGATTTAATCATAGAATCATTTCAACATGGATATTCTTTGTTCCATTTAAGTACAGTCGGACTCAAATCCACACTGAAAATATGTGATTAAAAATGTAATTTTATTTAGCGCATGAATTCTATGCAATTAATTACAAACAAAATAAGGCTTTAAAACATTTATAAAATTAAGTAATTAGCCATACATTTTGGATCAAGTTTAGATATTTTACCTGGAAGATTAGACAAAGGTACTCATAAAGAGTTCATGCATCTCGAGTGATACTGTCATTACAGCAAAAGGAGGAAAAACCAAATGAATTTCTCAAATTCATGTTAATTTTCACTCAAAATGTTATGCAAAATACATACAAGCATAACAGACTTTAGACTCTATTTTATATACACAGTAACAAATGGTTAATTTAATCAGATTAATACACACAACAAGAGTCCTCTGACTCTGAGCTCACCGAGAGGGGACACAGGACAGATCAGAAGGGGATTGTGGGGGACAGATGGCTGCTGGTGGGGTTTAGGGGATGAGAGAAAGATCATAATAGAAGGGGGAAGAGGAATAATGTCAGAGGACTCAAACTTCAACATGGATCAGGATTCTGCTTAATACTAACTGTCAGATACAATGTTATCTGGAAGAGGAAGCCACTGTATGTTGTTTTTGCATTTAATTGCACCTAGCTAATCCTGATAGTCTCTCTGCATGTACAACAGTTTTCACATTTGTTTATTCCATGTGACCCACCTGAACTCTGGGACCTCCACCTGAAACTTTGGAGATGTAGCTCATGATGTACTTTGCCGCTACTGTCTTCCCTGCTCCGCTCTCACCGCTGAGAAGAACATAAAAAAAGATGACAATGATAAGCTCATTCCTGTACAAATAAATCAATTAATGAACAGCTATTTTAAATGGTACAAATGTGACTGTTGTTACTGGATATTTGAAGAAATATATGTCTTACAAGCATAATACAGTGTGAAGCTATTATGCATGTTAGGCTTCTAGATTTAGTGGTGACAGCAATGATTATTACAAAATAATACCAACAGCATTTAATATTTTACTAAACAAAGTTTTTATGATTATAAAATCCAGACTGTAATTTTCCCACCTACAGCAGTTTAAAAACAAGAACAGGAGGGTGTTAACAAGTAAACCAGCCCCCTGTGTGCCCCACAGCACAATACTAAAATCTGCTCAGCCAGCTTTTAAGAGGGTCAGAGAGGGTTTAGTAGATTCTTATCCTCAATTAATACAGATCAAGTACAATGGTGTTGGCGAGAGGGGAACATTTTTAAGTAAATATGTTTCCATAGTACTCCAAAGTGAGCTATAATCTGTAATGTGTTGATTGGTAATGGGATGCTTATTTACATATGTGAAGGGCCTGTGTTTGGATCAGATTGCACACAGAACAAAAGGGTTGTTTATGTTGACAGTAAGGCAAGGCAAGGCTGTCTGAACAGTGAATGTTTATGCTCATCAAGGCTGCATTTAATCAAGAATACAGTAAATACAGCAATACAGTGAATTTCTGATTATCAAATTTGAAAAAAGCTGTGCTGCTTAATATTTTTGTGGAAACCGTAATTTAGGATTACTTGGTGAGCAGAAAGTTCAAAAGAACAGCATTTCTTTGAAAATAGAAATCTTTTGTAAGATTATAAATGTTTAATTTTCAGTTCTGATCAATTTAATGCATGCTTGATGAATAAAATAATTAACTTTTGAATGGCAGTGTACAGTATATGTACACAAATACATCCAGCCAACGACAGGAAAATTTGCTAAATGCTTATACTCATATTAAACCAGATGAAAATCTCATTTATTAATCCTGTGTAGTTCCATTTCTTTTCCCTCAGTTGCTTTACCCTCTACTTGCATCCTTCCGCCTGCCCTTTGCCTTTGGCAGGGCCACATGCATTGAGATGTATGTGGTTTGGCGGATGATGACAGAAGACGCTGGTTTATTTTTCTGTATTTCTTCTATTACCTATGTCAGGATTGCGATTTTGAGAAGGCACAGCTGTGGCTCATTAAAGGAAGCTTGGGTAAGCGGGAAGAAGTCCATTACATCACACAGTAGCAGTACTACACACCTTTAATTTCACTCCATCCTATCATGAGAGACTCGCCATGCATGAGAAAAACCTCTCATGCTGGCTCCAAGAGTTCTCACAAGAGCTTCAGTCTGCCATGTGGTTCTCATTCCTTTGTCTTGCGAGTTTATAGGCTCTCCACCTTAAAGGAAATGTCCCTGCTCATCTACAGGCGATGAAAGCTCTGGGAACACACTCTTATTGTACACTCACGCCACTTAGATTAATTGTCCAAGGCTATTTTTAAACAAGTCTTCGGGGGATTTGTAATTTGTATGCTGTAATGCTCATTTTTATCTTCCTGTGCATGTTTGCTGACCAAAAATGGGCACAAAAGAAAAGAAAGTGAGATGCATCAGTCATTCCGTCTCATTCAGTAAATGACGAGTCATGAGACTCATTATTCAGCAGCAGAAACATCAGCTCAGCAAATACAGCACTGGGTCACACTGGTGGGAGTGAATGCTTTTGTATATCATACTGTACAGACCACAAGGGCTGCCATACTAATAAGTTGACAAATTGTTACCAATCACAGTGGAATGATCCGATAATTTTGTCCTTTAAAAAATGCAAAGTCTAATTCATCCAGTAAATGACTTCCTCTGTTGGGGAAGAGAGACTAGAGTCACATCCTCCTTTTGAAATATTGAAAAATTTGAAATAATGTGCAAATGAATAAAAAAAGTCAAATAAACAAACATACTTATACTTTAGACAACTTCTTGATTCTATAATCCTATTACAGTATTTTTCACAAATAATGCAGTGTCTCTCTACTAATAGTGAAGCTGTGGGTTTTAGTTACTAATAAATATATGCTAGAACTTTTCAGTTTTGAAGCTGTTATTTAGAAATCCCAGAACAGTCTTGCCAATAAATTTCCACGTTACTGAATCATATTATTTCGAATACAGCTAGGGTAATAGAGAAAGTATTATAATGTTTGCTTTTCCATTACTAATAATATAAAAGCAATCATTATACTACTTTTTTGTATACCTTTTAATTCCTTAGTTTAACAGTTCTATCTGATTATTAGACATACTTTTATCCGTATTAGACAGATCTGTTAAATGGCGACAGCAAACAATGAAGAAACACTCAATTGAACTCATAATGTCTCATGTGGCTCTCCAATCAAGAAAATTGTTTCTTGACTCATTGGTTCATGTTTTGATTAAGACGAGTCAGACTTCAGCTCTCTGATTGCCGTTTTCATCAGGAAGAACCCCGCAATATTACACCAATCGCAAATGACTATTCAGTGGAGTTTCCTCCCATTTACAGTAGCAGATGGTCCCTTTAAGGGCCTTACAAGAGCATTTCCTGTGCTCAAGCAGGAAGCACTGGTTACAAAAGTGCTTGTGCTTTGTGTCTCGTATATCCTGGAGAAAAAATATACAAAATAAAGACCAAAGGATATAAAATTACTTTGTCTATTGTTATTTCAACAAAAGAGAGAAAAGTTATGCTCATAGATTATTAGTGAAATGCACATTCAAAGGGCACCACTGAAGTTCTCAGGCTTGTTGAATCTGTTCTATTCAACCGTATTTTAACCGTACACTCTCATTCGTATAACCAAAACAGTAATGACGACCTATTCACTCTGACAGCCCATTGACTCTTCCATTGCAATGTCTGCATTGGTGTCATACCATACCTAAATGTATGTCACCCCATTCCCACAACAGACTGGAGAAAACGCTTAAATGTCTGCATATGTACAATTTAACATGTTAAAACAAATAATTATATAAAAGCATAACACATTCAAAAATTGACATAAATTGACTGATTTCCAAAAAGCAGGATGATACGCAACCAATGATGTACATATACCAGAGTTGAAATATAATTAATAGAATTAAAAAGGGAAAAAAGGCTAGATAAACACAAATAAAAAAGAAATAAAACAACCAATGCACTGACTTTTAAAGCCACTTTTACTTTTATTTACTCATCTGCCACAGCAGAATAATGTAATTTATTTGAAACTACCTTCATCTGAGGGTTCTTCTCAATTTCATTAATTAATCAGGACGATATGTAAAAATTTCAGTTAAAAATGAAATTGAGAATCCTAAAAAACAGCTAGACCATTTATGATAATTACGTATGAAGATTCTTGTGACTAAAAGTTCTCTCACCTGATAATGACACACTGGTTCTCACGATCAATCATCATGTTCCTGTACATGTTATCGGCTAGAGCGTAGATATGAGGAGGGTTCTCATACTGAGCCTGAGAAAGAGGGAGAAATGGAGAAAAGCAGTTTCATTTCATAATTTACATTACAGTTCATGTTTAGTATGGCATAGGCTCACCTTTATAAATAAGCTAGTGTGTAGCATATAAGTTAAAACACATTAAAACGTCTTATTGACAGAAGCTAGAAGCTTGATGAGGAGCCTAGATCTCTGGCCAAGCGTGGTTAAGAACATTGACCTGTACATGCTGTTCTGTGGCAGTATAGCCAGGTGGCTTTAATGGGTAAAGCAGGTCTGCGCAGCTATTTTTCTAAGAATTCTAAGACTAAGAATGCAGCTGTTAAAAGCATTCGGACCACGCCTACACACTTTTAAAAGCTCCTTTTATTAAAATCATTACTAGAGCAATTACTGTTTACAGAAACCTCTAGGTATCGATCTACATAAAGAACTTTATGAGGACAGTTTCGATTCAGATCACTGAGTTTAGAAAAATGAGCCTAATTAGTGTGTGAAGTGAATCAAAGTTATATAACATTCAGTGAAAACTATATCTATGGAACTAAATGTGAACAGTGTTGTTCATAAAACCATGAAAAAATACTTACTGAGCCTTGGTACATCTCTATCTCTCTCTCCCCAAAGTAAGGCATTTGTTTGAAAGGGTTTACTGAGATGAGTACAGGACCGATGTATGTCTGCAGATGAAGGTCAAGGCTCAAAAGGTGGCAAGTAAAGTAAAGTTCACCCCAAAATCCAAATTCTGTAACTGTTTACTCTCCCTCATGTCACTCTTAACTTGTATGATCAGAATGGTCTTTCACAAGAAGTGGTATTTTGATTAGTCAATGGGGTCCAAAATTGTTTGTATGGACAAAACAGTTAAAAAAGTTCATCAAAAGATCTTCTTTTGTATTCTTTCCGTCATACAATTTTGGAGTGACATGAGCGTGACTTTACAGAATGTTAATTTGCAGGTGAACTGTCCCTTTAACTATTTCTTTAAAAAATGTGTCTTTCTCTGAGAATCTATTAGATTGAAAACTCTCTTTCCGAAAACTATTAGAGGTTTAGCATTCACAAAAGAGGAAAACCTCATGGACCATTTTACTCATTGTGGTTGTTAATACTCAGAGGACATTCATAAAACTGGCTGATGAAAAATGGCCCGAGTGTAAATAATGGACTGATGACATCAGTAAAGATTTTGGTTATTGGGTCAGAGTCTTATTAAGATGCTGTTGCTCTTCTCTGAATGCAGTGAGAAGGCAACAGCCGGCAGTGAGTGAGTGCAGCTATTTGGACGCCTGGACGTAAGTTGCTCACTGCAAATAAAGGAAGTATTGAGCCTGGCGCGCTATGACCTCAGTTCCATATGCTGCTGACTGGAACACTTTGGTGTTGTTTCTATTTTCTGACCACAATCACAGGACTGATTCAGGACCAAAATGGCCAGAGTCTGCTAAGACTCCATAAACCTAATAAGGGCAGAAAATACAAATACACTGCTAGTGAGGTTTCATCAAGAAATGGTATGTTTTATCAAGAGGCTCATTTTTAGTGCCAGTAATGTGTGACGGATTAGACATGAACCCTGCCAAGTACATTGGGCTCATATTGAAGAGAGGTAAACCAGCATTCTTCTGCCGCCTTCAACAATCTGTTGTTACAAAACTCTCAGAATTGCACATACGGCCTTGATCAAAAATAGTCCCTGCTACACTCTTAAAAATAAAGGTGCTTCAAAAGGTTCTTCAAGCGATGCCATAGAAGAACCATTTTTGGTTCCACAAAGAACCATTCAGTCAAAGGTTCTTTAAAAAACCATCTCTTTCAAACCTTTTTGTAATCTGAAGAACCTTCTTTCGCCACAAAGAGCCTTTTGTCAAACAGAAAGGTTCTTCAGATGTTAAAGGTTCTTTATGGAACCATTTAGACATGATCTATGGCAACATGAAGCACCTTTATTTTTAAGAGTGTACTGTGGGAAAATAGGACAACATGGATTTGGAAGTTGTACCATTGAGTTCAAGAACAACCTTCGTCGTTGTTAAATGGTAGTGTTTAGTGAAACTTTGGTCAAATTAAACCCAATCAAGATCTAATCTATACTCAAATGGATAGAGTCCAAGAACAGTTTTCTAGTGAGCCAAAGGAAAACATCCATCTGCAAAAATTCAGATAGAAGACATCTGTATTTAGGGTCAGTTTTATATCAGATTGAGATATTACCAACTTAGTAAGACTAAGGATTTCTGATTTATTTACAGCTGGACAAGGATACAAAAATAAAGTCATCCATGTATCTCTTCTTGAGGTTTTCCACAATGGCGTCCTCATTGATCTTGGAGAGCAACACCATATCATCCACACCACTCTGCTTGACATTGTGGCTTTGCCAGTGGTACCGGTAGTGTCCCCGGCTCCCCTGTGAAAGCAAACACAAACAAGAAACGCTCGTTAGACTGTATACACACCCATACACTGTATACACACTGCTAACTGGCAGAAACTGTATTAGCATATCCAAAGAGAGTACTAGAGAGACTCTAGAACTAGATTTCTCTTTGAAGACTGCATTATTAATTTTAATGCTGAAATACTTTCACTCAAATTCAACATACAGAGACAACTGTAAGTAAGCCATTAATAGGCTGACTTCCTCAAAGAGTGTAAACATTGCAGCACTGTTGACCTTTCGAAACTTTGCTCTGTTTGTATGAGCAGCTTTTTTCTCAATGAATGGTATTAGTTTTGGGTGGAAGTGAACCACAGTATACAAGTGGTAGCAAGCCACATGGTACCCAAGCAACAGCAATTACAGTCACTAAAATTCTTCAAAAAAGCATGATGATTACCCTGCTATTACCCTGCTGGAAAAAAAAATCACTTAAACCAGCCTAAGCTTGTTTGTTAGTCTTAGCTGGTTTAAGATTGTCTTCCAGCCTGGCCAAACTGGGGTTTAGCTGGACAGCCACTTAAAATTTGCTTATAAACCCTCTAAAACCAGCCAACAGACCACGCTGATCAGACTGAGAGACCAGCTAAGCAGCATTGTTAATGTTAAATGAAATAAAGCTAAAATAAAATATTAGATGAAAAAACTCTAATTAGAAATGAAGTACTTCATCTTCTAATAAATTAAAAGATTAAGTACAATAAAAAACTACAACTACAACTGAAATAAAAATTAATTAAAGATATATAGTATTAAAACTAATAAAAAATTATAAAAGAAAATAAAAATTTTAGGGACTATGTCTCTAGGCTGGCCTGGGAACGCCTCGGTATCCCCCGGAAGAGCTGGAGGAAGTGTCTAGGGAGAAGGAAGTCTGGGCGTCTCTGCTTAGACTGCTGCCCCTGCGACCCGGCCCAGGATAAGCAGAAGAAGATGGATGGATGGAATAAAAATTTTATTAAAACTTACATTACTAAAATTTAAATTAAAATGAAAACTGAAGAAAAAAAGTTCAAAATTTTAATAAATATCACAGTAGTATGTAAACAATACTAAAATAACTCTGCAACTAAGACCAGTAAACCAGCTTAGGCTATCTTAAATGGTTATTTATCATCAGGGTATGAATGAATTTCTCCTTTGATATTGTGATACTTAATATATTGCACTATTAGCCATATTTAAATTATTGTGAAAGCCCTGTTGGGCCAAACTATCTGTTTGGTTGTACAGTGGCAGATGGGGGTTAGGAAGTCAATGAGAAACCTGTTCAGAAACAATATTTTACAATTGCTTTTAATGCTAAAAGGGACAGACATTCTCATTCAGTCATGAACGCTGATAAACACAGTACATTGCTGACAACAGTTAATGTGAGCAAACAGTCCAGTCAGCAAAATGACCACGTCCAATTCACCGCCTGCGGCACATTTAACACAGCTCGTTCTTTTTCACCGCAGCAGATGTTGATTTTGTTTTTCTAAACCGATGAAAAGTGCATGGTCAGGAGTCTCCCTAAAACTCCCTGAGCACTTCAAACACTTCTTTTGATCTTCGCCTGATGTTCTCACCATTCCTCCTCTTCTCCCTTGTCCCCTTCTTTTACCTCTCTTCCCATTGTGCTTCCACTCTGGTAATGTTTTTGCACAGGTGTGCCTCCGGAGAGCTTGGGTCATTCATCATGGGATGTAAGTCAATGGCTTCTGGCTACCGTTCTGAGGTCACAATGGCCCGTGAGGAACCAGACCTTTACTCAAAATGATACAAAGCCTCGAGTGCATTTGACAGGACATCAAAAGAGAAGGATACAAAGAGTGTGACTCAAGAAAAGAGGGCGGATATAAAAAGAGAGTCAGACAGACACAGACAGTGAGTGTACCGCTTGGAGAGCACATGATCCAAACGCACTGCTGTTTTAAACATTTTCCTCTGTAATGTTCAATCATTAGTGCATTAGTCTGATTCGAAGGCCACATTTGTCTATTCTTTTCTTACAGCAATTTTCCCAAGCTAAGGAATGCCATGACAATGATGTGAGGTAAACTGGAAAGACATTTAACAATTCTCAAAATTGTACATTCCACAGTCTGAAAAATCAAGCAGCGCAGAAAAGCAGAAGCACACCAAGTATGGAAGATTTTTTTCCCTCCCTTGAAGGACTAATTAACTTGCCATCGTAAACAAGCACAGTACAAGTTTGAGGTAAATTACAGGAAAATAAAGAAACCCTATAAATGCTCGACACCTTGACAACAATAAGCAAGCTTACCTGAACATTATTAGTAGTGGAGCTGGCTCAAAAACAATTAAGGAGGAAAGCAGCGTATTAAACACTCCTTTCAGACTTTTACAGACTGTTTTGTTTAGTTTATTCTTGCATATATTACAGAGAGAGCGTTCATTGTCCTGCACCTGTTTTTCTAATTCTACTGAACCCTTCACAATGTTTGAATTCACACCACTGTCACACCACGGGACACATAAACACCTGAAAACATGATGAACGTCTTCATTCCCAGCACATGTTCCTCAAAAAACTAAGAGCCAAAGCAGAGCTTCATAAAGAGCTGCGAAAACAGGATGTGAACACACAATTACTTAAATGAGACTTAAATAATAAAAATTAGAAGACAAATACAAAGACAAAGAAGAAGAATGACATTTAACAGTTTAAAGTGCTCACTTGTATCGTTTATTTTGATAACTACATTCCTACATCTGTTGTTGCTCCCTTATGTGTTCAACTTTTCTAATTAGAAAACAATTCATTATATCGTAAAAAGAAATGCTTTTTTAATGGAGTACGTTTTTTCAAGAAAGTACTATTTCAGTCTCTTATTTCAAAATGTCATGATTAATTCAATGTGTTACTTGCTGCTTATTTGTGAAGCAATTTCTAAATGAAAATTCACAGAAAGTTCATCAAAAACACAATCGCAAAGGACTAGAGCACAACACTGTAATTTTACACTTTTCTTTCTGGAGAAGTCTTTACAAAAAGCACAAGAACCACACCTACTGTCCAGGACTCAAAGTTATAGACCACACAAAGTCAAGCAAGGAAGAAAACAGCATCTTTGCTTTTAAAGAGCTATAGTTGGTCGGTCCCACTAGGCTTATTTAGGGATGAAAGTGTTCTGTTTTGTAAAGGAACACCGGAAACCAGGGAGACTTAAGTTCACTACACTTGTGCCGTGGTTCACCCAGGAACAGCAGGCATTATTTACACCATGACAAAAATGATACCCATCTGCACCATGCAAGGTCAAAATCCCAAACTCCCTGGGAAGACATCAGTCAGGATTTAAAATAAAATGGCAATAAAATATCTACCCCAACAACTTTACATTAATGCTTACTATTAGAAACAGCGGGAATATATGACAGCCTTGTAAAGGTATCCATGTTAAGGGGTTTATTTTGCAATAACCACCTGACTGATTGATTTTACAGCTTAGTATGCAACTACTGACCAAAAATATTAGAAGAACACTACAACAACAAGTTTTCTGATTTCTACGATGCAAGATGGCACCCATTGGGTTTGTATGAAAGCGTGAGCATGCGGTAAACGTGGGGCATGACAGTGTCTCACAAGTCCTCCTGGGAAGTTTGTATTTACCAGTTTGTACAATTATGATGTCAGGTCCATTCAAATAATTTTGTTTGTAGCAAGTTGGCAATGTCCCTTTACTACAAAAATACAACTTCTACACAAAGGTGACTAAAAAAATCTGCATCTGGTGCGTTTCTGTTTCATGTATTTATTCAATTTATGAGGGTGCTGCAAAAAATAAATCATTATATATTGTATCAGAATATAATATATGCTATATTATTTAATATGTAATAATATCATGTTTTGTACATGCAAGTTAGCAAGTTTTTTTTTTTTAAAAGTCACACATTTCAACAACTCAGGAATACGATCTTACTGTCATAAGAATGCACCATGACATACTGCTTTGTCTATTTTTTTTAAGCCTTTGAAATACAAAATACACAAAAGTAGGGATGCACCGATACTGCGCTCCTGTAGCTACTCGTACTCATAAAATTGCCCTGATACTAAAAGCCGATACTACACAGGGTGTGAAAAAAGACACACCGACAACAGAACAACACAGAGTAGAATAGCGATATTAGAGATTAAGTATGTCTATGAAGTACATGTAAGTAATTAATATAATGTTAAACATACAATATTCACGCCTGCATAGCAGATGTGTGCGAGCTGATAATCGGAGTGCGCGGCGGCACAGATGCGCAAGCTTGCCAAGTGAATATCTCACAGAAGTTTGTAGTTCGGTCAGATATTTCAAAAGCAAGTAAGTAAAATGCACAATTTACTAAAGTTATTTGACGGTAAGGAGAGTCCGAGAGCACGCACTTCTGTTGCATGATCTTGATTGCTGTTCACTCCATTAGCGCATGCATTTGGATTAAAATTAAATCGTAAATATAAAACATACAAAAATTATAAGGGCATTCACTATAAACAACATTTATTTTAAACGTCAAGCATTCACAAGTTCATTTAAAGCGAAAGTCAAACTAGCAGACTGTGTGAAAATGTGCTAGCTAGGCTAGAAGTGTGTCTCTCATTCTGCACCAATACAAACATGCTCACCGCGCACAGGTTTAAGCTTTAAAGCCAAAGTATATTGCATTTTTTACTGTCCACGTACAGTGCGCATGATGCAAATTACATCACCAAAATAGTATGCACATACTCGTATAATGTATAACGAATGGTTCCCTGCATAGTTTTAGGAAAACGTTTTCTGATTACAGTATTGAGCTGCTGCAATGGAGCAGCTCCGATGCACCATTAAAATGAACAGTGATAGTAACAAAAGCTTATACAATACATTTTAACAGGTATAATTAAGTGTGGAAATAACTGAAGGAAATATCTGTTTGCTAAATGAAGCCAACTAACATGATTCATATTATTATTATTATTATATTGTTTCTGTACCCAATATTTGAAAAAAAAATTCAAATGCTGTGAAAATACAGGTATAATCTGTATCGGTATCTGCAAGTACCAAAAATGAAAGTATCGGTATGGGACGGTAAAAAGTGGTATCGGTGCATCCCTACATAAAAGAAATTTGTAATTCAAATACGTATTTTAAATACATGTATCTGAAATACTGCCCAGCCCTGGCTACAATAACCCCATTCATCCTACTGGGTCTGGCTGGCAACACATATGAACACAAATTAAATGCTGCCCTTTATTTTACCCACTTATTACATGTGTGGCACTTCACAAAAAAACATCACGGAAAGAAGAAATGCTTCATTCATAAAAAGGAGGGGGAAAAAATCCATTGTTCTCTTTACTAAATCCTCACCAGAAAATAGTGTAACAGATCATTTCCCCACTGTAATCCAACAAGCAGTTGAAAAATGTCAGCAGCACCAGTCTTAGATCCATACTTACATGGCAGGCCGTTCCTTCATGCAAATACCATTGCCTTATATGGAGAGTGTGGAGCGAGCGCAGACTCAGGCACAGGAAATGGCTGGGTTTGATTCAATAAGGCGGCAATTTTTTTTACCTCCTCAAACTATCCTTTCTTTACAACCATCTGGATTTCACACAGAGGACCTGCATTCATACATGGCAGAGCTGAAGTGGGATCATGTTAACCTTAGTCTTTTATTTTGAAGTGACAAAGCATGCCAAAATTACCCCAAATTATTTGGGATGCATCTCCACTGAAAATATAACCAATTAATGAATACAATCACTAGGCAGTTGGTTCTCAGTTTAATGCACATTCTTTTAGAATTTTTTTTTTTTTTTAATTAATGGAGCCCAATCTGTATTTGCCCTTATGACTATGTACTATATGGTTTTTTTTATTATGGTTTTATGGTAAGCATATAAGAGATGCTTGCAGTATATCCTTTCTGACCTCTGGGTCATTTAGTCCTTTAGTCCTTTAGTCCTTTCCAATCAGTTCTTCAGAACATAAACCTTGGCACTCTGGTGCATTGTAATTGAATGTTGGCATGATAATAATAATAAAATAATAATAATAAATAAAAATAAAAAATCAGTAATGTCAGAAGGGCATCAATACTGATGAGAATTCCAAGGCAAAATGTAAAGGTGTATAATGGTATTTTCACAGCAGGCAGTTGTAAAGCCCTGACAGTCTTAAGTGTTCCTGGAAAATGTCTGACTAAAATAAATAATCCCATCCTGGACTACTATGTAACACGGTGGTAGTCCTTCATTCTGATTGGTAGTAAACCCTGGGCACAGACACAACAAGCTAGTAAATTCACCAGTGTAAACTGGGAAGTCGTGGCCTAATGGTTAGAGAGTCGGACTCCCAATCGAAGGGTTGTGAGTTCGAGTCTCGGGCCGGCAGGAATTGTGGGTGGGGGGAGTGCATGTACAGTTTCTCTCTCCACCTTCAATACCATGACTTAGGTGCCCTTGAGCAAGGCATCGAACCCCCAACTGCTCCCCGGGCGCCGCAGCATAAAATGGCTGCCCACTGCTCCGGGTGTGTGTTCACTGCTCTGTGTGTGTGCACTTCGGATGGGTTAAATGCAGAGCACGAATTCTGAGTATGGGTCACCATACTTGGCTGAATGTCACGTCACTTTCACTGTCACTTTCACTTTCACTTTCACTTTCAGTGTAATGTGCTGAAGAAAAACAGGCTCATCCATAACCAGACTGAAAACACTAACACTAAGTCACAACTGCTGAAAAAGCTCAATGCTGTAACACTACAGTGAGGTTTTCAAACTAAGTACAAGCCCAGAGATTAGACTAATCATAGGTGTGCAATAAATTTAAACACATTACAAATTCAAAATAAATAATTCATCATACCCTCATCATAAACATAAGTCTTGTTTGTTGATTTGGGAAAACCCAGAAGAGCAGAGAGGGGTTTCTGGGTAAGAAATGGCAATGGAGGCAGTGCTGACTATAACGTCCCTCCAGAGACAGCAAACACAGAGGGTTTGTGTAAACTGAGATAGGAGTGGCTCTGAAACCTCTGGCTACTGCAGAGAAACTCTGTTCCAAAGTTTCCCAGTTCAGCCCAGTCATATTATTTCTACTCGCTTTTGAAGGCAGTGGAAAAGAATGTAGCACGTTCTGTCAGATGGGGAAGTCTGGAACGCCATCATTTTCCCTGAAGTACACATAGAGATGGATTATGTTTAGACAAGGATTCCAAAAATGGGTCTGAAATACATATAGTGCAGCTGATGAGACAGTGACAGTGCATCATCATATAGGCTAGATGGCTGTTATTAAACTCAGGATCAACAGAGTCATCTCATCTCCTGACAGTTCGATATATACAGATAATTTCATCCATATAGTAACACTATCTTGTCGTAGGTTTGTTGGTCATAGTCACATATTAGCCAGGAGATGCATAAAAACAGGTGGACAATAATTAATCCCTATAAAATAAATATTTGTTAACAGACTTTTAGTGTATTTTACTTCTAAATACTTGTATCTTTAATCTAAATACTTATAGAGTATTTTTCTATTTATTTTTAATTTTCATAATTTTCTCTATGAGTGTGAGAGTAAATCTGGGTGGTCTTGGATTGTAAACTGTAGCTAGACAAAATACATATGCTTCT
This sequence comes from Cyprinus carpio, assembly GCF_018340385.1. Taxonomy (NCBI): domain Eukaryota; kingdom Metazoa; phylum Chordata; class Actinopteri; order Cypriniformes; family Cyprinidae; genus Cyprinus; species Cyprinus carpio. Next base: position 18,036,481 of record NC_056578.1, read on the forward strand.
TTAATAAGGTTTGTTTTTCCAGGATAAATTATACATATCCAGTTTTCAATGCTGGCAAAAAAAATTATTTCTCAAAGTAAACATGATTATACATCATCTAATCCTGTTTGCTTTGAGCAAACTCAAGCCATCATTTACAAACCGGCCACAACCCACTACACAACAACATCACCTCAGAGAAACTCATATGTACTTTTGCATTTCTCAACATTTCTTGCTGCGAGACAAGCAACTAGCTGATTAGTTAACTACAAAAACAAATGAATAAATAAGAATAAAACAAATTAAAATTCACATATTTCAATTGACTATCAAAACTGGTCATATATGTCCATGCAACCTTTATATTCTGCTTAGAAGCAGTCATAGATTATGGCTCAACTAACTGTCTGCTTTTAAAAGATACATGAAAAAAGGTCTTCCCAGAACTCACAGATACACACCGATGAGTAAATAAATAGCCTGAGACTCATTGGGCAGATTTATGGTTATGTGGTGTACTTTGTACCTTTTACAGAGGTGCAGTTTCTCAAAGTATGAACACACAGACATCAGGCTTTTACAGTGTTTGATATCCCACACAAAAGCAAGCAGATAATGACCATTTCATGAAGCTTCTTGTGTACACAAACAAATGCCACCTCATAATTTGGTTCAAAATAAAGGAGTGTCTCAGAGAAGAGGCTGACTGAAGTAATAATAAAGTAATTCCCATTCCTGTTTTGTCCATCTACAGAGCCCCTTACAAAAAGAATCAATATTTGTTTTAATAGACAAACTCTTAAAGGGACAGATCACCTAAAAATGAAAATCCTCTCCTCACTGATGCACCCTCGTGTTGTTCCAAACATGTCTTTATTCTGTGAAACAGAAGAGGACATTTTGAAAAAGTCTCAAAATCTCTATGGGAGCCAGTGTGGTATGAACCTCACTCACTTCCAAAATATGTTCTTTTATGATCCGCAGCAGAAATAAATGTCATTTGGGACAACATGAAGGTGAGTAACTGAACAATTTTTTGGGGGGATGAACGATCTCTTTGAGAGCTGCATTCATGAAGCCTACTGTACTACAAGTGCTCTGGTACATAAATAACTTCTGCCTCATAAAACTGTCCTGTCTAAACAAATCTTCCACAGATTCAGAGATGCAACACAACATAAGGGGCCACATTACCAGCCCACATGAGAAGCATGTAATGAGGACATTAATCAAAGTCAGGCATGTGTGGGATCTTGATTAAACACTTCAGCGAAGCCCAAGTCCCCTCTAGCTATTTAGTTGCTGTCTATTTTGAGCTGATCTTTAAGGATTGAGATCCATGACTGAACAACACCCTCGAGCACACCTACATAAGAATGTGTTTAAATCCTCTGCCGTATAGACAGGGAATGGAAGGGCCAGTCGGACAGGTCTATGGTGGTGGTATTTGTCGACGTCATCCTTTCAAGCTGATCTGATATCAGTACAGTACTAGCGTCTACTGTAATTGTAGAGACAGGGTGGAGTGAACCGGGAGATAAAGCGGGATGGTTCATTGTGGTCAGGCCTGTGTGTGAGTGAGTTCATTGTGATGGCAGAATCAGGGAAGAGTAAACAGAACCATCACAGGAATGTTTCGGATCAGGGGCTCTTACTCAGAGCCAATGGGAAATGGGAGGTGACAAGTGACAAAAACAAATCCCCCAGTTCCCAACTGAGTAATGGTACTGATCAGAAACAGCAAACTGAGATCTTGCATTAGTGCCGCTTCCAAGCACACAGCTTTATCACTCTGATAGCCAGACAACTTAAAATTACTTAATTACTGAGATTAATGACTATAGTATTCATGATAGTAATTGTCCAATACAGTTTCAGGATGCTGCATAGGTCATGTTATATTATACCATATATATACTGTATGATATATTAAAATGAAGCCTTTAAGTGTATTCAATTGTGAATGTGTTGATTTGTTTTTTGCATAATTCCATAAAACATCAACACCATCCATATTTATTATAATTATTTTAAAAATGCTTTAGGCTGAAGGTGATAATTTACAGCTTTACCCATTATATAATTAAAATGTTAATATTTAGTCCTAATGTAATGATAAAAATCATAATTTACTTTTATATATATTTAGTGTTATTTTCTACTAAATTTGAGCTACTTGAGCTGTGAGTACATGTTATTTTATAAAATAATAATAATAAATAAATAAAATACAATATGTAAAAGTCACCTCTCTTCATAACAATGACATGTTATTTGTTTGTTCTGATCAGGAAAGGCCAATTCACCACCAAAACATTCAAATAAATAATTTTTAAAATGTACAAAGTAGTGTCGCATCATGTGACTCATTGCTCTTATAACCCCAGCTAGACCCTGTTACTTTGCATGAACTAAATTTATTATGTGTATTTGCATATTATAACTAAGTTTTATTTTTTCTTTTATTCAACTTTATTCAACAGTAAAAACATGCCATAGAGGTACCGTATATGAGCATTCAACATTTAGTATACACAAAAATGTACAGTTGGCGCTAGGTTGACTGCTAAAATAAGATTTTTACTACTACATTTATTACTTGTTTTGTCTGTAAAGGATATGTTTCACATAAAAAAAGCCTGCCATATATGCTGACCTACTTAGTGGTAAGATATATTGTAATTCTTGCTTAAAAATGGCCACTGGCCAGTGTTCTGTCATGATGTCCAATAAATTGAGTTAAACATGTTCTCAAGTGAATGATCACCCAAACACATGCCTCTAGCTTTATGTAGCTCTTCCAGGGGTTTATTAAAAGCACAAATATTTACATTCCTCCAAGCATTTGGACCAGCCGCCTCTACATGTTCAATCATCTGATCTCTTTTTGAAAATGACAAAAGTGTTCAAAAGCTCAGCAAGACAAAAAAACTAATATATATAATTGTTTTAACAATTAGAATAGTCAGAAATGATTGTAGGCCTTCAATGGCTACATCAGTGAAGCACTGTTTATTTACTTATTTACCATTTACAAACATAATTTACTGCATAGTTGAAAGTGATTTTTTGTCAAATCGTTAAAAACTGCTAACCATTAAAAACAAGCAAAAATAAATACTGAATACAACTAAACTAGCAGTAGATTTATCTGACCATGGATGATTGGACCTCATCTGAAAGAAGAGCTAAATAAATCATACTTCCTCTGGTAAATGACACCGAATGAATGTTGTTAGCCTCATGCACTGTGAATAACGTTGAGATGACCAAGGTGATTTTGGGTCAGATTAAAGTCCTGTGCACACTGACAATGATGAAATCATCATGAAAAAAAGTCTAATGGTTTCTAACAAGCATTTTTATTCAGCTGAAATATTCAACTTTAGGCTATTTGGCAGCATGTCACTGTCAGCACGTCCATTGGTTGATGTTGCATTGCATAGCTCGTTTGCATAAAGCTTTGAAAATTCCTATCTTCGCCAATTATAGTCATTCAGATGCTCTGACTTGACAACTGAGTGAAAGGGAAATATTCGTAGAGCTATTTCAACGATCTCGGGACATTCAGATGGCTTATCCACCTGAATTCAGAGCATAGTTCCCCATCACTAACAAAGCATATGCAAATACATGAAGAGGATACAGACTGATAATGTCAGTGAACAAACTTTTCACAGGCTAGGTTCAAAAAGTCACGGTCAGTTCTGCAGATAAACAGAAACACTGTTGAGCTAAAACTGACCAAATTGAGGCAACACTAAAGTGATATTTGGGCTAGAAAGAGATGACATGAAGGTAAATCGTGTGATTCTCCCCCCTAAAAAGAAAAACATGTAAAGGACAAAGTGGAACTACTTTCTTCCTCATGACCTCTGTACTAAAGCCAGGAATGAGAGTGGCAAAATAAAACAATAGCCTTTTAAACCGAGCACTGTTATGCTCTTGCCTCTGATATTCTCGCTTGCTTTTACCTCTGGCTTGTGGGAATATTTGACCACAAGTCATTCTGTAGCCCTGAGTTGAGTTTGATGAGTAAATACAGCACCACTAACTTTCCACAGATTTAAGAGCTGATTTTTTACATAAAAACACTTTGTGAAATACTCTAAATTAAAAAATTTAGGAGTCCTAAAAATGAGGAGTTAGGAGCTACATTTAATCTTAAAATATTTTGTGAAAATGGCCCCTGGTGTTTTTACGCTATATGTTATCTAGTTTTGAAGCACTGCAAAATGATTTATGCCAATATTATCTAATTTATTTTCTACATTAAATATTATTTGTTTGACTATACCTCATTCTTAATATGCCTATTATCATTACCGAAATCATCAACCTCATTTCCTTAACATGTGTTCTTTAAATATTTAATTAATAAATTGAAAAATAGTAGTTTGCTTTTAAATTTATGTGCAGAATCTATACATTATGTTCCTTCAGGTTTGCCACATCATTTTGAAAATATGTCAGTTTTCAATAAAATAATAAAAAATATTAGGCTGCAAATTGCAGAAGGTGTTGCGGTAATGAGAGAAATCATTGAAAATCAAATAAAAATGTTATTATAAAAATATATTTTATTTCAGAGTTTGAAGTAACTGTGCATGACTGTTAATAACCCATTTTTAAAAATGTGAAAATGTATTAGTTTTCCCAATGGCACTGACGTTTTCAGAGTGTTGCAGTAATGAGTGTTGGAAAATGTGTTCAAAAAGGTGTTAAATTGTCAGTAAAAAAATTTTTAAACTTCTGGTCACCAACACTTCAGACCTTGCTCTTAATGCTTAAAAAGGAAATTTGTTGATACAAACATTTTTTAAAATTTCATATATGAAATCTTTGAAACTAAGATTTAGTGAGAATCTCCCACACATGCACATGCACACACACACACACGACATGATAACAGTCAAGAAAGTATTTCAGGCTTCTGTGCTAAAATGTGTGTGTAAAATATGGTGTAAAATTACAAAAAATAAAACTATTAAAACAAATTTATTTGAGACTTTTTTGGCTGCTACTATTCATAACAGTCTGAGGCACATATACAGACATGCAGGGCTCAGTATTAAGAATCTTTTTAGATAACCAAATTACAAACAATAGCAGAAAATAAATATAATAGAACAAAGACACAAATAACAGAAAATGTAATAATCAAAATAGCACTGCATTTCTTTCTTTCATTTTGATTTTTTCTTTGACAGTATTAGGTTTATTATTAGTCTTGCTTTTACAAGTCCAAATGCACAGAACCATCACATGTGTTCTCTTTCTCAACTATTAAGACAAATGTTAAAACATACATATTCGCAAACGTTAAGATATAACCAACTGTGTTTACTTATTAGGATATTTTCCAAGACGTGAATTTTGATTTAATTTTGTCTGTATTTGTTCGTCCAAGCACAAAAAGAAGCTAAAGAGAACTCCATTAAGTATTTGCGTGCTGGATGTGTGCACATAGAAAATTTCTCACGCGGTGCTCGACAGTTCCGTAAACTGTCCTGAGCGTCTTTTAAATTCGTCCTGGCTCCTGGGCCTTTGGGCAGTCCTTATTATTGTGACCTGACAGGTGTGTCTGAACGAGAATGCACGCGTGGGCGGTAATGCATAGATGGACATTGCATGAAAATGTGGACAGTGTCAAAATGAAAGTGCCTATTTATACATGTTGCATCGATACATCATATCGTCAAACATTTGATCAATGTATCATATCAATCTATATCGATGGATCGTTACACCCCTATCCACTACTTCTACAGAAACCTAGAAGAAAATCTAGTTCAAATCTAATTCTACAATATCCAACTAAGATACTAAATATCTGCTTCAATGTACACTCATTATGGCTTTTATTGCAGTTGAAACAAATTAGGAGCGGTTCTGTATGAAAGCAAACATCAGCCATGAATGTGCACATGCTGAATATTATTAACAAGAGGCTTTTCTGTACACCTCCTGTCTATGATAGGAATTTTTTTTTTAAAAAGTTTATCCACTCTCAGAACTGAACAATATTGCTTTTAGAAAACTTTAGCACAAGTGAATCCACATAAGACACTAATGCAGGTGAGAAAAACAGGAGAGGCGAGGTGAGAGGAGCCGAATGTGATCTGGCAGGAGCACAGCAACAGTGAACTCTTGAAAGTTGAAAGTCCATCTCTGTGCTTCTCAAGACCAACTCTTTAAGGAAACTGGGCCTGCATAGAGTCTAATCTACTTTTTAATAGGGATAAAGTGAGATTTCACTTCAGTAATCACAACAAAAATCTCTCAGAAAGCTCTCATTCTTTTCTCCTATGAAGCTCTTTAGGACGTTTGTCCATTCTATAATGTTTGTACAAATAAAAATGGCCAAAAATATCAACCTAGCAATACATTTATGCAAACAGGTACGTCTGCTTTGCATATTCTACTGTTAAAACTTTTTACATGCTTTTGTAAGTATCTTATGCTCATCAGTGCTGCATTTATTTGATGAAAATGCAGTAAAAACAGTAATATTATTACAATTTAAAATAATTGTTTTCTATCTTAACAAAAAATCTATAACAAAATTATGATCTCCAGGAAGTGACTAGGAACAACAGGAACAACCATCCAAAGAATCACCACAAAGACAAACAAAGATTCCACGTGTAAGGGACAAATTAGCCAAATCAACATATGGTGCACATCACAATGAAAATGTCAATAGAGATTTTTCAATTAATGGTTTATTTCAGTCCAATTGATGTTTTAATTCATCTTTTAAACTAGCATAGTAAACAAACCATATAAATCTTAACTTAAAGACATCAGTGGATATTATATTTTATATACAAGCTACTGGGGCTGATCTTCTAAATTGGACAGTTTTAATAAGCAGAGTTCAGTGTAGTTCAGAACCAACAATAAAACAGCATCAAAGAAGCCAGCATCAAAGACGCTAGCTGATATTGAGATAAATGAATTGCCATGCCTGGAAATGTATATATACTGTATGTTAATACACAAAAATACTGATTAATAGGGACTACAGATTTCAGCCATCCCACTAGACATTTCTCTCATTTGGGTGAGGGTTGTTGACTCTTTCAGAAAGAGTCTGGATTCCTCAGCAATCCTGTGGCGGTGTGACATAGAGGCTTTGAATAGGGGGATGTTACTCAGCATGTACCGCCCATCTGCAGCTTTTAATGCAAAACATATGCTGCCATACTGACCTACTATTCAGCATCTGGCAGAGAAAGAAAGAGGAAAAGAGGAGTAAAAAAAGAAAGCGAACAAAGCTACCATCCTACCAGATACAGCTTAACCTGTAAAACCACTTCTGAAATCCGGAGACCAATCACACTGTACCCAGTTACAACCACACAATGGTGAGGAGACAAGCAAGATATTGACTTGATATCTTTCTTTTAAAACAAAGAGGCCACAAAAGCAAGACTGCTCTTCTCTAAAATGATGAAATAAATATTAAACAAAGTGTTCAGTGTGCTTGGCCCGAAGATATCATGGGCATTATTGGCAAAAATGCCCTCATACTACACACACAAATCTTTATGAATTAGTTTTCAAAGTAGAGTAGATGAGGCATATTGGTAACTGAGAGATATATTACATAATCAACCTAAATTGCTCTCGCACAGATGGTATACATCATAAAATTGGGCACCGTTGTGTAACAGACATTACCTCTAGTTCATATTTCAGAAATCATTTAATTTCCTTTGAGCTGTCATGACCAAAATGAGTAGAATCATCAAGGATACTCTGACGTAAAACTGCAGTCAAAACAAAAACAGCTCCAAACTCCACCTATTAATTCAACAGACAGACACTTGGAGGTCACACTGAGTGTGACATGCTGTCATAAGAAATGGATGGGGACTTTACAGGCATGTTAACATTTAAGAATAGTGCTTGTACATTCTGATTGCCTTCTAGAGTTGGTTTTAGCCTGATTTATAGAAGCAATCATCACGTCTTAAAGAATAACTTATGACATCTGTGATATTGTCACCACATGACTACTGCTAAACACAAGTCAAATACTTTATCAAGACCGAATGATAATATTGCAATACATACTAAATACCACAGACAGCATGGATCATCTACAAAAAGGGTTTGTCCCATATGTGTAAAGCCCAAGGGAAAACTAGTTCCACCGGCTTCATGGCTTGCAGAGAATGTCTCTGCGTGCACTGAAGAGACAGCTGAACTGGATTGACTTGTTTTTCACTTGATCTGTAACTGTTCTTCACCAAGCTGACAGGCTGGAAAAGACACTTGAATGTGAGACAGGCAGGGTCTGTGAAAGCATCCTACCGTGGGATCCAAGGATCATACAAAGCCGAAAACAATCAAGCGTAACAGAAGCCTAATATTGCTTGAGGAGCTATGAAAAAACGGTGTCGCTTTCCACCATAACAAGAGGAAATGGTCTCATTGTGGACACATGCATAAGCACACACACTTATTCAAAGCAGAACCCAGCCCATCCTTATGGGCATATGTACGGAAGAGAGTTTCACACGCGACTACACCTACCTGCATCTCTGCGTGTCCTGTAGCCATGGACACTATTGTTTGTAACTTAGTTGTCCACTGTTACATAAAAGACTAAGCCAGGTTGCCAAGACAGAGTATGTTAATGACGAGTGAAAAATAATTGCAAATGTGTCTAACAGGAACACTGATCTGGGAAAGTGGAAACACATTGGTTATCTATCTGACTCAAGCCTGGACAAACACACAGAGCCAAAAATAGCAAGAGACTAGGTTGCAACCACAACCTGTTCAGGAACGGCTGAGAATTAGAGACTGTTTCTATCTAAGTGAACAAGAGATGGAATATGCCGAATATGACACCCAGCCAGAGCTGTTAGACCAGACACTACATTCATAAGCTGTTCATAATAACAACGTGGCCATAGATTAACTAAAAACGTAGACAGGGTGGATGTACATACACAAATCCCTTTAATATAATTCTATATTATATTTATATAATTAATATAGAATTAAAAAAAATGTTTAGTATAAGTTTGTACTTGTTTAGACCACTAAAAGAAAAAATAATTTATGATACCAATAACATATATTAGTACCCTATATGATTTAGTGAATGGTCACTCACATCCATATATAATAATTATTATTTTTATTTTTGTGTATGTGTAAATGACCACAGAAAGAAGTTACAACAATAACACCAAGCAGCTTCTGTAGCCTACTACAAGTCGATAAGGATGCTGGAAACAGGAGCAGTGTCTCTTGTGTTTATCTCTGTCGTACGTGACCTGTGGAAAGTGCATTTTCACTCACCATTTTTATTCGTTTATCACAGCGCAGCCGATCTTCTGATATAATCCGTTCTGTAACTGGTTATTAAAATAAGATAAGAATAATAAAAGTGTCTGGGTGATGTCACGGTCTCTTTTGGCCTCTGGTGCTGTTAAATGTCTCCTTAGGACCAGTGTCGCCGCTCCATAATAGTGTGAACCGCGCCGGTAAACCGCTCGAGCGCACTGCCCTTACTGCACTGAGCGTCTGCTTTACAAAGTTAAACTTTGTGGCCGCTGTTTGACGGAATCAAAGAGGAAAACAACCCATAAATGGAGAATTTCGTGCGTTGCCTTTGGCCAATGGGAGCGCCGCTCGGCACGTCATTCCGAAGGGAATCCCACCAGATGATTTCGGGTGTATTAAAGCGCGTCCTATATGCGCAAGGAGCTGCGTAAATATTACTATATCACTGTACTGAACAATAAAGCCCAAAGTATACTTCACTTTTTACGCGTACGCGAGGCACAGCCGCACACTGCGCGTGAAGGTAAATTAGAATACAGCAAATTAATTAAAGCAAATTTTAATTATTCACCGAAGACGTATAGTTATTATAGGTGTTACTGTTATATATCTTACCTTTAATTTTATCAGTGATTTTGATTTTGAAGTATCTATATGTTAAATTCTATTGTGAAAAAACAAACAAACAAACAAACAAACAAACAAACAAACAAACAAAAACAATAAGATGCTGTTAATTTCAGAGCTGGGTAGTGACTGATTACATGTAATTTGGGAATCAGATTCCAAAAATCAATACAACAATACAAAATCAATTCAACATCGCATCAACTACTGATAAACACATTCATTTTTATTTTAATTATCACTCAGCAGGTTATTTAACCATGTATTACTTTGTCTTTTTAAGGCTTTTGTCTTTCAAACACATCAAAATACACAAATTAAAGTTAATGTTAAGTTAATGGTCACATGACATGCAGGTATACAAATAAAATCATTATTTAGTAAGTGTTTTATTTTGATTGATGTTATTTTAAAATGGTTTATTTTAATTTTACATTTTTAGAAATTAATTAATAATTAGCTTTTCATTAAACTCACAAACACGAACCCCAGTTTGGGAAATCTTGACATAACGTAATGTTTAATGCACTTTATATTGTTAATTACAACGAATGGAATATATTTTCTTACTCTTTGTATTTTTATATCAATATGGTAAAAGATTACCCTATTTAAATCAATGTTATAAATGAGTTAGGTGAAAAGTAATCAAAAAGTAGTCTGATTATATTATCTAAAATGTGTAAAATAAAATTTTTGTAATGTAATTTGGAATCAGTAATGGACTGCAATTTGTAAGTAATCTACCCAGCTCTAGTAATTTTATTATATTATTTTTTAGTAGTAGTAGTAGCCTATGTAAGTGATCATTATTTGTTTTAAATGTTCATATATAAACACTTTACAAAACACTTTTTTAGGCCATAACTTTATAAGTTCACCTTTTAACAGCTCATATTTCAAGGGGAACCTTTTAGTTCACAAATTTTAAGGAACCTTTCACAACTTTTTAAGAGAAACTAAACCAACAAGGACTGGTATATATATATATATATAAGAAACTAAACCAACAAGGACTGGTATATATATATATAAGAAAATAAATTATTACTTTTATACAGCATGGACACATTAAATTGATCAAAAGTGACATTAAAGACATTTATGATGTTACAAAAGATTTCTATTTAAAAAAAAAATCACGATTTTCATAAAAATTGCTAATACTTTGATAATCACACTGATAATAATTTAATACATTTCTTGAGCATCAAATCAGCAAATGATTTCTGAAGGTTCATCTGACACTGACTTGAGTAATGGCTTTGCGATCAAAAACATAAAGCACATTTTAAAATACATTAAAACAAAAAAAAGTTCAAAATATTTCAAATCATGATATTTAACACTAACACTAGTATTTTTTTTATCACGTGAATGAAGCATACCTCTTTAAATAAAACATTAAAAATCACAACGACCTCAAGCATTTAAATGGAAGTGATTATAATTTATTTTCAACCTGTCCGACATTACAATCATATAGCGCATTCAGCTTTAAGAAAAATGGATGATAACATAAAAGCATTTTATAATAGTATTTGATTCTGAGTAAAGGAGAACAGTATTTTCATCTTGTGACTGCAAGGGGCAGTCGTGTTCTTACTGAGACTCTGCATGCAAATTTGCAATCATTCCAGTAGGTGGCGCCATTACTCCATTAATACACTCCAGCTAAACTATGCATAATACTGAAAACAGTCCATTTATATTCAAAAAAAATAAGAAACATTTAAATAGTGGACTTATAAAGCGTATCTCTGTAATCGAATATTTAGAATTCTAACAGGCCAAGTCCTAGCTCATATATAGAATTATATATGCTAAAACACTTAATACATTTTGAATATTATAAACAATATGAATCTTCGTATTTAAAAAACAAAACGCTCCATTGGTCCACAGGGCTCGCCATAGCTCACTCCTCCTCCTGTTTTTGTGGTCCAGAGCTCAAGCACGCTGCACCTCCCATTCCTCCTTTAATAAACATGGCTGAACTGAACACGGACGGCGGATTTTAGGACTCGCACACACTCACACTGTTGATTCACACAAGAAGACTGAGCATGACGTGAATGTTTACAGCGGGGAGCCAAAGCTGCAAAAGTTTGAGTTTGACAGCCGCCGACGAAGAGACTTGAGCGGGACAGACCAGCTCCAGCTGAAATACTACTGCATGCAAAGCGGAGACTAAATACTGCTTTTGCATTTATGGAAACTATGCTTGTCTACTGAAGAAACCCTGGATTTATTGCTCTGAAGTCGCCCAAAACAGTTTGGCTTACATTTGAACGAGTTTTAAGCTGCTCTTATGTGGATTTACAGTTCGCGTTTTTGTTATATTGTCCTATTTAAATGATGTTCTCCGGTAAACAATCGAAGCCGACTTTTAAGTCTTATCTTCCTCCACTTCAGGTGAGTGAGACACTGGCTTGCTAACGACTAGCAGCTAAAAACAAAGTCGTCATACTCGTTTATTGAACTATTCTGCACGTATAAAAGTTAAGTATGTTAAGAAAACTATGTTTGACATCTGGACGACTGCTAAGCTCATAATCGAGCCTTCACTTGGTTTGATAGAGGTATCCTCCGTAACTCAGGTGTGTCAGCTGTGCACAGTGTATACTTTGTTAATGACTTTTTGTCAAAAAGGACCATAGCACTACATTCAGTACATTTACTTTTAACTTGTAACATATTTAGGTCTAAATTTAACATGTGCAGGATGATGAGGCATCAGCCAATGTGTTACTAATGGAAGTAAATGAATCTGACATGTACATCAAACTCATTACGTTTTTGAATAATGACCCCAAGAACTATAATTACACGTGTTACTTAAAAAACAACAACACTATACTATAAACAACAAATAGACACAAAAACCTTTGACATTCAACACAACACAGTGGCACAGATCACTATTTTTCAGAGACACAAAATTAGATCAGTTAACTATTTTGACCATTTTTGAGGAACCTTTGTTTATGGGAACAAATGTTGATATTCAGTGATATTCAGTACATATGATAAAATGAAGAAGAGCATAGGCACTCATTAAATGAAATAAGATTTTGTGCCATATGGTCAAGAGAAAACTGTAAGCGTAAAGCTCTACAGTAGGTCTTGCGTACCTGCAAGAGGTTAGGTGACTTTAAGTGTTCTTAATGTTTCACACAGACTGACCTGAAGAAAAGTCCTCAACTGCCCATCAAGAAACTAGAAGCAAAACTTCTACCAGGTAAGTGACTTTCAGAACCATTTTCTCTGGAAGAAAGAAAGATGAATCAGTTCCCGTGACAAACAACTCATAACGGTCTCAGGGTTGGGGTGGTGGGGCTTAGTTAGTATGTGAAGATTTGGTCTCGTAATTGAATGTTTGTAGGTTCAAACCCCCGTGGCCCATTTCACAAAGCTGGTTTCAGTGTCTGCTCAGATAGGTTGGAGTTTAGTTTGGGAAATTCTGGTTTTTCAGGTTCAAGAAGATGTGCTCACAGATCAGCTGTGAGGAAAGTGACATATATCTGATGCAATAAAGTCACTCACTGTATTTCTTCCTCCAAATTAAAGCAGTTCACAGGTAAAGCAATTAAGAAGCGCATAGCCACTCATTAAATGCGTTTTGAAATGAGTTAATTAATGTATTACACAAAAGCAATTTTCACAATCTTTTTTTTTTAAATATAAATACAAGCTTTGTAATATATAAAGCTTTTGAATCTTCAGAAGAGAAGAGAATTGTGCGTTTGTTCTAGGATTGCTTTTGTAAATTGTACAGTTAATTAATTGCTAAAAATGCTTAATGAAAACTAATGTATTTTTAACAGTTTGGTGGTTCTTGTTTCCATCCCCTCCCTTTGGTGTTCAATCTGCCACATTTTGGTACATTATCAATCAACAGAAGGCGGCCTGTTAGTATCCATAGCAATCAGTTGTCTTTTGCCCTTTTCTCTATTTTTACCATTGCATCACCAATCATCTTCAGCTATTGTGAGGTGAATGTTTGGCAGGAGAGAAGTGCTTGTGACAGAGAGAGAGAGAAACAGAAATGATGTCGCGGGCTTCTTGAGTGATCAGTTGAACATGATATTCACAGAGGTCCTTCCTGTATACAGAGCAGTATCTTATCCAGCCTGTTTCCTGCACTTATGCAGCCTCTGAATTTTTAATGCGTGGCCTTGCATAAAGAGCCTGTGATCTGCCATGGTTTGTTATGTTTGGGTTTTGATGCCAGCTGAAATGTTTACAGAGGGTCTACAATGCAGCTTCCTCTAGACTGAATTTTAATGCCACGCTTCCTGATTTGTGTATTGTAAATAGAACAAGTATGTGAGGTTAAAGGGATAGTTCACCCAAAAATTAAAATTCTGTCATCATTTACTCACCCTCATGTCGTTCCAAACCTGTATGAGTTTGCTTTCTTATGTTGAACATAAAAGAAGATATTTTGAAGATTGCTGGTGATCACGCAGTTGGTGCTTGCCACTGACTTCCATAGTATTTTTTGCCTACTATGGAAGTCAATGGCAACCACTAACTGTTGCTATTTTAGGGATTCGAGCTATTTCAAAAAATTATGCAAAATCACCATAAATGTATCATAAGAAGATGGACATTACGTCTTATTCTCTATATTTCATGTGTTCTAAATCCATATGATAGCTTTGAGTGAGAAACAGACCAGAATTTAAGTTATTATTCACTCATAATCTTTTTTTCTAGTGTTAACATGAGAATTGCTGTGACCAGCATTATGAACTTTATCACTCCTATCGTGACTGAAACATCGAGGCTACTTCTACATTAATCCGGATATATTTGAAAACAGTGCTTTCATTTCAAAACGTTCTTTGTCCACACTAGCATTTTCAAGTGTTTTCCAAAATGTGTTCATCTAATACCTGTTTTCACAGTCAACACTATAATGCAACAACAGCATTTTCAACTTTATGCACTCAATCCGCCTCAGTGTGGACTGCAGGCCAAAACTCTATGAAAAAGAAGCGTTTCAAAGGCTTTGGGATTAATGTAAATTTAGCCTCAGACCAGTTTTGTGAATTGGATTAACTGATTCATTAAAAGATCTTACTCAAAAGAATGATTCGTTTACAAAAAATCTATAATTTGATTCAGAAGACATGAAATATAACAAAACAAATCATAAACCTCTCTTATGATTCTTTTCTTGTGTTTTTGACTTTTTTGAAGCTTTGAAATTTCTGAATTCTTTGTAATTGCATTGAAAAGAGTGAACGGTGCCTGGTGTCTTCCATGGAAGAAAGTCATGTTGGTTTTGAACAACATGAGAGTGAGTAAAAATTTTGGGTTAACTATCCCTTTAAAATCAGCTCTTGTGAAGAATGCAAAAATGTGTTGTTTCTGTGGCAACATTGAGAAAATTTACCTTTTCATTTACATATAATAATTTAACAGAGACTTACAGAAGAGGAAAATAGAAGCAATTAAACCAACAAAAGGGCAACAATATGACAGTGCTGTGGCAAGTTACAGTTCATCTAACACATTACACAGCAAAGTTTTTTTGATTAATAATTATATAAGGAAAAGTATAATGGAAAGTGCTAGTGTTTATTTGCATTTCCATTTATTAAAAATGGCTAAAGACTCAGGTTGTGTTCGGCAGGTCATTCCACCAGCTTGGTACAGTGAAGGTAAAGGTCTGTGAAAGAAATTTAGTGTCTCTTTGCAGAACGCAAGCTTCTGAAGAGTCTGAAGTGGTTTAGGTATAGGGGAGCAGAGCTGGTGGTTGATCTGTAGGCAAACACCAGACTGATTAATTGATAAAGAAATTTGTTTCACTGGTTTCCTGTGTTTATTTTAACCCATAAAAAACTAGTTTGATGTTTGCTAAATCAAGAGGTTAGTGTCATGACACCGTGTCTGTTGTAGACTGTTTGATTCTGTCCCATTATGGTTTTAAAAATGTGATCTATTATTATATCTGTTCCTGTAACTGCCATTGCCAAGCACACTTGAATAGGGTGTGTACCACTACCCATCTACCTTTAATCCTAATGTCCTGGTTCTTCATGTTCTGACAGGTAGTTTCAACTTCACAGTCTAATAACTGTGAGGCTTTGCGTTTTGTATTGTCTTACCTTTCTAACCCATGCAATGGCAGATCAAATATTTTCAAGCCATTAACAGAGGTCTTAATGCAACCAGACAGTTTCTCTGTTCCTAGAAGTGTTGGGAAACAAACAGAAAGGCGACTGAGTGCCGTGGTGTGTGGGGAAGGAATCTGTGTTTAGGAGTTCACTCCTTATAATTAA
Organism: Cyprinus carpio; assembly: GCF_018340385.1. Classification (NCBI taxonomy): domain Eukaryota; kingdom Metazoa; phylum Chordata; class Actinopteri; order Cypriniformes; family Cyprinidae; genus Cyprinus; species Cyprinus carpio. Next base: position 18,052,689 of record NC_056578.1, read on the forward strand.
GCCGCATAACATGGACCTTCCCTTTTCCAAAATAGATGTGCTGTGCATTTTTTAGTTCCTCATCTGAAATTAAAACAAAACCTCCCTTGTCACTGTATTTTGTGGAGTGTGCTGATAGTAGGGTGGCACACGGTGTGGTGAAGTTATTGCAGAGGTTTGAATACTCTTGCTAGTGTACACCAATGTACATCAGAATATCAAAGGAAGAGTTCCTTTACAAGCTTCTTATTGCCTGGTGAAATATGGCTGTTTTTTTTATAACCAGCACAAGTTGACTAAGCAGATGCTACCATTCAGATTCTGTAAAAATAAATAAAATGTGTGTGTGTAAAAGAAATTAATTAATTTTATTCAGCAAGGCAGCAAGAACATAAATTGATCAAAAGTGACAGTAAAGACATTTATAATGTAAACATTTTTTCAAACAAAATGCTGTAAAATGCCATAAAATATATATTTCAAATAAACGCTGTCCTTTCTATTCATCAAAACATCCTGAAAAAAAAGTATCATGGTTTCCACAAAAATATTAAGCCGCGCAACTGATCTGGATTTTCTGAAATCACCAAAAAAGTTCCAAACCCGTAAAAAAAATGTTTGTCTTCGAAACACATTTTAAGATATTTTGGATGAAAACCGGGAGGCCTGTGACTGTCCCATAGACTGCCAAGTGCAAAAAGTGTTCCCGTCACTTCATATAACCCAGATTGCACGTCTGATGGCAAACAGAGTTTTCTGACGATGACTTTCATACTTTTTATGGACCTTATTTATTTGACAGTCACAGGCCTCCTGGTTTTCATCCAAAATATCTTAAATTGTGTTTTGAAGACGAATAAAGCTTTTACGGGTTTGGAACGACATGGGGGTAAGTGATTAATGACAAAAATTTCATTTTGGAGTGGAGTATCCCTTTAAAATAAAGAACAGTTATTTAAAAAAAAACATTCACAATTTTACTATTTAAACTGTATAAACTCTGTTTGCCTTGGTCAGCAGAAGAGACTTTCAAAAACATTATAAAAAATCTTACCTTTCTTGGACTTTTGAAGATTAGTGTTTCTTGTTGATCTATTTAAGATAAGTGAACACAGATATAACGCTTGCAGTCACATGAATTGTGTTGTCAGTTTGGCAGTATGTGACAGACATCTTTAAGATTTTGAGACCACAATATCACTGTGCCATAAAAGTTTGTGTATTTTTCACTCACTCTCACTCACTCTACAATAAGTTGCAGATTTTAAAATTTTTCTATTTCAAAATAGAAATCAGTCATGCATTGCAATTTAGGCTTCACATTGTAATGCACAGTATGAAAAATAGATATTCAGGGATATTAAATGATCACTGTGAGCACTAGATGGTAATCAAAGGAAATTGATGAGATTTAATTCTTAAAAAAGGTCTGTTAGATTTCTGTGTTTGCAGACATGTAAAAAATAATAGACACACATAGTCTGTCTTTGTCATACTCTGAGGATGGTTTTAGTTGTGTACGTGGTGACATTTTAGTAGAACGTATCCATTCAGAAAGACCTCCTACTGACTGCTCCATTTAAATCTCTCCACCACTCCCTACACACACGGAGACCCAGAGGTGCCTAGTTATCTCAACAAAACATGGCTGTTGTCTCATGAACGGTGTTCTTTTACAAACCACGTAGCTCTCGCAAAATTTCTAAATCCCCTGGTAGCATTTCGGGCAGGCACTCTTCAGATTTTGGTAGACTGAGATGAATTTAACTAGTCCAAATTAAAAAAAAAAAATTCTAAACACAAATATCAAGGAATGAATTTTATTTCTCTATATTTACAGGGTATCTGAAGGATTTTTAAAAATCAATTTAAGGCTTTTTAAGAGCCTTTTTAAGAACTGCACAAATAAAATGAACAATATATGAGTGGGGTAGGGCAATGTCTATGATAACATTAAACAGTAAAATGACATGATTTACAGTTCAGATACAGGTTTTCACAAAAACAAAAAACCTTATTAAATGATAAACATCACATTTCAGCATTTAAACCATTTTTAAGAAAAGGGATGAGTCAAACCAACGTATAAATTATTACATATAAATATATATCTTTGTGTATTAATTGTTTAGATTTTTAGAAGGCACATTAGGTTCTTTCACATTTACAACACTGCATGTTTGCTGCGTAAAAATATTGGTAGATTTTCACTGTGTTCTGAGCAAAAACAGCAGACGGGCTTATTGAAAATGCAAATCTCTGATCTGTAAAATAATTAGTGATGCAAATTATTTTTCTGCCAATAGGTGGGGCTTTTGAAACAGCAGAAATATAATGGTTTCCCCAGTAATGGCTGGACACAAAGCAGTGCTGATAAGTGCTGCTTTATCAAGGGGTAGCTGCAGCCTGGAGCAATGGACATGCCAAAAAGAGGCATTCTGAAAGGTGAATCAGTACAACAGAAACTACCCCTAACCCTACCCCCACACCCTGACAGACAGCTTTGCCGACCAATCATAGAGACCTTTCTCTAAGCCCCTAACTTTCGCCACCCCCATTACTCCAGCCTGCAGTTATCCCTACTTGGCTTTATCAGGCATTAAAGGAAAGATGAAATGAAAATACCATCGACACTTTTCTGAAGACAGTCATTTCCCTTCAGATATGCAATCGTATAAAAACACCCACGCTGCGTTTTGACTTTGAAACATGGAGCGCCCAAATTTCTTCCATGAAATCACAGCCTTTTGAAGTTTTATCATCACATTAAGCTGTATTGCTATACTTGTCTTTCCATCCCCAAATGGAGGAAATCTTGAAATTATAATTAAGACTTTTCTTATTCCATATTCAAAGGTGCTGCATGTAAGTTTTTAACTCTACTAAAGCATAAAAATACCATAATATGTTGATATGCAGATATTTAAGAAACATGCTAAGTTAACATACTTGTTTATCTGAAAAACAATGCTACAATGTGCTTTCCGGGCCATAATGTCTGATACATTTTGGTAGCCTGACTGGAAGATGCAATAGCCCCGGGATGTCGGGCTAGCAATTTGCGAGCCTTACCACACACACATTCTCTCTCTCTCTCTCTCTCTCTCTCTCTCTCTCTCTCTCTCTCTCTCTCTCTCTCTCTCTCTCTCTCTCTCTCTCTCTCTCTCTCTCTCTCTCTCTCTCTCTCTCTGTCTCTCTCTCTCTCTCTCTCTCTCTCTCTCTCTCTCTCTCTCTCTCTCTCTCTCTCTCTCTCTCTCTCTCTCTCTCTCTGTCAGTCTTTCTGTTTGGACTCTTGTTATCATGTTGCTATGATCTATTTACGTGTAACTTTTGCAGCACAATGCAACAAGAGAGAATTCCTGTGCCAAACTGGATCCGACCTTAAGAACACCCTATTCCTACCCTTGCAGTATTCATCATCATCTTCTCTCCCTGCTTTAGCCATAGACACCATTTTACTCTTTAACTCTGCTATAATTCTTGTCCGAATTCAAAGAAAAAACACAACCCAAAGTGTACTGATGAAACATATCAGCTGCAAAAACACCCATTTTCAAACAGGATGTAAACACAGGAAGCCTGATCACATGATCATACCTAAATATTTAATGCTGTTATTTTTAGGTGCAGACTGCCTTTAACTCGTCTTAGGTCATTTAATCAGGTTTGATGTTCAGTGTGTATTATTAATGGCATGGCTATGATGTGTACTCTCAAGTGTTGGCATTTCTGAAATGTCAGCATATACTGTGTAGATTTGATGTGATCAAGTTAAATTTCACTATACTGTTCAATAGTTTGTGTTCAGTAAGATTTAAAAAAAAATGTTTTTGAATGAGATCCCTTATGCTCACAAAGACTCCATTTATTTGATTAAAAATACAGGACAAATTCAGTAATATTGTGAAATATTATCCCAATTTAAAATATCAGTTTTCTGTCTGAATACATTTTAAAATGTAATTTATTCAGGCTTTAGTCTCACTTTTGATGAATAATGCAACCTTGCTGAATAAATGTATTAATTTCTTTAAAAAATAAAAATAAAAATGTGATTGGTTATGTATGCAATAAAGTCACAATATATAAAGTACTATGCAAATTGTGCAATGAGATGTGATTCCATTCTCTTTTATAAACTGATCTTCACTGGCTGTTTGTTGATTAACAACCAAACAAGTATTTCAATGTGACGTTATTTGGCTATATTCCTAGTGCATCTGCATTTCCTTCTCATCTGCAGTCTGGACTGATCTTCTGCTGTGTACTGGTAGATCAGAGAGGATGAGCTGCTGCTTAATCCCTGTAGAGCGGTGATCAGACACACAATGATACTAGTCATGGCCATTTACAGAGCACGCTGCATGTAGAGCGGAAGAGGAAGTTGTTTGAAATATGCGAGTGGGTGTGTGGCTGTGTGATGGGTAATAAAGATTGTGGGTCTTCATACTAAGGTCTTAAAATGAGCTATAATGTAGGGCTAGAGTACATGGAGTCTGTAGACTTTTCTCAATCTGCACTTATTGTAAGATTAAAATTTCAGTGTTTTAAAATGTAAATATGGTAAAATGTGTTCAGTTAAAGACACTAGTAAATTAAAGCATTATCAGATTAACCAAAATATCTAAGAGATATATATACAAGTAGTTGTGGACGTTGTTGATGATGTTCAGACTCTTCGGAAAACTGCTGAACTTTCTCCAGAATTCTGTGGGCTCAGATTCCAAGCAGGTGTAGTTATAGGTTAATTGTTTTTCTTTGAAAATCAGCTGGCTGACCTACTGTTTTAGTGGCTTGGCATGTAGTGAAGTGTTCACCAGAATTGTGCCTGAGATGCAAATGCTCTCATAGGGCCCAACCTCCATCTTAGCTAGCCTGCACCCTACTGTAACGTCTGAAACAGGCCCAGCTGTGAGACAAACACTCCTCACCACACTCACACACAAAGTGCTCACAGCTGGAGTTTCTTCTCCCTCACTCTTCCTCTCAGCAACTTGATTATTCTTCTCCAATACACACAAATCTCTGTTAATTTTTGCCTCTTTATGTGTCTCGATGATCTTTAGAGCTAGAGAGGAAGTGCTATGTTTAGAATGAAGCAGAATGTGGTTTTCTTTGTTTCCATGTGTGTGTTTTTAGTTTAGCCAGAGACGGAAGGAGAGATGTTGGTCATAGCCAACAATTATTAAAAACGTGTGTGAATTAGAAATGTGCATTTTGGTCATTTTGACTACTTTTTTTCTTTTTTCTTAAATTGTTAATATACAATTTAATAACAATGTTACATTTTTAAATGAATATCAATTTTCCACACTGTATATTATAATGTGATGATGCCTAAATTTGTTTGTAGCATTTTAGCACTTTTAGAAAGTAACTTTTAAAGGTACTATATAAAATAAATGTATTGTAGACAACTGATTTGAATGTTTAGTGTTTTATTATAAATTTATTTAGTCAAAATAGTATAGAATTGTAGTGTACTGTTGGCCATTTAATACATAATCTTTCAGTAAATAATTATTTTCTACCATAAATAATTTTCATGTTAACCAAAATGTATATTTGTGCAATGTGCATCCCTAATTTCGATCATCCCAATAAAGCCTGTTCACACCAAGAATGATAACTTTAACGATAACTGTATTTGCGTCTACAGCAATGTACGGTCAGCATGCCGTTCTGTTTATTATATAAGCCCATTTTGCAGTTATGTCATTTGGCACTTTAAATTTGGATGGATTCTGACTCAGCTGTCAATGTTTTCATTGTTCTTTTGCTGACGGGAAAAATCTGAAAGATTAGATTATATAATATTTTATATATATATATATATATATATATATATATATATATATATATATATATATATATCTTCAGTACTGCCTTCTTACCGCTATGGCCATTTACAAGCATGTGCATTATGAGTTGATTGTTTATTTATTACAAAGAAATTAAGGGTCTGTAATTTTTCAATAGTAGTAATAATTCTGACACTTTAAGAAGTTAATGCCAGCTTGTTAGGTGTATAAAACCTGTCCACACAATCTGTATCTTCCATTCCGACCTCTCCCACCACCATGGGCAAGACCAAAGAGCTGTCAAAGGATGTCAGAGACAAGATTGTAGATCTGCACAAGGCTGGAATGGGCTACAAGACCATCAGCAAGAAGCTTGGAGAGAAGGAGACAACTGTTGGTACGATTATTCGGAAATAAAGAAATACAAAACAGCCATCAGTCGGATTCGGCCTTGACCTCTGTGTAAGATCTTGCCTCAGGGGGTAAGGTTGATCATGAGAAAGTGTTGTGACATACAGCCAAGTATGGTGACCCATACTCAGAATTCATATTCTGCATTTAACCTATCTAAAGTGCACACACACAGCAGTGAACACACACACAACATGAACACACACCCGGAGCAGTGGGCAGCCTGTGGGAGACGGGGAGCAGTTGGGGGTTTGGTGCCTTGCTCAAGGGCACCTCAGTCGTGGTATTGCCGGCCCGAGACTCGAACCCACAACCTTAGGGTTAGGAGTCAATGTTAATGTTAATGATCTTAAGGCAGCTGGGACCACAGTCACCAAGCAAAACATTGGTAACACACTACACCACAATACACTGAAACCCTGCAGCGCCCACAAGGTCCCCTGCTCCAGAAGGCATATGTACAGGCCTATTTAAAGTTTGTCAAAGAACATCTAAATAATTCAGAGAAGGCCTTGGGAGAAAGTGCTGTGGTCAGATGAGACCAAAATTGAGTTCTTTGGCATTAACTTGACTCGCCGTGTTTGGAGGGAGAGAAATGCTGACTATGACCCCAAGAACACCATCCCTACAGTCAAGCATGGAGGTGGAAACATTATGCTTTGGGGCTGTTTTTCTGCTAAGGGTACAGGATGACCTTACCGTATTGAGGGTCAAATAGACAGGGCCATGTACTGTAAAATCTTGGACGAGAACCTCCTTCCCAACTACAAAAAACATCTTACCTCTGTGCTTTCCAACAAGGGGTTCTTACCAAGTACTAAGCCATGTTTTGCTTGGGGATCAAAACTTATTTCACTCACTGATATGCAAATCAATTTCTAACCTATATATAAGGTTTTTCTTTATTTTATTTCTTTATTTAATTTATTTATTTATTTTTTGGTTGGTTGGTATTCTGTCTATACATTATAATAAACCTACCATAAAAATTAGACCCTTCATTTATTTTGTATGTGGGCAAACTTCCAAAATCATCACGGGATCAAATGAATATTTTCCTCACTGTGTACACACAAACACACACACACACACACACACACACACACACACACACACACACACACACACACACACACACACACACACACACACACACACACACACACACATATATATATGATAAGTATTCTAACTTCATAGTTATCATTATAGTTATTGTCCATGGTGTAAATGTAGAATGTAAATGTCTAATGTAGAATTAGATCCATTCTAAATACTCAAAAGCTCAGCATATAAACTAGAATTACTGGTACTAGTGAGTATTGTTAGTGCAAACAAAATGTCTTTGTGACTGTCCAAAAACCTGATGTTTCTGTATTCTGAAAGCCTGGGTTTCTTCCTTGTACAACTGACTTTGATGAATTTGTGCTTTTTTTCCTGTTTGTGTAAAAAAAAAAAAAAAAAGCAACCGTTCAGGATTCTCAGCATGCGTATGCACACTCTGTACATGGTAAAAGTTTATGTGACTGTTAGTCAGCACAACAGCTCATTTGTTTTAATAGGGCATCATTTTCTTCCAACATGAAAGGAGAGTCATAGGAGAGGGCTTTCCCTGGAAAGCCGTTTGGAAGGGGCTCAAGTTTGTGTTATCTAAGTGGTCAGCAATCCAGAAGTTGAAACTGAAATAAACTGAAATAAGAAACTGCTGCTGTATTGTGGAGGATTACAGCTTGTTTGGCCAAAAAAAGTGTTTTTCTCTGTCTGTTGCATGGAAAATATATCACAGTAGTGTCATTTATTTAGATTTAGCTCTTAAACATTTGGGTTGTTAGCAGAGAAGAATATGGGCACATATGGAACTAAACAAACCAATAATACTTGTCAAACACGATACCAACCCTTCCTTTTAATGTATGTTTTTAATATTTAAATTGAATGCAAATTTGAGCTAATCATCCATTGCTCAGCCGATTGTGTTTTTCCTTCCTCTAAATTTCACTTCCTTATTCCCTCTTTACAGGTGAAATAGTTGTGAACGAGGCTAACTTTGTAAGAAAGTGCATCGGTGCAGAAAGCTGTCAGGATGACCTCTGGGGGAAACTTGTGTGTACTAACTTCAAAGTTTCCTTCATTTCCCATAACTCCTTGCCACGACAGGTAAGCACAGACTTATCTGAGAGTCAGTATTTTGACTTGATTTGACTGCGACAATAAGCAGTGTTCATGGCATAGAATATTATTAAACACAAAACATGCTTTTGGTTTATAATATGACATTTTATTATGTGTTCTCACAACTTTAAAAATGATAAATAAAAAGCGAAATGAAATTTAAAGAAAGTTTAAAGAAAAGCAAGTTTTTATAAAATGTATCGGAGTCATTTGAGGAATTGCTGACTTAACAATTCTGCTAGCAGAAAATACATGTGTGAATTTTATTTGGCTTGCTCTGCTGTTTTCAGCGTTCAGTGGGAATAATTAACCTTCTAGCCCTAAAAATCTCCTATAGTTAAAAAAATCAAATTTCTTTTCAGGATCTGAATGTTAGGTGTAGGATTGTGAGCATCGAGGCTGTGTAGAATTAGAGAATTAATCTACACAGTTGAGCAAAATAAATTCATTCAGTTTCAAAAAAAACATTCAGATCCTGAAAAGAAATTTGATTTTTTTAACTATAGGAGATTTTTAGGGCTAGAAGGTTAATTATTCCCACTGAACGCTGAAAACAGCAGAGCAAGCCAAATAAAATTCACACATGTATTTTCTGCTAGCATAGATTTGTCTGTCTTTCACACTATAATTTGAATTTATTTATTTATAACTGATCATGACAATGTTTTGAAAGAGCCACAGTGTTTAAACATTTTGAACAAACACTACTGTTGGCTTGCACACACTGTGGTTGCCTCAATAAACTGGAAAGGACACACTTGTTTAAGTATTAAGAAAAGAAGGTCCACAATATGTGAAGATATAGGTGAAACGGATTACAGTATTATAATTTATACAATATAATACAGTTCTTTTTATATTGGTGTCATGAGTATTGCTCCCTAGATTGGATATAAATGGGTCATAATGACTCATGTCAGGCAAAAGAATCCAAAGTTCTTTTACAGAGCAGTGAAATCTGCTACACATATTAACCTGTAACCTCCTTCCTCTTCCTTAAACATGTTAATAATCTCCCTCAGTCGACCGATGATCAGCTGATTTACTAGGGAAAGAAGGTAAATTATTACAGTCCTTAAAAGCTTATACAGGTCATCCATTACACCGGTTCATACACTGGCTAGCTGTAGCTCAAGAGGTTCTCTTTACTGGATAAGATCAACAAACAGACTGAAAGCAAATGAATGAAAAATGATCCTTGTCTGTTTTACTGTTTACAGAGATTCCAGTGCACCCACCGCCTCTTGGGTGAGCATGATATCCCGCTGGCTTGTGTGGAGCAGGTAGTAACAGGTAATTCAACAGCACACTCCACCACACTGGAGGGGGGGTATGTGCATTTAGTATGTGCGGTTGGAGGGGTGGGATCGCAAAATCACGTTCTTTGGTGGGAGTGGAGTGGGGTGGGGGATTCGCGATCGGTGGGCCCTTGTTACTCTGTTCCACCATTACCCCCTGTCCGGCGCCCCTGGTTTTCATTTCAAGAGAGGCTTTCATCCGTTTGTTTTTAACTATGATCTACATTTTCATTCAGAAATTTTCCATAGATGCCTTAGCTATATGAGATGAATGCCTGGGGCTCCACAGACCTCAATTTGAGAAACACCGCTCCGTGAAACTCCAACCATGCTTTTATGCTTTTAATAGCCTAAATGAAAATGTTTTGATCCGTCTCACTGGTAAAACCCTATGCAGCTTTATATAGAATGTCTCTTCATGTGTCATCCCTGACGTTCTCTTGTCTGGCCTTCTTCAGTGTTTTTAGAGTCGCTGGTTTCCTTCTTTTCTAACTTTGTTTGGTTTCCATCTCTCTTTCTACTGTACTTCAGTGCTCAGTTTATTCTCTCTTTCTGTGTCTGTTCCCCTTTTTCCTTTTCGTAAACTTCTACAGCATTTATGTTAACAAAAAGGATCATGTGTCCTAGATGAATGACTGTACCCCCGTTTGCTTGGATTTTCCACGAGTGATGATGCGGTCAAATGTGACGCTGTAGCGGAGCTGCAGAACCTGTTTGGGTGGCTGCTTTTAGCATAGCTGTAGATGAGCTCATCCAGCCAGACTGCTGCTTGAGCCTGGCCACGATTAATCTTGTTTGTGTTAGATCCTTGCACTCCCCTCATTGCTGACTTAGCCCCCCAAGTGCTGAATTGCTGTGCTAAACAGATGAAGTCTGCTTTTCCCCTTTCTGTGTGGCTTTAACAAAGGACCTTTATAAGAGATTCAGGCTTAGAAAAAAAAAACACTGCATGCTCTTTGAGGCTTCAGTCTGTCAGTAAGGCACGCAGAGTGACCCCTAAAGTCTGGGATACTGCCCTTGGATGCTATCTATGCTATATTAATTACAGGACTGAAAGCAAGAATTGTCATGTGCTAGAATAATGTGCTTTTCTCACAAAAATATTTACTTTTAATTTGCTTTAATTAACTACATCTTAACAACACAGTTGGGCCTTCAGTAGGTTTGGTAATATGTTTACATTAGTTCATGTAAAAATACAATGAACAAAAAAACTGATTCATTTATTGTTCATGTGTAGTAATGTTGGTAAAAAAAAAAAAGGTGATTGTGATTTAATATATAATGTACAGTAGGCATTTTACAATACAATATATAAATAGCATGATTGTGAATGTGATATTGCTATAAACAGGTTCTGCTAATATGAAGTTGATATCTAGAGATCATTTCCTCTCTCAGCCAGTTAGTGGATGTACTTACTTGAGTAGAGGAACTCATTCTGTGGTAAGGATAAAGTGTCATGTTCTTTAGAACTCCAAATGTTAAAAATGAAACAAGTGGTTTTAATTAGCACTTCTGTATTCCTTGTTAGTTACCTTAGAGAAAGAGAACTTACTTACTTCAGTTTGTTATTTGTGACCCTGGACCACAAAACCAGTCTTAAGTCGCTGAGGTATATTTTTAGTAATTGTATGGGTCAAAATTATCCATTTTTCTTTTATGCCAAAAAAATCATTAGGATATTAAGTTAAGATCATGTTCTATGACAATATTTTGTAAATTTCCTACTATAAATATATAAAAACTTAATTTTTGATTAGTAATATGCATTGTTAAGAATTCATTTGGACAACTTCAAGGGCAATTTTCTCAGTATTTTGATTTTTTTGCATCCTTAGATTCCAGATTTTCAAATGGTTGTATCTCAGTCAAATATTGTCCGATTCCAATAAACCATACATCAATGGAAAGCTTATTTATTCAGCTTTCAGATGTATAAATCTCAATTTAAAAAAAAATTGACATTTAAGTCTGGTTTTGTGGTCCTGGGTCACATTTTATTTATTACTTTAAACCTAGTCATGATTTCTTGTGCCTTCAGAGTGTTTGACTGAATATTATGTAATACATATTACTCATAATACAGATAATACAGTACTCCCTTGCTCACTAGCACGTGTAGAATCCAATAGTGACATTAGTAAACTTGGTGGTAAGCACACATTCTGTGATACATAACACTGTAGTGTTCATGCAAGTCTGCCTCTTGCCACATCCCAATCCCAATTCTCCCCATCATTACCTGTACTCTATCTACTTTCATTATCTGTAATGCTTACAAAATCCAAATAAGACTTTTTTTGTGTGTTTTTTAAATAGTGAATGATGTTAAGGGGAAGCAGAAGATTTTAGGTTCCAATCAGAAGCTGAAATTTAACCCTACTGAGCTTATCCTCTACTGCAAAGACTTCCGAATCATCAGATTCCGCTTTGATGAAGCTGGACCCGAGAGTGCTAAAAAGGTACAAAACACACACACACACAAACACATGAAATAATTAACCTTGCAGCCTTTTGCACCCAAACACACTCACACATGTTCACACACCTCTGCGTTCCAGGCGCTTTTGGATTAGTCTGAGAGAGGATTGAGGGGTAACGGGTTTGGCTGCAGCCCCCCGCTGAAATCTGGGTGTTTTTTTTCCTGAAGTGGAATTATGAGTTGTATTAATTTCAGTCTGTGAAATATGCGTGTATGCACTTTTATGCAAATTCATTTCATTTTGTTTTGTCAGTGTCCTACTTAAAGGGATACTCCACCCCAAAATGAAAATTTTGACATTAATCACTTACCCCCATGTCGTTCCAAACCTGTAAAAGCTCAGTTCGTATTGATAATACAAATTTAAGATATTTTGGATGAAAACTGGGAGGCCTGTGACTGTCCATAGACTGCCAAATAAATAACAGTGTCAAGGTCCAGGAAAGGTATGAAAGTCGTCAGAATACTCCATCTGCCATCAGACGTTCAATCTGGGTTATATGAAGCGACGGGAAAACACTTTTTTGTAAGCGAAGAAAACAAATATAACGGCTTTATTCAACAATTAATTTGTCAACGGTCTCCTCTGTGTCTCTCCATATCACCGTATGCTGTGTATGCTCTTCTGTGTCATCCGCGCCACAGCCTTTTTGAGGAAAAGACAATTCCTTTAAAAACATTTAAACAACCTACTAACCCCAAACTTTTTGTATATTTTGTAAAATTATTATGATTTTACTTTTTCATACTGTCCCATCTTTGACAGAAAAGATAATCAGATGTTCTAAAAGATGTTCTATGTTCTAAAATTTATAATATAGATTTTTATTTTTGCTTTTCCCCAATGGTAGACTTAAAAGGCCAAAAAATGCACTGCAGTGAAGCACATTGGAGTGTTTAAAAGTTCTCACCAAAACCATCAGAGGCTCTCTGCCTCATAAAATAAAGCTTGTTCTGTTGAGGAATGTCTCTCCCTCCCGTTATACATCTGCTCCATAAAGCAGATAAAAAGAGCTCTTTATACAAGCTGATCATACCATAAACTCTGAGCTCTGTGACTCACACCAGCCTACAAACCCATCCTGTTGCTTCACAACAGCTGCTGTTGCCTGGCAATGTGGAACTTTGTGTAAAACGAACATTCCACATTGTGCTCCTGTCAGAAGAGGAGAACGGCCTCCTGTTCGTTATTCCTGCAGTATAACGAGCCCTGATTGGCCATTCCTATAGCATGACTCAGAGCGAAATGAATGGTTTCCACAGCATCTTTGGAATGATTGTTAGTCATCATTTATTAGTCACTAGAATCTCAAAGGCTGCACTTAGAGCTGTTTATATTTTTGGAAGCGGAAAAGGGAGTTTCCCTTTCAGTAATGGGAAAAAGACTGAGGGAAGCTGAGCTTTTCACCTGCAGTTACCCACCAAATACAAGGCCCAAACCCCAAAAGGAATAACTAGAGGTATAGAAGGAGTGAAGTAAATGGGGAGGAAGAAAAAATAGGTGCCAGAGTTCAGCTCTAAACCGTCTGCCAGGTCCCGAGAATGTGTGAAGGAAGGGGGAGAAAGGGGCAAGAAAAGCACCACAAAAAACAAGAGAAACAAAAAGCCCTTTGAGCGTGGCTCTCACTTTCTGAGCGCTTTGCAAACACACGCATTTATCCTGAAGTTCCGTTCCAGAGCTTCTCTGATGCTTTTGTTCCTCAGTGCCAGTGAATGCTAAACTATGGAGCTTACGTGAAGGGCAAGTAGAGTGCGTTTCCTTGACAGCCGTAGCAACACACACTGCTTATTCATATTCTGGTGCTAGTATTATGGAGGAGCCTAAGGGAATCTGATGCGAGCAGTTTTCTAGGCATGTCAGCTCTGATTGGATTAAAATGGAAGTAAATGTCAAATATTGTATTTGGATTGTGAAGGAGAGACTCCTTCAGTGTGTGTTTTTAGATTCTAATGTGTCATTTCCTATAGGCTAGGCTAATTACTGTGTGGAATTTATGCAAAGACACTTGGAAAAAAGAAATGGAACAAATACAACAACTGGTAAACTCATAATATCCAATTGAAAATTACAGAGCTTCTTTTCAATTCACATTCCTAATGTGTCATCAGTCTATACAGTCATCACTGTTAATTCCCAGCACTTCTGTCCCTAGTCCAGCTTTTTCTTCTTTAGAGTTTCCTACACCAGTCTTCATAGGAAAACACTGCTGGCAAGCAAAAGTACGTTTTTGTCCTTTTACCAATATAAGCATTAAATTCTTTTTGTTTGAGAAGCATGAAATTTAGGGGCCATTCACTCAGAATGCGTTTTTGTGTTGAAATGCAGGACAGTGGAATAAAAATAAATAAATCTTCTTTTAACTTGGGTTCCATGTTTTTGAACGCTGTGTCGCACAAGATGCAGCAAAATACACAAGCTCAATGGTCAAATACTTCTAATACATCTAGCACATTTTTATATACAGGTGCATCTCAATAAATTAGAATGTCGTGGAAAAGTTCATTTATTTCAGTAATTCAACTCAAATTGTGAAATTTGTGTATTAAATTCAGTGCACACAGACTGAAGAAGTTTAAGTTTTTTGTTTTTTTAATTGTGATGATTTGGCTCACATTTAACAAAAAAACACCAATTCACTATCTCAACAAATTAGAATACTTCATAAGACCAATAAAAAAAAAAAAAACATTTTTAGTGAATTGTTGGCCTTCTGGAAAGTATGTTAATTTACTGTACGTGTACTCAATACTTGCTAGGTGCTCCTTTTGCTTTAATTACTGCCTCAATTCGGCGAGGCATGGAGGTGATCAGTTTGTGGCACTGCTGAGGTGTTATGGAAACCCAGGTTTCTTTGACAGTGGCCTTCAGCTCATCTGCATTTTTTGGTTTCTTGTTTCTAATTTTCCTCTTGACAATACCCCATAGATTCTCTCTGGGGTTCAGGTCTGGTGAGTTTGTTGGCCAGTCAAGCACACCAACACCATGGTCATTTAACCAACTTTTTGGTGCTGCCAGTGTGGGCAGGTGCCAAATCCTGCTGGAAAATGAAATCAGCATCTTCAAAAAGCTGGTCAGCAGAAGGAAGCATGAAGTGTTACAAATTTTTTTGGTAAACGGGTGCAGTGACTTTGGTTTTCAAAAAACACAATGGACCAACACCAGCAGATGACATTGCACCCCAAATCATCACAGACTGTGGAAACTTAACACTGGTCTTCAAGCAACTTGGGCTATGAACTTCTCCACACTTCCTCCAGACTCTAGGACCTTGGTTTACAAATGAAATACAAAACTTGCTCTCATCTGGAAAGGAGGACTTTGGACCACTGGGCAACAGTCCAGTTCTTCTTCTCTTAGCCCAGGTAAGACGCCTCTGATGTTGTCTGTTCAGGAGTGGCTTAACAAGAGGAATACGACGACTGTGGCCAAATTCCTTGAGACGTCTGTGTGTGGTGGCTCTTGATGCCTTGACCCCAGCCTCAGTCCATTCCTTGTGAAGTTCACTCAAATTCTTGAATCGATTTTGCTGGACAATCCTCATAAGGCTGTGGTTCTCTTGATTGGTTGTGCATCTTTTTCTTCCACACTATTTCCTTCCACTCAACCTTCTGTTAACATGCTTGGATACAGCACTCTGGCAATGAATGTTTGTGGCTTACCCTCCTTGTGAAGGGTTTCAATGATTGTCTTCTGGACAACTGTCAGATCAGCAGTCCTCCCCATGATTGTGTAGCATACTGAACCAAACTGAGAGACCACTGAGGCTCAGGAAACCTTTGCAGGTGTTTTGAGTTGATTAGCTGATTGCATGTCACCATAGTCTAATTTGGTGAATTGGTGGGTTTTTGTTAAATGTGAGCCAAAATCATCACAATTAAAAGAACCAAAGACTTAAACTACTTCAGTCTGTGTGCACTGAATTTATTTAATACACGAGTTTCACAATTTAAGTTGAATTACTGAAATAAATGAGAACTTTTCCACAACATTCTAATTTATTGAGATGCACCTGTAGAAAATAAACAATTTGTACAGTGGAATACAAAAACACGTTCTGTGTGAACGAGTTTTCTGGGTTTCAACTCTTGTTTTTATACAAGGGCTAGTTTATTCAAACATGAAAATTCTAACAAATCCATAAAACTATTGTTTAATTAAAAATATCTTTATTTGTGTTTCGATGATGAAGTCTTATGGGTTTGGAAGAATTTATTTATTGGGTGAACTACACCTTTAAAATGAAATTATATGAAAACATATAATGAGTCAATGATGACAGAATTATCATTTTTGGGTGAACTCTCCCTTTCCATGCAAGTAGGATATCAGTCATGCAGAGTATGTTTGTTATTTGAAGACATATGTAATATACAGCAAGAGAAATCTTGATAGTGTCGTAAAGGTGAAAGTCCAGCCTAGCTTGGGCTCTGTGCACACTGTTGTTGAATATTTCCATGCCCCTATCCGACAGCTGTGCCAAAAAAAGCACTTCTTAAGGAAAAAACGGAGGAAATAACCAACAGGTGTTATAGGAAAACAGATAAGAGAAAGAAAAATTCCCAAACTTCACCATGGAGTCCTGAGTGTGGAGGATATCAACCAGTTCGGGACAAACCACCATAGCAGTGTTTTGTGCCTATTATTTAAATCAAGCACTTCAGGTGGTGATTTCCAGTGCCCAGTGGCAGAAATATCAGTTATGCATTATTTCAGCACAGGCTTATTTTCTCTTTCAAAGATTAGAGGTGTACATTTCTCATTTGTAATGGAGCATTTGGAATTTGTGAGGGTTAATTGGTCTGGAAACATTTTGTTAGTAAATGTCAACAGTTGTATTGTGAGACGAAAGGAGGAGGAATTTGTTGTAATGACATTTCAGTTCTGTTTTCTGAGGAAATTACAATGGAACAGTAAAGGTCATTTTGTGTTAGTCATGTGAATATATGTTTTGCTTTTACAGGTTTGTCTGGCCATCGCTCATTACTCCCACCCTGCTGACCCACAGCTACTCTTTGGCTTTGAATATGTCGGAAAGCGATACCATGGATCAGCGGGTAAGAAAACACGTGCGGCCGTGACTGCAAATGATTCACACTGTTTCCACAAGAGCTGCCAAACTGAGTTAAGCTGTCCATACATTCAGTTTCCCTGCAAGTCAGGACATGAGAAGACTTGCCAGGGTATGCAAAGTGCTCATGTTATGAACATTAAGATTTATATAGCTGCTATTATTGGGCTGTATTGTAACATGTAGTTTTAAGACATGACAGAATGGCAGAATGTAACGTGATCTTGATTAGCGAGCTTGTGATGCCACCAGTAATGCAAACCTAATATATCCTGCCTTTCAATGTAAACTGATGTTAAAATATGTCACTAAAGTAGATCTTATATATATATATATATATATATATATATATATATATATATATATATATATATATATATATAT